>NC_068383.1:6653843-7017593 GCF_023724105.1 Carassius gibelio
TTAAATAAGGAAGTTTATTGAATAACTGCCTGTCCATCACACAAAGATATAGTACCGTATCGTACATAATCTGATATCGTAAGCCTTACAGTAAAGCAAACAAGTAATTTAGGCTTCATTTAGAATCATATTGTATCCTTACATTCAAGCTTGAAAGCTTCAGTTAAAGTTCACTGTATTTGCAAGAACAAAAAAAAAATCACTTTTTTGTTTTCTATGGGGAAAAAAGGAACTCAAACAGTGGGTGAATAAATGCTGACAAAATGTTCTCTAATTTAGATTTGATTCATTTTGTTTTCATAGAGTTGAATATTTAGTTGGTTTGGTTGGAAACTGTCACTCTAAATCAAATCAAACTTTCAGGCACACACGCCTCTCTGAGAAAAACAACAGTAAATTTAGCTTCTAACATTCTTCATTCTGAAAAAGCAACTTTCTCTGCAAGGACAGATAAAGAAGGATGACTCAAGTCTCGAAGCAAGAACAAATCTTCAGCACAACCACACCAACAGTTTGCGGCTATGTTTCTCTCACAATCCCAGCACCTCTGAACACATGCAAATATCACTGTGTCTGTCCATTCCAGAGCAATTCCAGTGTAAACAGATTCAGATGAGCCTCACGATAACAGGCAGGCTACTTGGTGAGCTTGTTTGTTAAGGAAATACTGAGAGCAATGATGTCCAAGCATAAATCAGGCACTTCAAGCGAAATGCAGTTCCTACAGGAAAGCAACTTTTGAGTTATTGCACAATGCCAATCACAAGGCTTTACCAACCACTAAGATCTGAGAAGAAGTCAAAAGCCGGTTTTGCACCCATCTGTGGCTGTGAAAAAACACTCATCATCTTGTCATGAACCTGCATAACTCTGTGTCCGTTGAATGTGCGTTCATGTTTAGACCTGTCAAAGGGTGAGTCTGTTATATCCGCAATTTACTTCCAACCGATTTCCTTTCTGTACCGTTCACACAGCCTAAAAGTTCCTATGTGTCCAAACTGTTCAAAATCTGTCCAAAGGCTATATTTAACCATATTTTATATTCTTGTGCATTAAATCCAGCTCACTGTCTGTACTAGTGTCATCATACACTACAATCTCAGTGTTCATATAAAGAAACAACCTGCAGAGCAACTTCATGGGTGGGAAAGTAACTGTAGAAGTTTCAATATCACTCATGAAAACACACAAATCAGCCTAATTTCCAGATTTAGAATAGATATATCAAATCTGAATTCTTTTAATGGCTAATGAAAAGTTAGCCAAAGGTTTTGCATTCGTTTTATATTGTAAACAACAGTGAAGTGGACTCTATAGAAAGAAAATGAGCTCAGCTGTAACTATAACGACTGTACAAAGACAAAATGCTCAATATAAAATGCTTAAGCTTAATGGTGGAATATATGACAAACAACAGAACAATTTCAGAGAAAACAGATTCACATATCTAACAAATGTGTTTAAAACATATTGTAAAGAAAAAAAAGCTTAATAAATGTATTATTATTTGCAAAAAAAGAATAAATAAAAATAGAGATAAATGAGGTCACATCACATTTATTGACTATAAAGAGAAAAGAATTGCTCAAAACATTCAAAACGACCATAAATCAATTAGTTTCTCTGACAAAATATTGCAGATGGAAAACAACAACAACAAACAAACAGTTACATGATTTTTTAAGTCCCATGACTGTAGTTAAAATAATTCTGTGCACATGCTGAATTAGCCTAGATCCAGAATACATTCTTGCCACAGGTACAGCTAGTACATTACTTTCAAATACAAAAAAAAAAATGCTCTTAGGAGCTGAAAAATGCACTTACCGCTTATTAAAATCGCGAGTGCACGTTTGTTTTCCAGTTTGATGCTGTTGTAGTACAACTCACTGATGAGAGAATCGGAGCTGTCGATAGGACCGAACCAAATCACAGCTGCGAGGGGGGGAGGTTTCATTACACCGCACTAAAAACTAACACATTACTACTAAATTTCAATAGGTAAAATTTGTCAGCGACAACAACTAATGCACAATAAAACTGAAATACTGAGGGAAAACTGTAAAACTTTGGTTGTCCGTGGTAAAAACCTATATAAACAAATTCCCCTCCGCCAAATTCATGCATATGTATGATCCTCCTTTTAAATAGATATACAACAATAGTAGTGTGTGTGAGTTTAACTGTACACATTGCATTTTGTTGCTGTGATGAAAAAAATGCAGTAAAGTTTTGTATAAATCGATTAAGTGTAAAATGCATTAAGCTTGTTTACTTGTCATGCGGGCCTTGTAAAACACGTTGCAAAAACTACAAATATTCACCATGAATAAACTGCTTTCGTCTAAAAACATAGGTGATCAGATCGGACTATTATTGTTTTTGTAAGCTTCTTATTATCGTCAAAAATAATAAATTTTTACGACTACAAAAGTAGTTTACAACCGGTCAAGGATCCTGAAACCTTCTTTTCACCAGTCATAAATAAATAAATTACAATCAAAGAACATGAAACCTCTTGCAATCTCAAATAAATACATCAATTAAAATTAAAAGTTAACACAGCTCTTGTAGCCTTATTATAGCTAGCCTATTGTTAGAGGTCTGACATAATATAATAAAATGTGTATGACTGTAATAAGGTTACAAGCTGACATGGATCCTCTGAAACCTTTTATCTCGGTTATAGAACTACATATAAATGCTAAATAATGCTAAATTATTTTCTAATGAAAAGTTAGCCAAAGGTTTTGCATTCGTTTTATATTGTAAACAACAGTGAAGTGGACTCTATAGAAAGAAAATGAGCTCAGCTGTAACTGTAACGACTGTACAAAGACAAAATGCTCAATATAAAATGCTTAAGCTTAATGGTGTAATATATGACAAACAACAGAACAATTCCAGAGAAAACAGATTCACATATCTAACAAATGTGTTTAAAACATATTGTAAAGAAAAAAATGCTTAATAAATGTATTATATATACCAATGTATATATAATCCTTCATTGCTCTGTTCATAATGTACATACAATATCTACATTGCATTCATATTTATAATCTGTATATACTCTGCTCAATACTGTATATAGCAACTCCACTGTACATTCTGTATATCATAGCTTTACTTACTCTGCACTTTTATGTATATAAAACACTATATTCTTGCACTTCTGGTTAGATGCTAACTGCATTTCATTAGCTCTGTACTTGTACTCTGCATAATGACAATAAAGTTGAATCTAATCTAATCTAAATAATTAAATGTATTAAAACCATTCTGAAACGTAACATTGATTAAAAGAAAGCCCATATTAGTTCATGATTTTAAAACTACAATATCTGTAGTAGCTACATTATTTTGGTGGAAATTATTATATTATATATTGTGCTGCAGTATAGGCTCCTGAATTAACGAATCAGCTGTGTGCTGTTCACCATATGTGCAAAACTGTGCAGAAATATTTTTTCTTCACTTTAGCAGGGTTTTCTCTTCTTTAAGCAATAACAATGAAATCTCTGGACCTGCCTGGGTCAGATTAAACCCATAACAATCAAGATCAGCATGAACCTGTCTGAGATTACACTGATTCAGGGAGGCGGAGACCACCCCCATCCCACAGTTAACCCCCTGGAGGTCTGATCAGTCTGCAGAATAAGAGGAGCCATGCTGTTTGTGTATGTGGGGTGATTAAGGGTCCGTTAAGGTTCATGACAGGCCAATAGGAGTTATCCTCTGTTTCCATTGTGCTGAAAAGATGTCCGCTGTCTGGCCAATTTCAGCCTCCTAATGGTCTCGAGGAAAATAGCTGTGTGCTGTTTTCAACCACTGACCCCTGCTGTGATCATATTCACATGACCTTCGATCTCTGGCTTTTTTTTTTTCTGGCCGGACCGCATGACATCATCCTCCATCACCAATCCGGCACTCGAGAGGGAGTCTGGAGAACTGGGGGTGGTACTGCTCTCATTCAGGTCTTTAAGGTTTCCATGGTGACCCCACATTCCAAAGATCAGTAGGTTTCAAGAGGCCGCATGCAGCAAAAACACTACAGAGGGAGTAAACATTTCTATTATACATGATCATGATCATCAAAATGTGTTCGATAATTCACTGATGTTTCAAGTTGCATTTAAATCTTACCTTTTTAATCACAAAATATAAAACCAAGTTATTACAGTTAAGTAAAACTAAGATAATAAATACAATAGAGATGGACTTAATTTAGCTAGTTGCCAAGGCAACATTTCTAATTTTTCATTTAGTAAATTTAAATTAGTAAAAATTATATAGACAAACCCCAAAACGAAAAAAATTAAAAATAATAAAATGTAAATAAATCATAATAAAAGCATTAAAAATGGAAAATAATAAAAACTAATTCAAAATTAACAAAAATAATAATAGTATCTCAATGAAACTAAAATAACACTTCTAAGTATTACGAAATTCATCAGAACAGTATCAAATGTCCGAGAGCTAGTAAACAGTGCCATCTAGAGAAGAAAATGTCAATGACATGCAACTTTTTTTTATACATACAAGTAGTTTATAGAAAGACCAAAAACCCAATAAAAGTATCATAAAAGTGGTGTGTTGTATAATAAGTATTACATTATCTTGTATTAGTGTTCAATGTAACTTAAGACACAATGCTTTTGTATGACTTCACACACACACACACACACACACACAAAAAAACATGATATACGGTAAGCGCACAAGTCATCTCTTGAAATCAAGTCACAACTGAAAGATACAAAATGTACAAAACGGGACAGATAAAGGTACAAGGGGGATTGTAATTACCTAACATTATGGAACTTGGCTTCCACAGGTTTGGAACTATTCCTTTAATTTAAAATAAATACAGTAATCCATGAAAACAAAGCTTCCATTTAAAAAAAAAAAGAACAAAAAACATTTATTGCGAATACATTTAATGAAATGTGGAGTCCATGTTACAAAACCCTTTAAACAAAAACTGGATAATTTAAATGTCTTATAAGTATTTTTACACACAAGCATCAACAAATTCCTTCATAGGAAACTGAACATACTTTCCCACAACTATGTGATCTGATTACTAGTATATGTGCTGTTTTCAACTGACTAACCATCTATCCCACACACTTGGCCCATTGTTAATTAGTTATCTGTATCCCCTGTAATAGTTAAAAATATATATATACTAACATGCTAAGCGTTGGTTTTCTCCACCCAACACCAGGCTGGGTCAAGATTGTGCATGAAAATGCATTGGGCACCAGAGACTTAGTATAAAACCTACACGCGGTCCAAGGCTGCTTCGTTTCAGCTACAATCACGTTCGTCTAGGTTCAGGAAGCCTTTGACATTGTAAATAAAAAATAAAAAAAAAAAACAATAAAAATGATAATTTTGTAAAAAATGTATAGTCAAATGGCATTTTCTTAATAGAAAATATGTTTTATGCAGTTCGGATGCCAGCCAACCTTAGATACCAAAACGTTCAAGTGAACATGTTTTTACCATGAAAATGACCTGGATTTCCAGCCCAAATAAATAGTTCATTGTTTTTTAGCAGCTACATTTCCAGTTCAGCATAAGGTAGAATGGTAAAAATGTATGTTGTACATAAATAAAACTGGAAAAAAACAAACAAACAAACAAACAAACAAAAAACTTGGGAGGTTTGATTTTCTTTAAAATGAATAAACCATTAAAATGATATTACAAAAAAAATGCCAGAAGAAAAATACAAAAGAGAAGTTCTACATTCACAACCGACTTGAATAGAAACTAAATCGACAACAAAAATAACACTGATATATTTTGCTTTACCTCCAAGAGCATACTTAAAACCGTGAGAAAAAAAAAAAAGAACCAGAAAAACATCCGTTTGCAGTGAGGTATTCGCTACTGGTCTAGCAAGGCTACTGAAAAAACTTGAGCCCTGCCACCAGGAAGAACTTTTCCAGGAAAATCTCAGAGTCCAGGACGGCGATGTGGGCTGCCCGGCCAATCAGGGAGTTGGCGGTGTTGGGCAGAGCATGTATGACATCGTAACGCACCAGAGTACAGTCTTTCTTCTGAAGCACAGGAAGTAGAAGGTTCTCGATCATCTCAGCATACACGGGACCTGATCACACAAGATGATAAAGATTTATAAAAAGGAGAGAGAAAAGGAGAGAAATATGTTGTTAGACGCAGTGAAATTCAATTAAAATTCTAAAAGCTTGGACATTGTCCCTAAGATCTTGATCCTTGCTTAAATTTAAAAAATAAAAAAAACTCCTGACCCTAAACATTTTAAGTAAATAGAGGGTAAATAAATGGTTTTAAAACTACTGTTCCTTTAATTCTCACCAGTCTGTTTGTCCTTTAAGGCTGTTTTGCACATCTCGATTCGAGCAGAGTGATAGGGGACATATCTGTCCTGAAGAGACCCCACCAGCACCACGTTCTTAAAGAACTGAAGACCTGAAACAGAGTTTAAGGGTTTGGAAAGGGAGAAACCCAAACTAACATCAGCTTGGTGGAAGCATAACAACGTCACACTCACCTGCTTTCTTGCTTAGCTTATAGAGGAAGGTCTGGCGTGGGTCAGAGTGGTCGCGACAGGTCAGCTGCAGCAGAGAGCCAGATTTCTTCCACTTCTGCATAAACCACAACCCTGACGCATAGGAAAAATGAGAAAGTGGTTCCTAAAAGCGGTTTAAAAGGAATAGCTCATAAATGACTGTCTTCAGAAAACTGCTGAGTTGATGCGGATGGGTTACCGGTATTGACGAGGGCTGAGCTGTTGTACAGAGTGCCGAGATGTGGTCCAGACAGAGATAGAAATGTGTGCAGTCTGCTGAGATAACACTTAAACCTGGGCCTCGTCAGCACTGAGCGTACAATCAGATTTCCCAGAGAATGACCCACAAAACTGTCAAAGACAACATGGCAATTCTGTCATTCCGAGGCAAGATGTGTTTTAGCTTTGACAAGCTCGTATTTTTCAACTCCGATTTATCAACAAGGTCAAATTAAAATTCAATTAGTAGAGTGATACTGTGATGCTTTTTTTTCATAGCTGAGTTTTACTTTCGCATATATTTGAGTTTGAGGAAAAGGTCTTACCTTATCTTGGAAACCGTGAGGTTGTAGATTTGTATGTACTGCACAATTTCGTCCAAAAGTCTGTCAGTCATGGACTCAAAATCAGCAAATGTGTCATTCTTGAATAACCAAAGAAATTGGTTTTTATCATTTATCAACTCTTTATCAGTGATTTTACATATACTTCATACATACAGTACACACACACACACACTTCATTAATTCTAGAAAGTGCCCTAAACCCAGTGCTTGTTCATGGGAATGTTCTGCAGCTTACCTGATTGCGTTCTGACATAAGGAAATCTATACGAGCTCCAGGCAAACCGAGCTCCAGATAAGTCTTCACTAGACGCAGATCTGCACTGTTACCTAAAGAAATCGTTTTAATCGTTATAAAATAATCTGAATCTGTAGATTGGGACTCAGTTATAAATAGTATATACCGATATCTAGAGATGCTTACCATCCAGACCATGTACACACACTATTAGATGTATGCCCTCGTCACAGTT
The DNA here is from genome assembly GCF_023724105.1 of Carassius gibelio. Taxonomy (NCBI): domain Eukaryota; kingdom Metazoa; phylum Chordata; class Actinopteri; order Cypriniformes; family Cyprinidae; genus Carassius; species Carassius gibelio. Next base: position 6,661,445 of record NC_068383.1, read on the forward strand.
TTCATCCTCGTCCATGCTGAAATATGGCACAGTGGACGCCAGATCTGCCACCTCACTGTACAGGAAGCCTGGTAAATTAAGTTGCTTCAAATCCTCTTTTGCTTGGGCAAACCTAAAGATTCAAAGACACATTCAAAATGTGAGACAAAACCGGAATCTACTCTCAAGTATTTGTTCTTGTATCTACAATGTGCAGTTTCTATGTATTATGCATAAGCAAAATGAAGCTTTTAATGCTGCTTTCTTTAATATAGTTCTAACAATGTCTTAATGTAGTAACAGGATCCAAACTTAAACGCAACGTGAAACAGCATTTGCAATATCTTTTAAATCTACTGTTATTTGCCATTATTGATGTAACATTTATTATATTAATTTGCATTAAATTACTGCAAAATATTTAGAAAAATTTAAATAAAAGATGCCATTACCTGGGGGAGTAGCATAAACAATCCCTAAAGCTATATGGCTGTTGTTTCACATTAAAATGAATATAAACATCGATATAATAGACCGAGTGTAGTCTCAGCCATGGACCGTTTGCTAAACGTCTGATGCATATAGGACACAAAAGTGGAAACACTTCAGAAGTGTCGAAGTCGTTACGGTTGAATTCTAAAAGGATTTCCCCGAGACATGTGCCACATTCTGTAACGTTATGCCTGGAAACAAAGATACTGTGACGCCAAACCCTCTCACGAAAGAAGAAAGCCGCCGTATTTACAACGGTGACGATGAGCGCTTATCAGGATCAGCTAAACACTGAAGTTTCAAAAGTATGTGAAATATTTAAAGTTCAAAGCATAGCATCTTTAAAATACGTTCTAGATTTTTACACACCGATGTGGTATTGTGGCAGTATTTCCATGACTCGAAATGTGACGATGAATGAAACAAACTGTGATTGGTTGTTGCACATGTCGGTCAAAAAGCCTCATAGGCAGCCCTTGGCCAATGAAAGCTGCCATGAATTCAAGACCTTCAGTCTGAAGGTCTGGCTATGCGAGAACTATATATATTTTTTCAGTAAGGATGCATTAATGTAATCAAAAGTGACATTTAAGACATTTATAACATTAATGTTAAAAAATAAAGTTAAAGTTTTTAATTTAAAAATGCAGTCCCTTTGAACCTTTATTCATCAAACAATCCTGAAAATTTGTCTCGCAGTGGAAAAACAAATGGCAATATTTTTTTTTTCATTTCCCATGCATGACAAACTTCAAAAAGGAAGGGAAAAAAGAAAACTCACGCTGTCATCTGAGCAGTGGGAGCGATCTTGTACCAGCAGAGGTCATTGCTGGATGGTGCTGGTCCAGGAGGCAGTGTCTGCAGGCTGGCTGAGGGGGTGTAGGTTTCCTGGAGCTGTTCCAATCCCAGTTGATTATAAAAAAGGGTCTTTCCCTCTGCTCCCCCATCCTCACACCTTCCTTCCTCCTCTGGGAGTCCATTAACATAAACCAACCCATCGGTCTCCTCGTAGAAACCGTTCTCAATCATCTCATGATCCTGCTCCTCCTCTTCATCCTCTTTGTCAGGAGCATTTGTGCAAGTCTGGATCCCCAGCGTTACAGCTGCAGTCTCCAGTGGGCTGATCTCAGATATATCAGTGCTGGAACGTGAGCCAAAGTAGTTCTCCACAAAGCCTTTCTTCACCAGGTCCGTGCTGCTGGTGACCGATGTACTGGATTGGGCAGTCGTCTGAGGCTCACTACATGCTTCTGGCCCTGAAGCTGCACCACCTGGAAGATCGGTCCCACTAGCTCCTGACGGCCTGTCAGGAGCATTATTTTCACAGCAGGACTGGGTAGCAGAGTCCTCATCTCCTTGACTGATGGAAGCTTTTTGTGGAGTCAAAACTCTAGAGCTCGATAACACGAGGTTGTGAGATTCTCCTGAAAATATGAGGCTCTGTTCCTGCACCAGGATGCTGGACTTTCTGCTAGTGACCTCCGTCTCCACCTCATCATCCGAGGGGAGTGAATTAATGGAGGTGAGGGAAGACTGGACTCCACTAATGCCGCTGGTGCTCTCTGGATTCACACCCTCCAATGCTGTGGCTCCCCTGGAGGCAGGGCTAAGAGGAGATGGTCTCTGGTGGGCACTTGGTAGAATCGGCTCTGTTGGCGGCTCCAGGCTAGTAGAAGCAAAAGGAGACGGAGAGAATGGGGCTAGCTGTGTTGCAGAGCTGGGCTCGCTTTCGATTCCTGAGTCTGAGAGCCTGGAGGAGCCTTGAGGAACACAATCACTCCTCAACACAGCTCCACAAGCTCCGATGAACATGGCACCGTCCCCGAATCGACTCTTGAACTCTGGAACGTCCATCTTGGCGGTTGGATCCGAGTGGTGCGGTAAGAGAATGGTGACCTTTTCACCCTGGTAGGGGTCCTTGTCGCTCGGCTTTACATCTATATGTCTGAGCCCAGCAGGTGGATGTGTCAAATCAATTCTGGCAGCTGCGCTTTGTGTGGCTTCTGCTCCAGTACCAGCCTGGGGCCTAGCCTGCATTTGCAAACTCAAAAGATTGGAAAAGCTGTCGTTCTGGATACCGACGTTGCCTTGAATGTCACTTGTATTTGGAGCACAACGTGTGGTTGCAGTTTCATTCTGGAAGATGTATTTGCCTATGTCATCGAGCTCGCCTTTTGGAGTGCACTGAGTGTCTACTTCTTTGGACTTGGTGGTTGGTTCACCATGAGGAACCTTCAAGTTCTTGTAGCCTGTGAGGATCACAGAGTCTTTGGAGCTTTGCCTGATCAGCTTCTTTGAATTTTCAGTCTTGGTGTTCTTCTTCAGCTTGATAGATTTGGCTTTGGATTTGAGGGGAGGCTCATTTTGCTCAGGCCAAGCCGTGGCGAGGGCAGTTTGCTGCTTATCTGGGTACGGACCAAGGCCTCCCAATCCACTAGCAATAGAGTCCTTTGAGTTGGACCTGTCTGCTTTAGTGGACACAGAGCCACTCCTGTTGTTGTGGAGACCAAGCCATGGACCATCGCGATCTTCAGGGTAGAAAAAATATGGTAAGTAGTCATTTAACAGACTATTTATCCAAAGGCTGGAACAAATCTTTTTTATATGAGCTGATGGATAAAATGATAATCAAAGATTATCACGTTATCAATCCAGAGGAGCCGTTATACACACCTTCGGTAACCGATTCCAAATATCTGTCCTCAAAGATGATTGGTAGGGAGTTCACATCACCATCAAGATCTGCACATTCAACAGGAAGTGGTGGCAAGGACAAGAAGTAGGAGGAGTTCTTAATAGCTGTGGTCATCTGCTGGTGACTGTGAGCACTGTTAAATTAAGTAGTTCATTTGAATTATAATGAGTATTCACATCTTTTCTGTGCGCAAAATAACTACATCACAGAAATTATATTTTAAGACGTACTGTAGTTCCTGGTAGGCTAGTGCACTCTGTCTTGGGTGTTCAAGACAAAAGAAAGCTTCTGCAAATCTTTGCACCTAAAAATTATAAATACAACATACATAAAGCCAGAAATATACTATGCACAAACACCTCCAACTATGCAGCATCAATTTCATGTATCTTTGCATTACAAAATGTGTCAGAATGTAGTGCCCGTTTCACAACGAAAGCTTGAGATTTGCGTCAGTGTAACTTCATCTTCACTGCAGCTGCAGACCAGTGAGAGTATTCACACAGGAAACACGTGTACAGCATCACAGTAACTGCTCCAAAGCTACACATTTCTTTACAGAGATAACTATACATTTGTTTTAGAAGTTGGTCAGTTACAAACTTGAAAGTTTGTTTGTTGATACATATGTAAATGGTAAACAATAAAAACAGCTCTGATCATGTCTTTTCAGTCAGATTTTGATATAGAACGTGCTGCTTACGTCGCTTATTCTGTGCATTTTTAGCACTTTTTTGTGTGAAATCACATTTATTTTGTCCATCAACAGTGCGCGGTCACTTTAATTGAACTTGAGCAGCAAATATAGATTAGGTCCCAAAATCATCACTTCAGTGCTGCTCACATGATGCTCCTGCTTGACGCTCGCGTGCTGCTCCGATTAAAGTATGCAAGTAGAATTTGCAATGGTAATAAGAAATCTCAGAGAACTCACCCGTAATGTATGGTGCTCCTGAGCCAACAGCTCAGAGACACGCTCATTCAGGGACACCACTTCCAGGAAATTCCCCCACAATGCCATGAGCAGAGAGCATAGCTGCGCCAAATTCATGTTCACCAGTTCAGCCAACTCATCTGGGCTCTCTCCCCTCTGCTACAAGATCACATACACAAAGAGCCATATATTTAAGAACTAGAACTCCAAGGCACTCGAAATGTATAGTGAAAAGTAAAAAAGCCTTTATTGCATCACTGGCTTCATACGTTAAAACTCTTTTGGTGAGAGGTACATCTACGCGTTGCGGCTACATGTGTCCTTTGTACATTAAATAACCAAGCTGTAATGACCTGAATAAGTCATTATTCACTACTTGAATAATTCAGTGAATTAAACACTTTAAAAAATGTGATGCATAACCAAAACACATTATTCACAATAAGTTCATGATATGTCTGGAATTGATAAAAAAAAAAAACACACACACACACACTTTAGATTATTTAATACTTCAGGTAAAATAAATGTAAAGAAATATTTTTCTAAACAAAAAACATCTTCACAAAACATGTAAAATAGAACATATTATAAAAGAAATAAATGATAAAACTCTTATTGGATTATTCACTTTCCAAACTTTTGGATAATAACAACTTATATATGACCATGTTGCATCACTGATAAAAAACGGAAAAATAACAAAATCCCGTTTTTTTCAGATGTTGCCAGACGGTAAAAGCACCCTCTAATAAAGTTTGTGTTTACTTGTTTGGAACACATCCTGCTCAGTATTTTTCCATTTCTTTTGCATTAAATGATTTTCAACTATGACATACCTTGACTTGTTCACAAAGCTCATCAAGCCGGGCCTCCACATCAAGTTCCTCTAATGAAAGAAAAGAAAAGAGCAGTTCAAATATTGTTCCAACAGGAGCAGCATAGAGTGAATGAGAGAGAAGGGTCTGTCTGAAGAGCCTGTGATTGACAGCACATGAGAGGGATCTAGAGGATCAACAGCACAGGAAGTAGGAGTCAGAGGACACAGAATACCAGCAAATTTCAAGCAATAAGACTGATCCCAAGTCAACCTGAGATACTACTAAAGGAAAGTAGGACTAAGTTGATCTAAAAGGTCCCTCACTGAAGGACACTTGCCATTGACAAACATCCACGTTAGGGGAAACGGAAGAAAGAAAGAAAGAAAGAGAGCTAAAAAAAAAAGTCACGAATGAAAGGCAAGAGGTATGTGGAGCTATTTTGAGGGTCGGTTTTGAAGGGACATACCTATGTAGACGTGACTTTGGCCTCGAGGGTAAGGTCTTCTGAGAACTCGTTCATAAAGGACCTGCATGCTGGGCTTGGCTAGTGGTGGGATTGCACATATAGGCACGTTTAAAACTTTCACTCTCACCTTTAGCTGTTTGAGCTCAAAATGAACCCTCAAATACATGCAAGTTCAGTCACTGTCAGAAGCAGCAAGGGGTGAGTAGTTTAGCTTTGAATGAGTAAGTGAGGGCTTACAGCGAAAGTTCTGGAGGGAAAGTCGTATTAAAGACTAGGTCTGAGGTGCAAACACACAAAAACAGGAGATAAAAGCATCCGCATGCTGATACATACTATACATAAGAACGAGGCATACAATATGCAGGTAAATAACAGCAGGTCTCCAAAAGTCTCTAAAAAGTTATTCAAGTGAATGAGTGGATTAGTGTGAGTGAGTATTCAGTGATCTGATGGGCTATGATAATATAAAAACATATATATTAATATGTGAAAGCAAATGAGCCAATGCATTTACAGTAAAAACAAATATATATAACAGTATGAGGAAGGAAATATGCAAAAATATATATATTATGAAAAAATATATAACAAAATAACATAAAACATTAATATATACATTTTTAAATGTAATCAACAATCACATATAATTTGAAAGAAAATAAATCACAAAATTCGCAAAAATTCAAAAACTATTTTTCGCCCTAATAAGATCTTCTAAATATTCTCCCTAAATTCTCCACACCAATTTCCTGTAGTCTTTTGGTCATTTGTGGACATTTTTTAATGCTCACCAAGGCTGCATTTTTTTTTTAAAACGACACCCTTCAAAACTAATTTAAGCAAAACAATCAGCTACAAAAATGCTTTATACAGGGTCAATAATTGAAGTGCAGTGTAAAAATAAATAATTTTAGCCTTCCAACTCATTTGGAAACAAGACTTTTATTTTTTTCAGCCCTGATGGACTACATACCTAGCTCTATGCGCTGAGATGCGGGCAGATTCTTGGTCAGGGAGGTTAAATAGCAGAACAGACCCTGATATGCACGCAGCAAGTTGGCACACATGTTCTGGTGAAGGCTGAAGGCATGCTGTAGGCACTGATCCGATACCAGGAAGGTTTTGCCCTGCAAATCACGAAAGAGATCTTAATGCATCACTGAACGTTGTGTGAACTGCAAGAGCATTAAGAGTTTTTGCACTTTCATAATAATCAATTCCCCTCAGTGATAGAATCTTTTACATTCGAGAAAAGTTTTGTATTTAATAAAGCTATAAAAGTGAACTCTAGAGCTCACTATGGTCCAATGGAATTTCTGTAATGCAAATGTTACATCATCTCATTTACAGTAACAGCTCAAGCCTTTCAGTTACATGATGTGTATTTACGGACAGATTTAAAGCTCTCACTGGTATGAGAAAATCACTGCCACTGTACTTTGCTTTGCAAATGCAATGTCAGCAAAGTGTTTTAGACTAACTGTAATAAAATGAAAAATACACTTTAGTCATTTAGCTAAAATTTTATTTATGTGTGTAGACATTTTAGCTCTCTTGCACATTAGATGTTGTACTGGTTTTAGTAAGGATATTTGTGTGTGTGTGTGTGCATGTATTCTTACATCTGAGGACAGCTGCTTGACGTAGGTGTTACTGAACACCACACACTCCAGCGTTGGGATGAGAGAGTCTTTGCTTTGTGCCGGAGCATTCCGATTCAGCCAGGTGCTTTTGACTGGCCGTGGGAAACTAAGGGGACAAACACGGACAGTCAAATACAGTACACACATTTCTGCTGCTTTTAAAATAAAAGCACAATTTTGATAATTTGCACCATTTGAATGTATTTGCCCCTTTATTGTAAAGGCTTTTTATGTGTTTGTCTGGCCTGAGAAGCACATCTCACAACTCTATAGAACTCAATCTACTGTCTTCGCATGTGACATATTCAAAATGACTATTATGTTCAGTATGTCCAGTTCTAAGTGTACTTCTGACCTGATTAGAGGTTGATGCAGAGCCACCAGTGATGCGTGGATAGTGGCAGAGATGACAGACAGATGGAAATAGTCAAACATGACGTTGACGTGCTGATGGATGCCTCTGTGAAGGCTAAAGTGCAAATGCAGCATTCGACTGCTGATGCTCTGGAGAGGACTCTGGTCCTCGGGCCTGAACCCAGACAAATACAAACACTGTGAATCATGTGAAACAACTGTTTTAGGTAATAGTTTTTGTTTGTTCAAATCCCAAACTCTAAATATGAGCAATAGCAAAATCTTCATTAAATGTTATAGGATAATCTCTATAAAAAACATTCAGTTATCCTTCTACATACGAGTAGTCGCCATCGGTGAAGAACAGGTCCAACGACATCTGAAAGTCCATTTCATTTAAGGACTCTTCCACCTGCAGGGGAAGAAAATACCATCACCACCATCGCTAGTGATGCATACAGAGGCAGATTTTATCACTGAACCCTTAGTGTGCATGTTGTTTGAGTCATGAGATTGGCTCACCCTCTTTGCATCTAGCAGCATCATCACTTTGAATACGAGGACATCGTTGACTACAATTTCCTCGTTTTTATAAAGGATCTGAAAGGTTTTGCTGCAGACCACATCATCTTGAACTGATGCTGGGAAAGCCAGATCTGAACCTGTGGGATGATAACATATTAGAAGGGCATTACAAAGCACAGAAATACAGGTGCTACTCTTCCATGTAAAACTATATAAAATCAATTAACCCGCACAATGATTGAATGGAAATAACTGCTGTTATTCCTTAAAATTTAAATTGTTCTGTTCTCAGAAAATCTTTCCGCCTTGTTGTATTTCTCGCATAGTGCGAAAAAGTGCACCAACAATGTGTTTGTGCATCTTGCATCTAACTGTTATCAATGTGAACCAACATTCTTTTCAAATGTAAAGCTAATAGATAAAATTTAAACAAACATCCATCATACAGACTGCCCTGATACTTCTACGAGAAATCACTGGACAGATAATAAAGCTTCTCAACACAGGGAAAGACATTACAAACTCAAACACAGAGTCTGTTAAAGTGCAGGCAAAGATTCTTTCAACCCACTGTCAAACACTGTAGGCCCTGAGGTGAATGTTGATGTAATATTAAGAGAGCCGTAGGCTAAATTTATGAGGAAGTTAGATGATTATCTCTCATAACTGAAGATAATCTGCATTCTTTTGAAATACACAGCCTGAAGAAACCTCTAAGGAGGTAAAACTAATAATTTACCTGGCTGACACATTTTATTTGTCTTTAGTAATGCAGATTCAGCACACTCACATTAATGGCAAAATGGAATGAGACATAAGTAAAAATCTAATTGACCAAACAATGATCCAGAACACATACATACATTAAAACTAGGACTGACATTGCAAACTGCTAGCAGCATAGTTTCTAGCTTAATGTTTTTTTGGTCCCTTGATTTATATTTCTATGGCATCTTGACATGACATGTTCATTTGAGATGGATGAGTGATTTTACCTGTGGGATGCAGCAGACTGGCTTCCACCCTCTGCGGGATCCGTGGGGGCACTTTCATACTGGCTCGGATCTGATAAAACCTGTCACCACATGCAAGAAAACAAAGAGTGTTCAAAATAAGCTTAAGAACTCAAGCAAAGCATTATACATGTTTAAAAATGTATACCTACTTTTTCACTATTAAAAAACACAAAATTAAATACTAAATTTTATTATGGACTGAAATGCAGATCTAAAATATCCTTTTTTGATGCCTTGAATGATTTAGTGATGCAAAAAAAAAAGAAAGACTGTCAGACTCTGAATATATTAAATACAGAAAATACTGATACAGTTTTCAACAGAAAAGTGCAGTTTATGAACCAATAACACAAACAAACCTCTTGAAACCAAATTGTTTCTGCATTGTATTTTAAAGGGGGGGTGAAATGCTCGTTTTCACTCAATATCCTGTTAATCTTGAGTACCTATAGAGTAGTACTGCATCCTTCATAAATATATTTATAAGAGAAAGATAGTCTGTACCGATTTTTCCCGGAAAAACACGAGCGCCTAGAGGCGTGAAGTGTGGGCAAAGCTAAAGAATCACGAGCGCTAGTAGGCTTTTGTGTTGAGAGCGTTTGGAAGCGGTGACACAGATCCAGAGGCTGAAATTTAACAAGAGCAGCTTCAGCAACGACGTCTATATGTGGTATGTACTGAAACTGTATATATTTGCTTAGCGGTTTTGGAAAATGACTAAGTTCCACTTTATGTCGTCTTTTTTTTTTTTAAGCTGTACATGTGGAAAGTGCAGTTTGATGACAACATCGCATGTTGTTTACTTGATGTGCTTACGCGCTGATAGCTAAGTTAATAACACAGAGATATTTGAAGCAGTTTTACTCACCGCATGCAGTTCCAACACACGACCGTGACCCTTTTTCGTTGGGACTGCATTATCCTTAAGAAATAAACGATGTGCAATCCGAAATGCAGGGAACAAACAAAAACACTTGCACAACTCCGTTGATGCTCCGTATAAATAAACTCCATCCATGCTGTTTCTCTTTTGGTAATCTGTGCAGGGTTGTCTTGCCCTGGCAACCAAAAACACACTTCTTTTGTGACTTTTCGCGACGCTCTCGCTCTGATCAGGCTGTGCTCAGCCTCTCAGTGCTCTGCTATACGGGAGCACGCGCTCTTCCGGCAGACGTGCCCTTAAGACCCATTTAAGGAAATTCCGCTCCATCTAACGTCACACAGAGCCATACTCGAAAAACTTTCCGAAACTTGTGACAAACCGGAAGAGGTTTTTTTGGAACAAAAATACTCCTTCAAACGTACAACTTAATTTTTGAAACTTTGTCCATGTTTAGCATGGGAATACAACTCTTTAACAGTGTAAAAAACTCAGTATGCATGAAATAGCATTTCACCCCCCCTTTAAAAGAAACCGGTCAGCTTTTCTTCTTTCTGTGGTTCTTAGAATGGAAAAAGCCACTATGACTGTCAAATACATCTCACACCCTCTCAGTTCCTCATTTCTACTCATCAGAGCTCGGTTGAATAATCGGGACACACGGAGCATATCAGAAAGCTCCTGAACGTGGCTGTATCCACACAGCTCGTGTTTATTTCCTGTTCTCCATCTTCCCATGCATTTGCAATTAAAGAGGAAGTTCAGGCAACCAAAATAGAGCTGCAATTATCCTTCTGATAATAATATCATGACACCAAAAGCACACAGAGGCACTTATGTGGAAGCGAGGAGATAGGTAAGAATATAACCAACTGGCCGGAAAACAGATCTGAGAACAGGAACAAACAACCAGTCCCCTTGCAGGAGCTGAAGAGGAGAATGACGGTTGCATTATGCTTCCTGTCAAACAACTGAGCAAACCCAATGGCTTGCTGTTTTAGTTAGACCCAGCAGTTAGATGTCAGCAGATGTGGAATGTTAACCTGAGCTTGCAAACTGCTGTGTTGACACCAAACAACCCTACTGAGCAATGACAATAAACACATTATAGAGTTTCTTCCTTTGCTCTGAAAATGGACTCTTTAGACATTTACATTGCGACATAGAAAGTGTGACGCTACATAAACTTATGACTAAGTTAAAGAGATAGTTCACCTAAGAATGAAAATTCTGTTATCATTTACTCACCTGTATTTTAAATAATGTCGGTAATCAAACATTTTTGATTCCCTCTGACCATATAATAATTTTTTGTTTCCATATAATGGAAGGAAATGGGAACTGAGACTGTTTGGGTATCAACATTCTACAAAATATCTTATTTTTTTCTTCAGAACATAAAAGAAAGTCATACAAGTTTGGAATGAAAGGACGGTAAGCAAATGATGACTATTTTTATTTTTGGGTAACTATCCCTTTAAACTATTTTATCACAAATAACAATTTTTTTTGCTTTGGATATCCAGCAAATAGAACTGTATATATCATTGTGACTTAACTCTTACCCGTGCTGAATAAAACTGTGGCTTTTCATAGTGAACAATAGCCTCTAGAGATCACGTTACAAGAATGGGCCATTAGGCTCTTGTGTGTTGAAATGCCCATGTTTCAAAGCTTAGCATAAGACTAGGAGAGATTAGGTTTAGGAAATACCTGAATAGCATGCTGGGTCATTTCAGTTCTTTGGCACTATCTGCAGTTACCCTCAATTTGTCATGTCATCCTCACATTAAATATGAATATGCATTCAGTTTGCCTAGATGATCTATACATTAGTGAAGCTCATACATAATAAAGCTATACGTAAGTGCATCCTTAATTGCTTGAAACTGCTTACCCAAAGCCAACCATCCTGCACCAGAATGTCTTTGATTCGCTCATATCACTTACAACAAACAGGTTAAGACTTAAAGGTTATCATTATCAAGTTGACAAATTAAAGGGTCACTGGCGAATTCTAGTTACCAATTTGCAACACACAATTGAAATCTGGATGGGGAACTGTTTTCCTTCATACAATATTTTCAACCTCACATATGCAGATATCGAAATGCCTGGACTTTGCCCATGAAATTTCACCAAGCAAGCCACAGTACCTTTATACTGCACCATATTGTACATATTCCAATTGCCATCTAACAGCCAACTGGCAAGTAAGGCTGATATATTTACCCTCATTTGGCAATTGGGTCAGGGTTAATTTAGGGTCCTGATTTAAAAAAAAATAAAAAATAAATAAAACTTAGGTAGGTATTTTGAGGTGTCCCTCAAAACTCATTGAGAATAAAACTGTGTAACATTAAACAAAACAGTCCAACCAGACATGTGAGACGTGCCTGAACAGAAATAGTTGTGAGAAGACTCTTAAATTACGAATTCTAAGAAAAGCTGGTACACATGTAGATAGAGAAGCTGAGACTCTTGCCGGCAAGCAATGGCAGGAATGAAAGAGAGACTGTACAGCACTGTAAGAGAGCACGTTATTAATATCAGTGAATATGATATCATAGGGAGTAGGGATGTAACGATTAACTCAACTCACGTTTCGATTTGCGATTTTGATTTCCAGATTCGATTCGATTCAATTCACAATTTTATTTTTTTAACAAAATGATATTTAAAGGGAAAGTTCACTTTCAAATTAATTTTTGGCATGCACAGAGAAGTCCAAATTAAACAATTCCCCATCGTAAGTACACATTGATGACCTAAGAAACGAAACGAGCGGTTTGTGTGAGGAAACAAAGAATTTAAAGCAGCAGAGGCGCGTCCGCTTAGAATCCACAGACAATATCCTTCGCTGGTGTGGATGCTAATATTGTTATCTTTATAGTTCTCTTTATAGTTATCGTCATTCTTGGTGTGAACGGGCCTTTAGTCTGCGCAAGCGCGGAAAGTGGCGGAAGTGATCTCTCGCACGTGTATGTCACTCATTGTTTACACAGATATCAGAAGTGTTACCTTTTACTGTGAAGATCTAAACATATTTAGACATACAGGAAATCACAATGGAAGACGATTTCGATATATCAACAGACAACGTTGAAATTTTCTTCAAAACCATATTTATTTGAACCAGAATACACAGATCAAGTACTCAGAGTGATGGAGGAAGCATCCGCTGCAGCAGCACGTCTCAGAGAGACAGATCTCTTCAAAATTGGTGGTGCTTTAGTAGCAAGTGCTGTGAGATGTTAACAGAAGTGGAGATCATATGTTGTCACGAATGGAACATAGCAATGCCAGAACTAAAAGACGATGACGAGGACATTGACAGTATCTGACTAAAGATCCTGAGTTTACTCCGCTGTTGAGCCGCAGCGTTTTGCACGTTGTGTTTACAAAGGCATATGTGCTGTGGTGATGTGACAATAAAAGTGACTTGACTTGCCACGTGTAAACTGGAGGCGAGAGGCACCCAATGGCACGCTGTCAATAGAGCGAGTAATGTGTTCTATTTTTATTATTATCGCAATGATTAAAGGGTGCATTATAAACCAATTAATTCATTACAATTACTGCATTATATTTCAGACAGTGCCGATTGGTGGCATATTGTTTGGTAAACGGTAAACAATGAGTGACGTGCACGTGCGAGAGATCACTTCCGGCACTTTCCGCGCTTGCGCAGACTAAGCCAGAAGTTGCGCATGTCAGACCAGGAAGCACGTGCGCCCTCAGATCACTTGGACATGGTTGTGTACAAGAGGTAAAAACTATATAAATACTTTTCATTTTCTTACACAAACCGCTCGTTTCGTGTCTTAGGTCATCAATGTGTACTTACGATGGGGAATTGTTTAATTTGGACTTCTCTGTGCATGCTCTTTGAGGTGGTGACCATAGACCTGCATTATGTAAGTCACAGACAAGAACCGTTTGACCTTATATTATTAAAATGGAAACTACTGCGGAAACAAAGACACTTACATCTTGGATGCCTTTGAGGGAAGCTAAAACATACCAAAATTTAATTTGAAAGTGAACTATACCTTTAAGCCAAATTATGAAAAAAGTGTGTCCTTTTATTATTGCTGTACATTTATTTGTGAAATTCAAATATAACTATAATAATATACTATTATACACTTGCATAGTATTGCTCTTTTGTTGGTTTTAATTGCTTCTATGGTTCTCATTTGTACGTCGCTTTGGATAAAAGTGTCTGCTAAATGACAACATTAAAATATTTTGTATAATTAAAAAATTCAGAAGCAAAAACAGAATGGATTGACTTCAGTTTTGTGAAACTATACATAAAAATATCTGCATTAAACAGCAGACAAGCTGAATGAGACGCATATTCACTCTGCCAGCAGGTGGCGCTTAAAGTGTTTCCTTGGTCTCCACTGTAAATGAAGCAGTGCTGCACTTATGAACTTTAATATGCATTGTCCAGAGGCAAGATGAACAGAAAAAATACTATCTAAACTTTTCTAAAGACAGTAAGTTCCCCTCAGACATGCATTCAGATAAACTCATACCTCTAAATGAATCACGATTTGTTTAGCATCTCAACCGATTTGAATCGTCACATATTTTAATCGATTTTCAACCAGCTCAAGGTTAATCGTTACATCCCTAATAGGGAGTGCCTAAATGGAGAAGAGAGTTGCTGGCTGCAAGTTTCTAAGGTGAGTTTTAGCTTTGTGCTCTGCATTGCATTTTACAACAAACAGCTTTATTTTCAATATCAAGAACAAACTAGGCTTTACCAATTAGGTTCAAAATGACCAACTCGAAGACCAAGAAGTGTCATTCAAATAAATCTAACTTAAAAAGGGATGTGGAACAATATCATTGACTATTAACTTCCTTCCAAATTTGCCAAACATCTTATTACAAACACGTTCCATCGTTCACCACCTTCTTTTTGCATAAACTAAACAAACTTTGCTCAAATGCAGTTCATCCCTATTTCTTTGTTGTTTTAGTCGTGGATTCCAAGCAAGATAAACCTTGAAAATATTTTGCCTGTGTGCAACCCAACCTGGAATGACACTTTCTCTGGGATGAGATCTTTAGTGGAACAGAAGGGTATTAAAACATGTTCTTACCCTCTTTGGAAGAGATCCACATTATAGAACTTGTGGAGCTCCACAGAGAACTCAACTGTGGCCTGGACCTCCGTCATGCTGGATTCAGGACTGGAGGAGGGCCTGTCTCAAACGATCGGCAGCAAAACTGCGGAAGAACAGATCAACGATTTGAACAGTTGTGTCATCACATGCAGAAGGACCAGAGAAGAAGTTGGAATACACATTTCTACACTGAAATTTAGCCAAAATATGCATTAATATGTGTGAAAGAAAAAAAAATGCACATACGTGTGCATTCAATATTATGTGCGACTGTGCTTACTAACAAAATAGCATACTAATTTTTTCTCTGTGTGAGAAACAGACTAAAATATTACTGTTCAAAAGTTTGAGGCCAGTAAGAATTTTCACCTTTTAAAAGTCTTTAATTATACAATTTATACAATGCTAATCAAATATTATTACAATCCTACTGACCCCAATTTTTTTTTTATAATAGTGCAAGTTCAGTGATAATCATCCCCTCCACTGAAACACAAATAATAAAAAAGTATAATAATAAAAGCACACAGGATTGAAAGAATTACAGCTTTTTTTTTTTTGTGTACTATCCCTTTAAATGTACTAACTTGAATGTCTCGTTACACAACACAAATTTATAACATAAAACTGAACCATTTCTAAAATGTGCAACTCACTTTAACGAACAAATCTCACACTAGAAAGAGAACAGAATCTGAAAATTGCTTGTAAGTCGACTGTAAACAAGACAACTGGGTAAAAAACCTGAAGTAACAAGTGAAACCTCATGAACTTCCACTTCACTAAGCAACTCTGACCCAAGTTCATCAGACGAGTCTGACTACCTCTTGACATTTAAACCCCACAAATATAGCAACGGCATTCTCGTCTGCAAACAGGCATGGATTTGCATACAAGATATCATTCCTACAGTGTATTCTTGATGCGCTTCACCATGACAGCTTTAAGCCCTGCCTGTGCTTGTTCTGAATTACCACAGAATGCTTTCACACACCCCACAGGTCTTCAGAATGATTCACCCTTATTTGCAAGTCACAGTACAGTACTGAGGTGTGATGCAAGATCCTGACAAGTCCAGCACACTTCAGATGGTTCAATGCAAATACCTCCGCTAACGCTGGCTAGACTAGCCTGCGGGGGTCTCTGGAGGATTTCACGCGCTTAGTGGCATTATCAGGGGCTTTAGCTTTCATTAATACAGATTAGCTACCTTAAATGAGAGGCGAACTGCAGCTGCCTGTCACATGCAAACCACAAGTCAAATCAGATCAACCACAGTTAGATTTTCCTTCCCAACATGTGTCGAGCTGGTGATAAGAGCACAACAGCCCCGTCCCCAGTGTCAAGCATTGCATACACAAAAATGAACAACAGAAAACAGGCCTTATTTGTGCAAGGGCAGCTACTTTCCTTCCTCCGAGTTGTTCCGGTGAAAATTAGGTTATGATATCAGTGTGACCCTACTGCTTGGGATATGTTCATATCCTTGAATGTCCTACTGTTTTATGCTTTTATCTGCTCACTCTCTCTCAAAATTAAAGACTTTAATACATAAGTGTTAAATCTGTTGGACACCGTTTTTAGTTAACTCATGTTGAGCTTAGTATGCCATATGTTTAAGTACAATCCAAATATCTGTTATTTCAACTTTTAAAATTGTGCTTGATTGCTAAATTCCCAGTGAAATACTATGTTACCTATAATTCTTAAAGATCACAATTCATAGCAATAATTAATGTTCACGTTGTTGTACCTTTGTTCTGACTTTTTGGTCTTCAAATCAAATGCTGTGGCTTCTTTTCATCTATATGATTCATTCAAAAGCCAAATGGTTTATTTTAAGATGAATACGGAGAAAAAGAATGGGACAAATACTTTATGGACAGACATTGTACTGTTATGGGCATGTACATGGGTCAAAGATGAAACGGGTTTTCAAGCAATCAAAACAATGAAAGTTTAATGAAAGCTTCAGTTTTTTTTCTCGTATATTAGAATGTGTCTGTTTAATTCTCCTGGGCAAAAAAATTATGACTACCATGCATTTTTACCATGGTTTACAGAAAAAAACATTCATGGTAACATATAACAAAAAATCTTGGTAGGCGTATTTAGAACAAGAATAATTAGATAACATTAAAAGACTATATTTACGGATCACAGACAGTGCAGCTCCTAAAAACTAACTTCTAATAGTACATTTTTATCAAGCTTTGACTTTATCCTTCAGCTCAACTAGGTTTTACTCATTTGACAGCAATAAGTTTCGAATCATTTGAAATATATTGAAATATGTTTAGAATAATCAAATACAGTTCAGAATAATATGTTGTTTGATTTTTATACAAATATATCCGTTTTCACTGAATGATGATGGAACATTATTTAATCCACTATGATTGATTTAATTTACACAAAATTAATACACACACAATAACATATTTTTATCAGTGATTTGAGTAACGTTACATAGTGTAAAGTAAACGTTATTTGACTCACCCGTCCTGACTCGGTTCAGTATCTTCTTTCCTCATGTCAACTGATAAACCACAATCCTATATAAAAATACATGAACACATATAAAATACATGAAAACAGCTATTTTATTAAATTTCTCAAATAAAACATTTAAACAAGCATTTGATACCATTTTATAATACAAGTAAGCGTATTTATCTAATGTATTATATTATCGATTTCTGTAATATCATAGGTTTAAACATGATTTGTTAACAAAGCCTTCGTTTTTCATTCATGTCGTGTGAATTTGCGTCCTCAAAGACAGTTAACGTTAGCTCTAGCGTTAGCCTGTTTTGCTTGTCAAATAACCAGCCTTCACGAACGGCGCACTATTTGCGTGGGTTAACGGATGCGTTATCAAACCTACAACCTGAAACGCAACAAACAGTTATAGTTTACCAAATTTTTGGCAGTTAAGTAATTAAAAACACGTACATGTATCCGCTGTGGGGATTTAGGCCTCAATCCACGGGTTGGATTTCAGAGCGATACAGCCTCGACGCTCCGATCACCCGACTGCTTAATTCCTCTGCATGCCGTTGAAAATTCGCCTATGTTCGGTCTTCGCAGAACACTTAAAAGCACAGATCATTTAGACTGGTTGAAAATAAAGAGAGAGAAAAAAGGGAATAACATATTGATATGTTCAAGCGGTTAGAGTCGTAGATCATAAATATTGTCCAAACTTGTGTTTAGTGCGTTCTGTTGTAAGAGTGAGTTTAAGGGAGGCGCTCACACACAAGCCGGTACAACACCGGTTCCTATCAAAGGCGTTAATATCTGATTCCTTCCCTTATTATTGAAAACGTTATTCAGTCCCTTCCTAATTATAATGATCCACTTCAGGCATTTTAGTTTTATGAAGGTGTTGAAAATTACAGCCATGTCCAATAAAGATAAATATTATATAACCTATAATGTTAAATTGTTTCCAAAACAAAACAGCAAAACTCATAATTCTAATAAAAACCAATATATATAAATACATATATGATTGTTGTTTTTTTTGGTTGTTATTGTTGTTGTTTTTTTGTCTATTTCTGGTCTTTCAGTTTGGTCATGTGAGTCCTGGTTTAAAGAGGATTTGGCACGTTTCAGCTGACTGTGACCAGACAGTAGCCTACCTTAAACCAGCTAAACTAGCAAATCATAACTGGCTGGTTTAAGTTTAGGTTTGTTTATTTATTTACCATACCACACCTAAATTGTTCCCTCCCCTATTACAGTATAGGATTTAGTTTGGTGCTTTAAGTTAGACCTTCAGTAACTTCTATGTTAATTGCTCTTTACAGGTGCAGAAATGGAAGTTCCCAAACAAGAAACTCACAGGATTAAGATGTATACAGACATGTAACACATCAACCACAAATCCTGATAAGACATTTGGAAAATGAGGAACAACCACGGAACAGTATAGTCACTGTTTCCCTCAAAAATGGTCCTTAGTAAGCATTAGATAATGATTTAAATAATTTCATCAGGGTACAAAATGCGTTTAATTCCAAAACTTTGCCAGTTACCAATGTGTTGTTCAAAACACTTTTTACACTTTTAATGTTTTAAGTTGTACTTATTATGCCTAGTTTCACAGACAAGGTTTAAGCCTAGTCCCAGACTAAAATGCATGTTTGAGCTATTTTAACTGAAAGCAACTTGCACTTACATATCTTAAAATATGCCAGTGCCATTGATTTGTATCAAGATACACACCAGTAATTTTTTTTCTAAGGCGCATAATAAAAATAAATTAATTAATTAATTAATAAACACACAAAATGTCCTAATTCAACTAAGGCTTAACCCTGGCTTAATCTAAGCCCTCTAAGTGAAACCAGGCCATTCAGTTGTAAAATCCCTGTATAAGTAAATGCATGGGAAATTTAGAAAACTGTGTTAAATGTTTTATTTAAACTTACTGTATAACTGCTAATTTAATTCAATTGTTTTGAAAATGCATTGTTGTGTAAATAAATTTCTCCTAATGCCAGCTTGATCAAGTGAGTTTTTTTAATGGACTTTGCATTCACAATAATAAGATGTTTATAGATTTGTTAAGTCATGTCATTTATGTTTTAAAATCTGTATAAAGTATCTATCTATATTAAATGAACTTTTAATAAACAGTACAGTAGATATTGAAATGAAACTGGGCCACGTCTGACATGCTACAGTATATCGTGCAAATGAGTGACGGCCTGATTTCAGCTTGGATGTAGCAGGTTGTCGAGTTACTGGTTCCTGCATCTGGCACATTTGATCCGGGCTGGAATTGGGCAGTGATTACCTACACAGGTATCCTGCCCAAGTGTGGCAGATGGAGCTGAACTGAGAGGTAAGTCTCCGGCAGGTTATAATCTAACCGGAACTGATCCGAGTGCATTTTGCTATCTGGGTTATATTGTCAAATAAATAATAATAATTAGGTGTTCTAAACAATAAATTGTCCCCCATAGATTAAACAGGATAACAAAAAACAAACCCAATGCATTCACCCAGAATATTTAGAGTGTATCAATATTATATGCATTTCTTGTTGTATATGAAGAGTAAATCTCAAAGCATACGGACATGCAAGTGAATCTGAGTTTGTTTCTGTTTATAAATCTCCCACACAGGACAAACACAAAATTATTGTGTTACTTTAAGACTTGGGGATAACATTTAACAGCAGCTCCACTGCCATTCAAATGACTTACAGTATCACCAACTGGTTCATCTGGTTTAAATTTACATGTCTGATTTACATCTACATTTAGTCATTTAACAGATGATTTTACTGATCTACTATAAAAAGGAAGCAAATGTCATAAAGCAGTGGTTCCCAACCTTTTTCAACTCGCGGCCCACACAACCAAACACATATGTTTGCGCGGCCCACTTCAAAAAAATTAACTGACCCCGCTATTGTTGGGTTAATAACTTAGTACTCAGAAGCTAGATTTTAAACTATATTTATTGAATAAACTAGGGCTGTGCGATATGGAGAAAAAAAAAAAAAAACTATCGCGATTTTTTTGATCAATTTTGCAATTGTGCTTTTACAGTCATGAACGCATTCAGGATTAATTTGAAACATATTTCCAAAAGAAAACCAATCAGAGCTTTATCAAAAAGTTGTAACATCTCTAGAACAGACATAAGTCAAAATGATCCCTATAGTGAAGATGTAAAAACATTTTATAGACTTATGGCAAAAAATAAAAAATAAAAAAAAAATCCTGTATACAGGGACTTTTTTTTCTTTTTTGCCATGCATTGTTCATAGAGCTCATTAATTGTAGCGGTGCCTCAGGTGTTTGCAGTGTGTATACAGTATGTGTATGCGGTCAGCAGTGAGAGCGCATACATATAACGTGAAAGCACATTAAAATAATACACGAGTGCGAATCTCTCTGTTCGCAGCAGATTTCCTTTGCTCTGTCACAAAACCGGTCGTGCTTGCTCAGATACACGCTGCTTTGCGAGGAGAGAGTGTGCACACTTAAAACGTGTCTCCTCTCACTTAAACTGCATCCTGTTCACTAACAAATTCACTCTATGCTCATGTGTTAGACATGAATTATTTTCGCACGTTTTTATTTCTAGCCTTTTACCGCAGTGAGAACGCTCTGATCCGTCAACATTGGCTCAGAAAAAAGGCGCATCACAGACCGTGTGTGAACCTGGAGTTAGGCATATGCGCACGCTCAAATCGTGATTTTAGGAAGTTTTCTTTTAATCGCACAGCCCTAGAATGGACTGGAAATGAACAGAAAATAATTGGCGGCCCACCTGCAATACCACCGCGGCCCACTAGGGGGCCGCGGACCACAGGTTGAAAACCACTGTCATAAAGCATAAAAACTGTCCCCACAGAAAGTCATAAGTTCGTTAAGGAGCCTGTGGGTACACCATATGTGCTACCATATGACTCTCTCTCTCTCTCTCTCTCTCTAAGGACATTTCTATAAGCATATTCAAAACAGTCAGGTTTAATTTGAAATGCTGAAACAGAGCAAATCCTGTTGAACTGTGATCCTCCTAGTTTGTGTTTAGTCTGTGGTGGTAATTTCCAACAAAAGTTGTGGGCAGACAAACTTGCATTCAGTTATGCATTCTATAAAAGATGTTTTTTGGATGCCAGAGCAAAATAGGGATCCCAGTACAAAATTAAAAATTAATTTCTGTGGTCATAAATTATTGCACATATTTCCTATTTTTCAAGTTATCAATTATGTATATTATTTTACAGAATTTATTGTCAGTGCAGTGAAGCGTGTATTACAGGATGAAGACAGGACACTTGTGTGGTGTGGTGTCTTATATACATATCTGATGGAGATTTATGAAAATTAACCAACATGAAGCTTTACCATCCTCAACTTTGACATCTGTGACCAGTGCTTTAAGTGGCCCAAAAGAGGTGCCGGTACTCTATTATAGCCACAAAAAAAATGTAAAAAAGGATTTTGAAAAAATACCATTAGAAAGAGCTCCTGCATTACTGCATTCAAACTTCCAAACTGACTCAAATGATTCGCGAACCAGCTTCGAACTCCCGAACTGACTCAAATGAATCACGCTCCGAACTCCCGAACTGATTCAAATAATTCGCGATCCCCAAAATGACTCAAATGATTCGCGAACCCGCTTTGAACTCCCGAACTGACTCAAATGATTCGCGAACCCGCTACGAACTCACGAACTGATTCAAATGATTTGCGATCCCCAAACTGACTCAAATGATTCGCGAATCCGCTTTGAACTCCCGAACTGATTCAAATGATTCACGAACCCGCTTTGAACTCCCAAATTGACTCAAATGATTCACAAACCCGCTACGAACTACCGAACTGATTCAAATGATTCGCGAACCCTATACGAACTCTCGAATTTGTTCAAATGATTCAGACGAATGAAGCCCAGTTTTAGCGTTTTTTAGCACTTCCGTTTCTGACGCGCAGACTCAAACTAAGCTTGACGACGTCAGCAACCTGTCTGCCTGATGTAAATCTTCTAAGTGGCTGTGCGTGCAAACTGCCATCGTTAATCTTGCAGAGACGGCGAGCTTGAGCGGGGAGTTCTTTGTCGTGAGTGAGCAGGAGTAAGTATTCGGATTAATTATTTTGTATAGTATTTTAAAATGTAACGCCAGTACGCCATATTAAGTTAATTGCCTGCGAGCTTCTCCTCCTGTCTGTACGGTAATGCGACAGAGAGCCGAGTGGTTATGACGCAATCGTTAGCCTATTTTTTACAAAAACTGTTTATACGGGGCCATAATGTAACATAGAAGGTAATGGAGCCCTTTATATATTGTCGTGTATCTTTAAAAATAAATAATGGACAAACAGAGTCTTTAAACGCCTCAGATGTAAAGTTATTCGCTGTCAAAGTGACGCCAAAATGAATGGGAGTCAATGGGAATGCTAACGCAAGTGAAGTTCTGCTAAAAGATGGCAGCCCCCACCCGACTTCAACTTCCGGTCGAGTTCCTTGCCCCTTGGCTCCGAACTCCCGAATTGATTCAAATGATTTGCGATCCCCAAACTGACTCAAATGATTCGCGATACTGCTCCGAACTCCCAAACTGGTTCAAATGATTCACTCTCCATAGTCCCCCTTACGAAAAATAACCATGGTTTTATTATAGTAAAACTGTAGTAACCCATGGTTTTTTGGCGTATTGACTGCCATTTGTAAAACCACAGATTTACTACAAATACCATGGTTAAACTATGGTTAATATAGCAAAACCATGTTTTTTTGGTTTTATTTGTAGTAAAACCATGGTTAATTTTCGTAAGGGCCGAACTAGGAAGATTTAGGAAGCGTGCATTGTGAAGAGGGCAAAGGCAAAGGATTAAAACCTCTATTAAAACAGATGTCCAAATGAACGTACCGTTACATTAAAAGCCCGTTCTGTGTGCACAGAGAGGTGGCGGTACGCTCAAGAGCTATATTTGGAAGTGGCGGTACTGAGTAACAGTGCGTACCGGCCCACTTAAAGCACTGTCTGTGACGTTGTGTTCACACTGGATGTTACCAAAGGAACTGCTGTATTTTAAAGCAATTGATTGTAAACTATTGAAAAGTGTTTATTTTCCAGATATTTTTTTTTTACCTACTATTGGCAAAAAGATACAAAAGATAAAAAGATAGTTTCTATTTTTAAGGTAATTCTTTTTTTTTTCCATTGGATTTTTAAAATATCACAAATTTATGTCTCACTTTGCAAAATTACAGTGACCCCTGAGGTATTCAGCCAATCACAAAGCACATAGCTGGCTTTACACCTCGCTTTTCAGAATAATGTGCTTTGTTAAAATCAAACGCTTACCAGAAAGGTGGGGATGTAAAGAAGCAACAATAATGTATAATATGTGGAAAATAATGTTTTTTTTTTTCACAATACATTACACCAAATACACAACATATGCCGCGTTTCCACCGAAATTACCCGGAACATTTGTACCAGGAACTTTTTTTCCCAGGAACTTTTTTCCCCCCAGACCTGTTGCTTTCTGCGTTTCCACCGCGGTGTAAAGTACCGGGTAGATTAGGCAAATAGACTGGTGACGTAGGTCTGCGCGCGTTTCTCAATACAAAGTACCTGCTGATTAAAAAAAAAAAAAAAAAAAGTACGCTGATTTTGGACGTGCATCCTCGGTAGTTGGTTCAGACTTTGTGCATTCGACTGGGGAGTGTGATGTCTGCAACTACGCAAGTCCGGTAAATCTATAAACAGCAGCGTAACTATATACTATATATATATATATATATATATATATATATATATATATATATATATATATATATATATATATATATATATATATATATATGATAACTTCAGTCAGCTCGTCTTGGCTACTGCAATTTTCCCTACTGTATATTTACAATAAAACGAAATATGATATAAAATACCACTGCCTCCTTTCGTTTTCATTTAAGCATAATAACAACTGCAGAAATGTACTTAGTTCAGGGAAATGTGTATATGCAGCCATTACAATGAAACGAAATATTATATAAATATATCATTTTAACATATAGATAAATTGAATACAGACCAAAGAAAACCTGTTAGATTTACCCCACAGCTGAATTATATGTTATGTTTTAACCACTAAAGACACATCAGAGCCAGCGGGGCATATCAGAAGGTCTATCCCAGGAGAGGCTGCTCTCTGCGGATACATGAGGACTGAGCTCCCGCTGATTGAGTGGAGCTCACCGTCTACGAGATCGGCGAAACATATTTTTAAATAGGCGCTGTCTTTATAAATAAACCATAGATTTGAGTTTCAAACAACTACATTCTCGCCTGAAATACTTTTAAAATTACATTTCATGACACAATAACAGTAATATTTGTAAATTATCCGAATAAATGGTGGTTGAACTCAACCAATGCTGCGTGAACTCAGATCGCTTTGGCTACTGCAATTTTCCCCTCAGTATATTTACAATAAAACGAAATAGGATATAAAATACCACTGCCTCCTTTCATTTTCATTTAAACATAATAACAGCTGCAGAAATGTACTTAATTCAGGGATAAGTGTAATGTTATATACAGCCATTACAATGAAATAAATATTATATAGACTTGCCTTTTTATTTTCATTTTTACATATAGATAAATTGAATACAGACCAAAGAAAACCTGTTAGATTTACCCCGCAGCTGAATTATATGTTATGTTTTAACCACTAAAGACACATCAGAGCCAGCGGGGCATATCAGAAGGTCTATCCCAGGAGAGGCTGCTCTCTGCGGATACATGAGGACTGAGCTCCCGCTGATGGAGTGGAGCTCATCGTCTACGAGATCGGCGAAACACATTTTTAAATAGGCGCTGTCTTTATAAATAAACAACAGATTTGAGTTTCAAACAACTACATTCTCGCCTGAAATACTTTTAAAATTTCATTTCATGACACAATAACAGTAATATTTTGAAAATGTTGATCCGAATAAATGGCAGTGTTGCCAACTTCTTTCAATGGAAAGTAGCTAAACCCTGCCTGAAAAGTCGCTAAATGTCGCTAGATGACGTCATATGGTAATTACCATATTCATGACGTAGGTGCGTCATATTATCTCGCCCTTTCTGTGCTCATGTACTGCATTTTAATGCTGCAAAAATTCTCAATAAAACGTTTTTTATTATTATATTTTAATGTTTCTGTTGTCAGACAACGGAATTAATATTATAATGACTGAAACGCGGTCCATTAAGACTACATACCAGCTCTCAAAGATGTTAATCTGTGCACTAAAATCCTATTCACGACTATGAAATAACATACACATAAGATTAAGACAATGGTTGAACTGTGATTTCGACTGTACTTGTATGTAAAATAGAGTTTGAAGCAACAGAATATCTTTTTTTAACTGAAAGTGCTGCTCCTCTCTGCTCGCTGAACAGGGCAGATAGAGATGCGTGTGCGCGCGCTGCCTGTGGGGGGGGGAGAGAGAGAGAGAGAGAGAGAGAGCGCGCGAGCGCTTGTGCTCGTTCGCAGTGTTGCCAACTTAGCGACTTTGTCGCTAGATTTAGCGACTTTTCAGACCCTCTCAGCGACTTTTTTCCAAAAAAGCGACTAGCGACAAATCTAGCGACTTTTTTTGACAGACCTTATTTAGTCTCTGAGACTCTCCGGTACTGCAGCACGAGCTCTCTCTCTCGCTCTCTCTCCCAGCGTGCGCACACGCCTCTCTCTCTCTCTGCATCTGCGAGCAGAGAGGAGCACTTTCAGTTAAAAAAAGATATTCTGTTGCTTCCGAATCTATTTTACATACAAGTATAGCCAAAATCACAGTACTACCATTGTCTTAATCTTTTGTGTTTTTGATTTCATTAGACAATGTCGTGAATAGGATTTTAGTGCAGAGATTAACATCTTTGAGACCTGGTATGTAGTATTAATGGAACGCGTTTCAGTCATTATAAAATGAATTCCATTGTCGGACAACAGAAACATTAACATATAATAATAAAAAACGTTTTATTGAGAATTTTGGCTGCATTAAAATGCAGTAGGCTACATGAGCACAGAAAGGGCAGAATAATATGACGCACTTACGTCATGAATATGCTAATTAGCATATGACGTCATCTAGCGGTATTTAGCGACTTTTCAGGCACGGTTTAGCTACTTTCCATTGAAAGAAGTTGGCAACACTGCTCGTTCGGCAGTACTGGAGAGTCTCAGAGAATAAATAAGGTCTGTCAAAAAAAAGTCGCTAGATTTGTCGCTAGTCGCTTTTTTGGAAAAAAGTCGCTATGGGGGTTTGAAAAGTCGCTAAATCTAGCGACAAATCCGCTAAGTTGGCAACACTGATAAATGGTGGTGGAACTCAACCAATGCTGCGTGAACTCAACCAATCAGTATGTTTAGCGCCAAAGTCCCGCCCCCAAAAGTTCCGGAACTTTAAAAAAGTACCACCTCGCCAGCAGGGACTTTCTGGGGGGCATTTTTTTACCCGGAACTTTTATTTAGTTCCTGGTTCCTGCGGTGGAAACACACCAAGTACCGGACCAAGTCCCTAGTTCCTGGGTAAAGTCAAGGGGCAAGGAACTCGACCGGAAGTTGAAGTCGGGCGGGGGCTGCCATCTTTTAGCAGAACTTCACTTGCGTTAGCATTCCCATTGACTCCCATTCATTTTGGCGTCACTTTGACAGCGAATAACTTTACATCTGAGGCGTTTAAAGACTCCGTTTGTCCATTATGTATTTCTAAAGATACACGACAATGTATAAAGGGCTCCATTACCTTTTATGTTACATTATGGCCCCGTATAAACAGTTTTTGTAAAAAATAGGCTAACGATTGCGTCATAACCACTCGGCTCTATGTCGCATTACCGTACAGACAGGAGGAGAAGCTCGCAGGCAATTAACTTAATATGGCGTACTGGCGTTACATTTTAAAATACTATACAAAATAATTAATCAGTATACTTACTCCTGCTCACTCACGACAAAGAACTCCCCGCTCAAGCTCGCCGTCTCTGCAAGATTAACGATGGCAGTTTGCACGCACAGCCACTTAGAAGATTTACATCTGTCAGACAGGTTGCTGACGTCGTCAAGCTTCGTTTGAGTCTGCGCGTCAGAAAAGGAAGTGCTAAAAAACGCTAAAACTGGGCTTCATTTGTCTCAATTGAGTTCCAATGGGGTCGCTGTGTCCATTTCTTTTACTGTCTATGGGTAAAGTTCCTGCGGTGGAAACGCGGCTATAATGTTATTTTTAGCAACGTCATATGACCCCTTTAATATGAAGCTTGTAAGTCTCATCAAACTGAAGGTTTAGTCAGTGGTTCACAGCCTCTCTAAAGCAACCGATTAAATGATTCCGGCTGTTTAGTTGTGTTAGCTTATTTATTTTACATCTGGTGTTGTCTTTAGTTTTAAGCCCTTGGAAGTGTGCTGAGGCCACCTAGTGGTCCATGGGCCCCTGAATGAGAACCACGAGTTTAATGATTTCTCCAATGATACAGACAAAGTGTTTGCAATCTCTCCCTTGTCAGTAAATCTCTAACCCAGTAACCAGGGTCAATACTAGAGAATGACTTGTACTACTGGCATGTGATGACATCTACTGGTCACTGATGGAATTCCTCTGTCCATGGTGCTGAATTAGAAAACCAAATTATAGGCAGTAATTATTATTATTATTTAAATGCATTGGTAACAAAATAAAAAATATTATAATATTACATAATTCCATGGTTACACCATATTTTTGAACAATGCGAAAGTATTTTTCAAATAGTATTTTTTGAAAAGTGAAACAAATACCATGGTACGTAAAAACTATATCACTAATCAATCAGTGCCATAGTACGTTTCTGAATTTTATGTTACTACCATCTAATATCATTACTGTACCCTTAGAACCACTACAATATTTTTTTGTAGACGGAAATTATGCTAATAATGTTCAGTATGGCATATTTTTTATGTCATTTAAGTATTGTAACATACATTAGGATAAGTGTAGACAATATTTCTGTTTGTAATCATGTCTAATTGAGTCTTGGTATTCCATCCTTCGATCAGATTGTGTGTTTCCCATGGGGCTGCCTGAGGAATTAGCATTTTCTGCAACCTATCGAATAAGTGGAAGTGCACTGAATAAGAGTTGGAAATTATGGCAAATGCAAGATCTGAATGGAAATGAACAGCTTGCAGTCAGACTCAACGGGGAGGCCCTGTCTGTGGAGTTCTCCTACAGAACCCAAGAGAACAAACGGAAGACAGCTTTATTCCCTTTCCAAACACTCCTCTTCAATTCTCAGTGGCACAAGATTTTATTGCTTGTCAAAAAAGGCTGTGTGAGTCTGATAACAGACTGTACAGCAACAGATTCACAGCAGCTGGCACCCAGAGGAAGTAAACCTAGATGGATTCAAACATAGGCTATTGGAAAACTGAAGTACAATTCAACAATAGCTGTGCCGGTAAAATTTTGTTTCTTACACATATTTCTTATTCCATATTTTTCTATCTTAATCCATAAGGTCATTACTGTTTTAGTACCCTGATATTTAAATGCCCCTCAAAGCAATTAAAAACTAACAATAGTACTTACATACACTATGTCCAAAACATCATGTTATATGTACACTTTCTTTTCTTTTTTTTTTTTCTTGTGGTCACAATGTTTTTGTGTCATTATGAGATGTGAGTATGGAGGCCGTTTAAAGGATCAGCAGCAGACTGTCTATTTAAATAGATTTGGATTTTACAAAATACATTTCAGCGGATATGTGGGAATTCTAGCAGTGAGGTTCTAGTCCAACAACTGACCTGCATAAAAAACTCACAACAATACTTGCAGGAATAACATTTGCAAAGTTGATTTAGACACAAACCAAACATCTGCACTCATCTGTCTTTTAGTCTAATCAGAAGCTGAATGTGATAAAATCAAGGATCATTAAGGGCAATTTTTGTGTAAATATAGATTTTGATCTAAATGTTTGGAGAATTAGTTATGTAGCTTTTTAATTTTTAATTTGTGTAAAAACATAATAGGTTATTATTTACAGATTTGTATTAAAGCATAATATGTCCATATATATTCTACCATTCAAAAGTTTAAGGCTGGTAAGATTTTTTTTCCACCAAGGCTGCATTTATTTAAACTAAAATACAATAAAAACATTATTATTTTGAAATGTTAGAATAATTATATTTTAATATATTTTAATAAGTAATTTGATGTGATGATAAAGCTGAATTTTCAGCAGCCATTACTTCAGTTTTCAGTGGCATTCAGAAATCATTTTAATTTACATGTCTTATTATTATTAACAGTGAAAACAGCTGTGCTTCTTAATATTTTTTGTTTAATCTGTGATAAATTTTTTTCAGGATTCTTGGCTCAACAGAAATTTCAAGAGAACAGCATTTATTTGTGAAATAGAAATCTTAAATAGGTTTTTTACTCTCAACTCTTATTAATTTAATACATTCTTGCTGAATGAAAGTATTCATTTCATTCTAAATATAATAAAATAAAACCCTAAACTTTTGAACGGTAGTGTAAAGTCTTAGTGTGTAAATTTATACGATCAGACATGAGGTTTGTGTCTTCCTCTAAGTAATTATGTCAGTAACTTTTGAGTAATTTTTAAATTAAGTGACAGCAAATGATATATGCACATATTATGAGCTCAGTCTATCACTACCATCAACAAGAAAACTAATTTAAATTCATTGTTCTGCAAAAATAATATACTACAAAAAGTGCAACATAAAAAAGCTCATTCTTAAACAAAAAAAACTAATCAATCTCTTTTTGAACATTTTTGAATATAATGATAAACAATTCAATACACCCCACAGGCACACATTATCATGATGCTTTTTGATGGTTGTTGGTCTGTTGTTTCAGTTTGAACTGCAGTCAATGCTGATCCACTGTGACTTAAACATCCCACAGAGAGACACATGCGGTGACCTTCCTGCAAAGAGGGAGGTGAGACATGTCTAACATCACAATTTTAATCTAAGAAACTAAAAGTCCAAACTTCAAAAACTGCATCTAATGGTACAGCTCTACTATTTCCAGCATTCTCACTCTGTCTCCAAAAGACCAATTACACTCTTAAAAATAAAGGTGCTTCAAAATGTTCTTCATAGCGATGCAGTAGAAGAACCATCTCTGGTTTCACAAAGAACCATTTGTTTCTTACCTTTTAATAATCTGAAGAAACTTCTTTCGCCACAAAGAACCTTTTGTGAAACAGAAAGGTTCTTCAGATGTTAAAGATTCTTTTAGGAGCCATTTAGACAAAAAGGCATCTATGGCATCATAACGAACTTTTATTTTTAAGAGTGTAGTGTTTGTTAACAGAGGTCAAATGTCACAGTCCAGTAATATTTCCCGCCATCTATTCGAAAGTCTACCGGACTCCACCTCTAACTGTGCTACTGTCCTCCAATCACAGACCCAGAACAAACCACCTCATGCGTATGTTTGAGGGCTCTGTGGTTAAGGTCTCCCTTGTGTTCAGGGGATTTAGTTGGGTTTCTTGGTAGGGGGGTCCGTCAATCCAACTGATCCCAGAAAGGAGGGGCTTTAGTGTCTTTGGGAAGGCATGGCTTGCGCTGCTGGTGTGCGCGGGCCCTTTTTACTGATTTTGCTGGAGATATCTGTCATCTGCACAGCTCAGGAAAATGCAACCTCTTCTTTGTTCTTTTCCTTTTAGATATCTGAGGCAGAGTTTCAGGTGAGCGCTTACATTTTCAGCATATGTAAAGAAAAATAAACTTTGCATTCTTAAACATAATCAAAATTCTGTGAGATATTATAGGCTGCACTGCAATTTTGAATCCATCTGTATGGTCCATATCTTGTACGTGCACACCTATAGCATTCAAGTGCTTAAACTTTTGCTTAAACTTTTTTTGCATGAATGATTTGTTGTATATTTTTACCCGAGGGATCATTTTAGTTTTCATATTACACAAGCTTTGTATTAATGCATCTATAAACATATACATATGAACTTACTATAGGAGAGCATTGTGTAGTTTCTATTTTTGAACAGAGGGCTGAAGCCGGCCCTCTTGGTCCTCCCGGTGTGCCTGGAATAGACGGCATTGATGTGAGTTGATTTTTTAAAATCTGAACATAAATTAAAATATAAAACAATTCAATGACCAAACCATTATGCATTACAGAAGAGTTAAAAGTATGTGTTTCTTGCAGGGGGAGAGACGTTCGGCTGTGATTATCAGTGTGTCATACATTGAGATTATAACTTGCTATATAGGAATTTGTTGCATATTACATATTGTTATTTCTACTGAAGAGCCCTGATGGGGACCCTGGAAAACCTGGTTCTGCTGGCCTTGCTGGATCACCTGGAGCTGATGTAAGGAAACGCATTAAAAAACTCTTCTGGATTCTCATTTATATGGGAAAGCAAACCTCAGTTTCACAGAGTTCAGTCAGTGGTGGTCGGCACTCTTAGATGGGTCAAAAATGTCAGGAATTTCTCATTCCAGACTGGAGCAAAGAACACAGGAAAAGGGTTTTTGTTTAAGCACAGATACCCGAAGCCTAGACTTAAAGCTGCAGTAGGTAACTTTTGTAAATATATATTTTTTTACATATTTGTTAAACCTGTCATTATGTCCTGACAGTAGAATATGAGACAGATAATCTGTGAAAAAATCAAGCTCCTCTGGCTCCTCCCAGTGTCCTATTGCCATTTGCAGAAACTCCATCGCTCCTGGTAAAAAATAACCAATCAGAGCTGCGGTCCGTAACTTTGTTTGTGTTCAAAATGTAGAAAAATGTATATAATAAGCGAGTACACCATGAATCCATTTTCCAAATTGTGTTTTTAGCTTGTCCTGAATCACTAGGGTGCACCTATTATAAGTGTTTATATTCAGACTATTTTAGATTGCTTCTGGGGTACCGCGGCGGAGTAACCCAGTACCTTTGTGATTCTTCATAGACATAAACAGAGAGAAGTAGTTCCGGCTACGATGTTCTTCCGCAAGACGCAAGCAGTTCTGTTTATTAACCGCTAGAGCGTCAAAAGTTACCTACCGCAGCTTTAATTAAAGAGGATTCCCTGTGAAATGACAGATTATTTTGTTTTGGCATCAAATTCTGTGGCTAATTGTTGAGTAGTCATTGGTTGGTTAAATGTTTGAAACTTCAGCTTAGTTTCATGCAACAAACCCTGCCTTTAAACATCCTTTTCAGTTACAGTCCTCCATCGTTTGTTATTGTAAGAGGTAATAATGTAACATTTCCCCTCCATGTTCTTTAGGGATTGACTGGCCCCATAGGAGAACTCGGCCTCGATGGCCCCCCAGGACAAAAGGTGAGCGACTAATGAGCTTCTCAGTTTTCTGCTTCAGTAGGGACCAGAGCTCAAATCAGTGTACTGACTGGCCTTACAGAGGGAATTATAAGTATTTTCACATGACCACTAGTTCCTAATCTTGTCTGTGTGCTCACTGATCTGTGCAGCCAAGTCAGATTCATCAGATCCTGTTAAACTCACCGGTGTTCAAACACAGCACTTCACGTGGTCTGTTATTCTATGGCTTTATGTGATTTTCCTTACAGTAATTGTGCAGCAGTGTGATTTTCAGAACAGTATACACATATGTATTTACACACAAACACTTCTGCACACACACATACACACATAAATATATTAAGCTCTGTCCTAAATTATGCACTATACAGCTATTCTATGCACTTTGTACTTAACTGTCTAGTATATTGATTTTTATAAGGTTATTTTGTCATCCAACATCAGAGTTTGATAGCCTACCCCTTCCAGGAGATGGTCCTCACTGAATAACACAAGATCCAGATCCATCTCCCCCCACCTTATATATACCTAAACCTTCCCCTTCTCCACCTTCTGATCCCTAAACCCACCCATATCCACTCTTAAACCTACCAATCTCCACCCCCTAGATGTGGAACCAACCACGCCCCCCGGATCTTGTGTTCTGCAGTGAGGTGCTACTGCCCTCCAGTATGTCATTTGTGTGCATGAAGTGCCCAACATTTCACAATTTGTTTTTTTTTCAGTTAATTCAACCGTGCATTATTTGGACATTAAGTGCATTAAGTGATAAATGTACAGTGACCAGAGGCATCTTGGGTTTGTCTACGTGTGTGTGTGTTAATGTGTGTTTGAGGTCAGCATGTGTCATGAAGTTCTGCAGAGTGAATCTGAATTAAAATAGGCCTGTTGTAATGAGAAAATATTGTGTTTGAGACATTTTTTTCTCCAGCTGTGACATTTTTGAGATCATTAAAGAGCTTCATTTATAATTAAGCACTGACACTCGGGCTGAATTAAAGTACAGGATGTATTTAAATGCTGTCTATTAAAGTTCTGCATTAGAATTACAGTCCACCGGTGCATGAAGAATAATGAGGGATTTGAGTATCGTAAGAATAAGTTAGTGTGGTGACATTTAATTTACACGGGGATGCTTGCTATACTGTCCTCAAGACGCTTGGCACAGAATCAGCACATCATTTACCTCAATCTTAATTTTGCTGTTAATTTTTCAGCATTACGCTAAAAGCAAGATGTGTTTTGATCAGTTTAGGATGCCATCCCATTTTAAAAATCTATCTATCTATCTATCTATCTATCTATCTATCTATCTATCTATCTATCTATCTATCTATCTATCTATCTATCTATCTATCTATCTATCTATCTATCTATCTATCTATCTATCTATCTATCTAGGGAAAGGAAGGAGATCAGGGGGCACCTGGAAAGGTCGGAGCTCAAGGCCCAACTGGATGTGCATTTCCTGTTTATTTCAGCAATCTCCACTAAATCAAAGAATTAAATCAGTGACTATATCTAGATCTAGTCTTTAAGCCTTGTTTTATTGATGTGCTCTCAGGGTCCACAGGGAATTCGAGGTGCCACTGGTATGATTGGTACCAAAGGAAAAACTGTAAGATTTTGATAGAGGTTGACGGAAATGTCATGTTGTTTGGTTTATTTCATAATGTGGTAAAAACATGTAGTTTCAGGGGGAGGGACATTCTCATTCTAGACAGCATTTGATTGGACAAATATTTCTATACACCCCTGAATACAAATTGAGAATTCAATATTTTTGTCCATTTTCATGGAAGAGGAAGACTATATTGTAAATGCATTTATATAAACTAAAAGGCATAAAACTACTGTTTAAAGAATCAGAATGTTACTAATTAATAATAAAATAAAGTGTATTATGAAAGAAAAAAGAAAAATCTGAAAACAATATGTTATTTTTTTTACAGGGGACTCGAGGTGTTGACGGAGACCCAGGCTCTCAGGGTGTTGCAGGGGCGATAGTAAGTTCTTTTACTTCATCTATCTTCTTCAAACGAAAACCAATCTAATCTAAAGCTGTAAATAATCCTGAAACTGGAAAGCCACTCTATCACAGTTGAAGGCTTTGGAGACAGTCTGTTTTAAAAGTGGGCATGACTAGAAGTTGATGTCCTGAGCCTTGGGTGTAAATCAACAAATCAATATTAGCAGATATCTGAGATGTGTTTTTTCTTTTATCTGAGGGGGATCGAGGCCAAAGAGGAGGAATGGGAGAAACTGGCCCTAAAGGTGAACAGGTACACTACAACAACCATCATTATGACAAAAACATTACACACAGTATACGTTTTTTTGATTATTAAATTAGCCTGTGAGAAGTTGCCCATTATAACCTGGATCCTGGGGGAAGTTGGGTCCTAGTGGTAAGAGAGTTTGACTCCTAACCCAAAGGTTGTAGGTTCGAGTCTTGGGCCGGCAATACCATGAATGAGGTGCACTTGAGTAAGGCACTGAACCCCCAACTGCTCCCCGGGCGCCGGAGCATAAATGGCTGCCCACTGCTCCGGGTGTGTGTTCACAGTTTGTGTGTGTTCACTGCTGTGTGTGTGCACTTTAGATGTGTTAAATGCAGAGCATGAATTCTGAGTATTGGTCACCATACATGTCACTTTTTTCACTTTTAAATGGGATTTAGCCGTATAGGACAGGATTAGTCCTGGAACAACATTCAAACAACTAAACAATGTTGTTCCAGGAACATAATTTCATGCTAAGGGTGAAAAAGTACATCTGATTCTGATTTTAATGAATTTATCTCTTTCTGCAGGGACCTCAAGGGCTGAGAGGCAATACTGGTCTTCCAGGTCCGAAGAGGGAGGCAGTGTATGTGGTTTACCATTAACTTTCACTTCCTTTAATGAAAATGCTTCTGGTACAGTGATGGTGTCAGATGGTAATAGCATGAAAAACATTGCAGTATGGTTATTTGTGGTACTTTTTTGTTAGGGCAGATAAAATAATTTGCTTAAAGGCGTTTGTAAGCATCCAAACAGCACCAATCTGTGTCTTTTTCCAGGGGTTGCCAGGTGTGGATGGACGTGAGGGAATCCCTGGCATGCCAGGTGCCAAGTTACAGCAGATTCTGGCTTTCGTTATTCAACCATGGCCATGTAAAAAGTATGACAGTGGTAAATGAGTTTTATTTTTTTTTTACCTTTTACAGGGTGCCGCCGGAAAACCTGGAAGCCCTGGGGAAGCTGGCCTTTAAGGACTCCCTGTAAGTCTTAATGATAAAACAAAAAATCCATTCAATATATGAACTGCCATATCGACTGTAAAGAAGGTCAAAAATCTTTTTCAGAGAATAAGAAAGTTCAAATACCTGAAGCTAATATTTAACGGTTTGGGGAAGTTTTTTTTTTGTTGTTGATCAAATAAATGCAGCCTTGGTTAGCATGCTGTTAGTGACTTCTTTCGAAAGCATAAGAACATTAACAAACACATTTAAACGCGTTTGTATCCTAACTCTCAGCTTCTTTCTACAAGATCTAGCACCACGATTCACTTTCATTTGATCCTCATCAGACATGAAAATGTTTAAATTTTTAAATAGCTCACAATAGCAGAGCATAAAAATGTCAATAATTTGTTCTCTATTCCATGGCAGGGGCAAGATTATAAAATACCTCTGACTTTATCGAGCATGATGTCAGCCCCTCATGACTAATTCACATCGTCATTCATTTTGAGAGGGTTTAGATCCACCCCTTGGATTTGACTTTGATCTTACAGAACAAAGAGAAGGCATTTTACTTCCTTCAGGAGACGTAGCTTTAAAGCAACTGCATTTTGATATTTAGTGACTTTCTCTTCCATATCTGCAGGGTTAACCGGGAAGCCCGGGTCCAAAAGGTGAAGCTGGAGAGAAGGTGAGAGATGTTGCTGAATTTATCTGTCTTCGGTGCAAAGTCATCACATTTTTTTCTCACCCTGATCTGACAAAAGCTTTTATCAGGACAGTGAAGCAAACATCATTTTCCATATGTTTCAGATCCACTGACTTATAAAGCTGAAAGGCCTATTGCTATTCATAGACTAAGTAACTATCTAACCATGTCGGTTGGTTTTAGCATTTTGCCAACATTGACATTCTGGCTGATACATATTCCCATTATTTTAATGTTATGGCTGATAAATAAAAATGGCCAATATTCAAATCTATACTGTTTTGACTAAATAAATTCAATCAATCAAATCAATCAGTTGCTAGTGAATTTAGGCATCACATTATTATAATGTACGGTATAAAAATTTGAAGCAAAAAAAGACTACATTTTACAGTGTTATTGTATAATTAAAAACCTTTTTTTTTTTTTTTTTTATAAAAAAATTACTGTTATTAAGAATATAGATTTTAAGGTAAATTCTAAATGTGTG
Organism: Carassius gibelio; assembly: GCF_023724105.1. Taxonomy (NCBI): domain Eukaryota; kingdom Metazoa; phylum Chordata; class Actinopteri; order Cypriniformes; family Cyprinidae; genus Carassius; species Carassius gibelio. Next base: position 6,698,676 of record NC_068383.1, read on the forward strand.
TGTGTGTGTGTGCGTATATATATATATATATATATATATATATATATATATATATATATATATATATATATATCAATTATTGTTAATTTTTCTCGTCGGTAATAATGGACAATCAGGCCTCATTGGTACTATGGGATCTGCAGGTAAATCGTTAGGTAAGCCACCCAATCGCTAATTACAGGTCTGTAATTATTGTGCAGGAACAGATAGTAAATGTCTCTGTTCAGGGTGAGCATGGAGAACAAGGAGAAGTCGGGCCCATTGGCCCATTGTAAGTACACAAAGCAGTATATGTCTACTAGACAGGCTGGATTTGGTAAGTAAATATTCCTTTACTTACCAAGGAATATTTCCTTGGCAAATTATAATGGTTTCCTTGTGCTTAGGGAGAACGGGGAGAGCAAGGGCCACCTGGGCCAGAGGAAGTGCATAATCTGAATAATGATATAGCTGTGATATCAAAGCAAGCATCTGCCATACTTTCATCATGCAAATTAATGAACAAAGTAAAAACCTTTGCCTGTAGAGAAAAAAAGACATATAAATAGACAGAAAAAAATTATAACAAATGTTGGCTAGCTATACGATAGTGTAGTTCAGATTATTTGCTCCTGGAAGAGTATAATGAGAAATGTTTGCTTTCAAATTGAAATTGAAGATTTTATGTGCAGAAATATCCAAGAAGAAGCCGACTTCAGGTTTAATTTTAATTCATTTGTTCTCCATTTGGTCTACACTGCAAAAATAACTGATCTTAATTAGAGTTGTCTGTCCTTTGTCCAGAACAAATATAATAACATCCTTAAAACAAATTCATTTTGACTGCAATTCGCTGAAATACAAGTGAAATAGTACTATTTATTTTTTTAATTAAAGACTTTCATATATTTATTTCTTTATTTACATCATGTATTCATTTATTTATTTTAGAGGGGAAAAAAATCTTTACTTAGTTCTTAACTTAGTTTAGCTTGACAAGAAAATCTCTTTTTAAGGATGTTTAAATATTTAGTTACTGGAAAATGAGACAAACATACTGAAGAGAAAGTGATTTTGTGCTGTGTTGGAGAAACTACAAAGAGGTCTCAGTTTTTCTTTCCTATAAGCTGGCAGCGAACCCAAAGTTCAAAACAAGTCATAGGCAGCACTACGTGTGAATTATTCTATTATCCCAGTGTTCGAAGAGAAAACAAGTCATTTTGACATCCACTGAGCTTGATCGCTTTTACTTATTTAGACCATCTGGTGCACAGTGAATTCAAAAACTTTTCACTGATAGTCTTTTAGGGTAATTTGTTACTTTATATTGTGGTAATTTGAGGGTCTAACAAGGCAGATATACATAGTTTTGAAATGCAGACACTGCTGGTAAGTGTGGAAGAGACTGGAGCCAGCGGTCTCTCTCTTGAATGGGATCTCACCTCACTGTTTTCATAGTAAAGAGTGAACTGTCTCACAGCAGTGTCTCTCAAACAGCCCTCTGTTCCCCTGCCATTCCCATGAGCACACACTTATCTAAACACACAAACACTCACCTTTAAACATGAATATATTATGGAAGTATTGTGAATAAATTGCAACATTATAATTTTATTTAAATTAGAAATATACGGGTTTCAGTAGGTTTTATGAAGGAAAATTCCAGACTTTTCAAGACCAAGTAAAAATAAAATAAAATAATTAAGGAATAAATTTAACGGAAACAATTCATCAGTATTTGCCAATGGGCTCAGAAAAATTTACTTAAAATAAAAGTTTTCATACCCCACCAACTGGTGTTTGTTCTTGTTCTAAGGGTAAATTCACTTATTATTTCTTTTTAATCTGAAAACAAGACTTTATCTCACGGTTTCACAGACATTAAGGCTAGTCTCAGACTACAATGCATGTATGAGCTCAACTGAAAAGATCTTGCTCTGACATCTTAATATACAGTACGTCTGTCCAATTGTTTTGTCTCAAGATGCACACATGTAACATTTTCTTCCCAGGCTTTTTTTTTTTTTATATCTTCATTTATCTAAGGCCTAGTCCTGCCTTAAGTTAAGCCCTGTCTGTGAAACTGGGCTTTTATGTAAAACTTTCTTCCTAAGTGAATGTATCGTGATTTAAGGATGCTTAGATATTTGTACAAAAAAAAAAAAAAAAAAAAACAAACGGAAAAAAAACAAACCATGTTTTTTTCAGACCTGAACGATATCGTTTTATGACAGTTACTTTAAAATGCAGCATTTACAGGACATACATATGTTCAAAATTGACATTTATTTATTCCAGTTGTAGCAGAAATGAGTCAAATCAGACAAATCAAAGAGTCTATCAGAGCTGTGTGCATTGAAACATGAGCTGAATTCCTCAGGAAGTCATAAATCAGTTCTAGTGCCACAGGAACCAAACAAGATAACCAACCAACCAACTTGTTCACACAACAGCTTTCAACATTAACACCAATAGAACAATTATTGACAATTTTAATTCAAAGAAGAGATTGTCAAATTTATTGTTCGTGATTGGAATGCAACGCTGGACATCACATGTAAACCCAGGAGATCAAGTTAAATACTTGCATTGACTTCCCCCCCAGCCAGTGAAACCAGACTGAAATTCCTAAGGGGGAAGGGCTTTAAACCTTTGTCTTCACAGAAAAGTCCTTTGCCAGAGAATGGCAAAGAAACCCTTTTTATACATTATATATGGACCAGAATGAACTCAAAAAAGACTTATGAATGAATCATTCTATTGCTTAACTCCATATTCATTTACGTGTAACCCACACATTTGACTATCATGTTATAATCACTTATCGTGTATGTTTTCTTTAAATGACTATGGTATAGCTGAAGGGTACATAGTCGTGTTTGATATGTGTGTGATTGAATTTTCTTGCTTGATATTGCCCTGACAATCATTTATTTGTAAAATATATCATAATCATGTTATAGGAATCATGTCCAAAATTAGACCCTGTGAGGCAAGAACCACATGCTTGGTAAGATAAACAAATGATTTATGATACCCAAGACTCAAGAACATATCTGATTGGTCAAGGCAACATTTGAGGGGTGGCCAACAGGAAGTTTTAAATACTTTGGACACGATGTAATTTCGCTTTTAGTCATGCCTTGCTTTTAGTCTGCTTTTAGTTCTAGTCTAGCTGCTGCTATTAGCCATGTCGGCTTTTAGTTCTAGCATTGCTCGTGCTATCAGTCATGCCTGCTCTTAGCTTTTAGCTTTGCTACCTAGCTTTAGCTTGTAGCATCTAGCCATGCGGTAGTCATAATTGTTCTTTGAGCGCGGTTCCAGCGTGCCTGCCTGCTGCCACAATGAGAAGGAACACAACCTAGTCTCGTCAAACTTTATTTCTTTTCTTTTCCGTTTGAGAGTTTCGTGTTCTGAGTTAAGTTTTGTAACGTCGACCTCGTCTGCGCGTTTGAACTCTGACCAGCCACACAACTCCAGCTTCAGCCAACGCCCAAGCACGGGCTCCCCAAGACGTCACTTCAGCCAACTGAACTTTCAGTCAATCAGCGACACCGGGATACCCCTTTCAACGGGAGTCCCTTTCACAGGAAACTAAGGCAACGTATCCCCAGATATTTGTTGTGCTGGTGTATCTAATATAATTTTAGTCACATTGAGGAACTCAATGCGAGCGCTAATTACGTGATTGATGGTTGTTCATGTCTATGCAATTTAACGTATTGCTGTAAACTTGGGATTCCATATTTCCATTCTCTTAAACTCATCTTTCCCTAACTTTCGACCTTCCTGCAACTTGTGTGAATGTGTGCGTGCGTGCGTTTATATGTTAGATTAGTTTATATGTCTTAGATTTATCTAATAAAGCCTTATTCATATTGAAAAGAGAAGTATCTTGTGTTTTGTGCTTACAAGTTAATGTCTTAAACTGTCGATCTTGTTACTGTGCTAATTGATAGTGTTTTCACTATAGTTTGGATATTAGTATCCAGCGCAGATTTGATGTTAAACGGCTCGTTCACTGAACCGCAGGCGCGTCTCCGTGAGCAGCCGTGAAACAGTGATTCTGTTCAAATTCCCTTTAAAATCTTAAATGATTCCCTTTGAGCTAAATTGACCTGTTTCCCTTACACAGTTCATAAATATATAAAAAATGTTTTACTATATAAAGCTGTAATAATGTATTTAATTGTATATAATTAATTCATACAGCTATTTATTTTATATATATATATATATATATATATATATATATATATATATATATATATATATATATATATATATATATATATGTATGTATAATTAAATAATAAATAATAATAAACGATAATAAAAAAATAAATGCATCAATTAAATGCCTCAGTTTAAGAGTGAATTTCAGTTAAAACATATAGGGTTGGAATATATAAGTATGGAACTGTAGATTAAATCAGCATTGTAGAAAACACTGATGTACATTGACATACAAAATTTATCAGCATTTTCTCAGACTGCACTCTCTTTTTAAAAATGCATGAGAGTGTTTTTGCAGGGGAACTAAAGGATTCTGCAGTCTTTTCTCTTTATTGACAAAGGTTTTGAACTTTTCCCATCTGTTTGGAAATCCCGCAGTGAGACAGGAAGGAATCTAAAAAGACATCTACCAGAACTTGACAGTAAATCCCAGACTCTGACTGTGTGTCATCTTACATTGATTGTCTTTTCAGGGTCCTAAAGGTGACTTGGGCTTTCTTGGACTTCCAGGACCACCAGGCCTGTCAGGAATAAAAGGAGATAGGGTGAGGATATCTCTGCCGAGCATATTCAGATATATTTTTTATGCCAAATATCTCAGAATTTCCTTCTTTTGATTTTGTTCCCTGGTGAATTGATAAAACCTGTGCACCCTCTGGAAATTGAAGTCAGGAATTCTGATTGGTGCTTTTATACTTCATTCTATATTTTATTAAAGTGTACATGGAGTTCTGCTACATCAGCATCCCTGTAACTATAGCAAAAAGTCATCTGCAGCAATTTAAAAAATAGCTAACCTCTTTATATTCACTGTTCCTACTTAATTAGACAGTGAGGGTTCCACTTTTCTAGCATTTAAAGCACTGCAATTATTATGTGCTTCCATTGGTGTTTTAAAGTTTAAAAAGCTTTGAAAGTACAATGGTCCATTTTAGATTCAATGTTTTCCTTAATGCATTTGAAAAAAGAACCTCAAACAGATGTGGGATTTATAGACGGAGCTAAATTCTGAGTGTTCAATATTGAGCAACTGTTGTTATAGTGAACTCTTCAAACACATGCTTACTGGTAAACATTCATGGGAATGAATTTCTGAATGGGATATTACACCGGGTGAAGCAGGAGAACCTGGACCAAAGGGAGAACAGGTAAGAGCATGATTCACATTCTCATCAGATACAGCACTGCAAAACTAAACTACCCCAGATACTTTTAAAATGAATGCAGAAAACGAATGTATACATGTATTTAAATAAGTTTATTCAAGTTTTTAATTGAACATTATTTATCAGGGTAACCAAATCAAAAATAACAAAAATATGACCTGTGATAAAGGGCTGTTACTATAGTCAAAGGCCGCCAAACCCTTTAAAACACATTAAAATGACTGTAACAGACAAAATCAAATGGTTTATTGCATGTAGAATTAAATACAGTATACATCTATATAATGATTTATTAAGAATAAAAATCACAAACCAATTCTCTCACCAAGTGATGTGGTTCCTGTAGGCAGTGAATGCAGCTCGTCCAATTACATTTTATCACCAAAACAATCCATTCTCAAAGTCTTACAGTAACAGAACTCCACAGATAACAGAACATAGACATCTATGAAATGATATCCCTCACAGTGATGCGTTTTATTGTAGGGAACTCAAGGTGAAGAGACAAGGGAGATGTTGTGAGTAGCTCTCAAATACAGTACTGAGCTGAAAATAATATGAATACAGCATGCTAATGTACACTGAGTTTTGAGATATTGTAGTGCACTGTAAATCTCAAGTTGTTTCTGTACTTAGGGTGACCCTGGCCAACCTGGAGCAAAAGGAGAAGTGAGTTTTTGATCAGTATTCTTTTATGAATATTTTTGAGTACTGTCTATTCGGCACTTGGCTCTGATTTTAGATAATCCATGAAGAGTTTTCTTTGGCTTTATCTCAGCTCACACTAGTTCATAGATATGACAATTAAATGCTATATTGTGATGATTTACTGTATGAAGATGCTAGTGTTACATCTATTTGTATACTAATGTCTCTGGTTGGTTTTCAGGGAGGTAACCAGGGGGATCCGGGTAACAGAGGACCAGAGGGTGCCCATGGCCAGCCTGGCATTGAGGGGCCTCCTGGTAGTCCTGGACCACGTGGCATGCAGGGGAACAGAGGAGCTCCAGGAACTCGTGGCACCCAGGGACCAGTGGTATGTTACCAACCTTTAAAAGAGAGACTGATTAACACTAACACTTCAGGAGCAAGGTTATTAAAAAAGACGGACACAAATTTCCCTTCACATGTAGATATGCATTATCAATGTTCTATCTGCTTTTTAAGACCATTTCCTTGGTAGTTTTCATTGTTTTGTTGCACATGATGTTGCTTTGCATGTACACAGTTCAAGGGTATTTTTATATATATATTGTTATTTAGCAATAATGCCTTAAATTGGTCCAAAGTGACAGTAAAGACATTTATAATACTATCAAAAATTTATTTCAAATAAATAAATGTTTTTGTACATTTGTATTCATCAAAGAACTCTGAATATTTTAGCCAGATTGTAGTAAAACATTTGACTATTTTATACTGTATATTTGATTAAATAAATGCAGCCTTGGTGAGCATAAGATATTATAAATAAATAGATAAATGAATAAATGAATAAACAAATTCTTTCAGACCCCAAACTTTTGAACGGTAGTGGTTTATATTGCTATATATTTATAACTATTTATTTATCGATTTATTGATTCTGTCAACTTATTCAATGCATTTAAATGCTTTTAAAATTAGCAGATTTTTGTTAACTATCAGCATTAAACAACGTCATACATTTTTTCCCAATTATTCTGTATTATTCACATGTCCACACTGTGACATCAAAACTAGAGAAAATATTATTTTGAACCTATTGAGCGCTCCTATGGACATTGAAAACCATTAAATACTGTAAAATGTAAAACTAATTTCCAGTCTTGTAGGTGTCTATAGTGACTATACATTTTTTCAGTTATTCTTGAATCAAAATATACTTAATTGGCTAAAAAATGAATTTTTTTTATCCTTATCCAATAATCATGAATATTAGGAAACTGAACTAGAACTAGAAACTGAAAATTAAATTGCCAAAATGTTCGGAAACCCCATAGTTGTCTGCGTTTTGTTGCACACACTCATTTTGTTTGGAAAAGAACATCAAGGAAAAAAACTGAAACATTCTGCAGCTTTTAAGAACACTTGCATCCAATTCCAATGTTTTTGTTAGATATTTTCTGAGGTAGAGCTGATTAGTGGTTTGAAATGAGATGAAATGAACAGTCACATGATTGTGTGATTTTCTTCCAAATAACTCCTCCTGTGTTCACAGGGTAAAGAACCAAGTGATCAACACATCAGACAAGTGTGCATGCATGTTATGCAAGGTGAGTCTGGAAGCAAAGACTTTTAAGCATTTCAGAATTAAACGTAATTTCCCTTTTATGCATGCAGAGCCACTCTTTTGCCACCATTGCATCAGAACTTTCCAGGCAGGAGAACACAAGCACGGACCACTGACGGAAGGAGTGGGATGAAAGGAAGGAAAAATTGGTGTTTTGTTTCAAAGATTCTTTTTGATTCTACTCTGATGAGCAGAGAAAGTTAGCCATTCGTTCTGCCTCTCTCTAAGCCCTATCGAGCGCATGTTGCCGATACCCTCATGACTTTTTCATTCACATTTCACTGAAAAATTCATGTTCGTTTTAGTTGATCTGCACTTTTGCCTCATAGTGATGAGTTTCCTCCTTCCGCCTCTGCTTTCCTCCACCAAACCTTCTCTGAAAAAGCTCAGTCAAGCATCGTGCTGCATACAATTTCAGGACGTTTTCCAACTGAAAGTTGAAATTCACTTGCTCAATGGCTCAGGGATTGGATTCTTTACATCAGGAATAAATCGGTCTGCACTTTTATCCCGTCACACAATGGAAAAGGAAGTTTTAAAAACAGCAGCAATGCTGTTCTGTAATGCTCAATTTCCCATTGCAAATTGAAAACGTACAAGACTATTAAGAGGATGAATGAGGACAAATGAAAGGAATTGGCTTTAACAGCATTCTGCAACCCTTTTTTGAATGATCTGCATATTCACATAAAAATATCAGAGCTATAAAAATATTAAATTAGTCTAGGGTCTTATTTTACACCCAAAACTTACAGAATGTGCATTTAAGAGTCAGAGATGTGGCTTCTTTAGAATTGCACCAGGCCTGACAGATCTACACAATTAGCATTTATCCAAAGTGGCATACAAGAAGATACACATTTCAGCTTGAATTGCAAGACGGAAGGTGTGTAACAAGGTGTGCACAACTTTAACCATCAATAAGGCATATTCATGTGCTTTGTACTAGTGACAGGAAAACGGGAAAAAACCCAGCCTTTGAGGAATTGTTTGTTTTCAGTGCATTGGAGTCTATTTTTGAAATGCATGTTAAATATCTTATTTTGAACAATTCATCTGTACATGATTTCTTATAATATCATAACAGGATATTCCAGTGAAACATCAGACTTCTCTCTGGTGAAGCATCCAAGACTTCTCCAATCATTTAATCCACTTAAACTTCACCCCTCTAACCTCACATTCATCTGCCTCATTTTTGAGAGCAACACCCACATCTTAAAACCCAATTAGTAACTGATGCATAGAACCTCTCAAATGTGCATCATAATATGGCAGAAAAGGTCTGTTGCTATCTCCGTTTCATTGCAACTTTAAGTATAAGTGGACAATACAGTGAAGGAAACATGTGAGGACAGAGCAGGAAGATGTATCATCCTCAAGGAGGCACCCTAACACTAGTATAGAAACACAATAGACAAAACATAAAGCAGTCAGTGTGCAGTGTTAGATGCACTCATTAATTAATGAGTGCAACTCCAAATCAGTGGATAAATAGCAGTGGACCATTTACACTCATTAGTGCCTTTGGTCTTTGCCATTTTAGAGCAGTTGGCCCAACCGGCTGCCAGTCTGAGGAGACCAGAGTCTGGCGCGGTCGGACTGCCATGGAGACCCGGTCCCCCTGGTCCTTCTGGACCCCAAGGTGACAGTGGCTTTCCTGGGCATGCTAGTGCTAGAGGGCTCCCGGGACTCAAAGGGCCTCTGGGTCTTATTGAAAGGTGAGTTAATATAGGACTATGAGTTCAAACTGCTTAACAGGATCTTTTTTGGTCTTTGAACAACAACTAGAGCATGGTTTCCCAAATAGGAGTTTATGGGTTGATAAAAAGTGAATAATTAAATTGAATGTAAATTTTAAATGAATTTAAGATAAAACTAAATAAACAGGATTAAATATTTAATCCGTTTACTTGCATGTGACATTTAACCATCATCAGTGTTATTTTAGTATCATTGAAGAACTAATATAGTTTTTATTAATATTTTGAATCAGTGTTTATTTTTAGACTTTCCATTATCATTTTAATACCAGTTAAAGTTCTAGTAATTTTATTGTGATTTGTCATCGGTTCATTTAAATTTTTTACATGTAATTTTTTATTAAATTTGTTTTAGTTTGTCAGTTTAGTATATCAAGTTAAACTCAATTCCGATGAACTGTAGCTAGTTGCAAGTAATATTTAGAAAAACATGAAAAGGAGTTTTGTTTATTTATTTTTTTAGGTTTAGATTTTGTTTTTGTTTAAGTTACCTAATGCTACTGAGAACATGCAAAAAAATCGGGACCTCCTGGACTACCAGGTGCGTTCTGACTCAATCTCATGTCCTACTTCCTCTTGTCAAAAAAAAAAAAAAAAAAAAAAAAAAAAAAAAATGCATAAATGGAAGGGGTTTAAAATAATATCATCTGCAAACCAATTCATTCTGAAATAACTCAATTAATTTCTAAAATGATGCTGGAGATATATTTAGCTCCATCCTGTTAATAGACTTTTGAGAGCAAAGTTAAATTGGTGTTAAATGAAGCTGTCAGATGTCTGATGAATTGGAGGTATATGAAGCCTTCTGTTGTCTTTCTATATGTGTCACTGACGCTTACTGTCAGTCGAATGAAGCTGTCTGTTTAAATGGGAGTTCTTGCAGTCGTTACTTAGTGCTCTAATTGTAACAGACAGATCTGCTGGTGTCATACATTTTTTTTCAGGTTTATATTTTCAACCATTTAATTCTATGAAAGCTTGCTTCCACCACAGGATGAAACAAGTTTACAGGCCATATGTAATGTAAAAACAACATAAAAATTGGTTATTTGCCTTCCATGACTCTCAAATCTCATTCAGGTTTTTGTCCTTGTGGAAATGCAAATGAGACTGACCTTAAGCGTTGGCCTTTTGCAATCTAAAATTAGAGATGACTGACCTTCTTCTGTCTTGCAGGTGAACCTGGAAAACCAGGATACGGTCAAGATGGGCGTGGGACCAGGTGGAAACTAAAAACATCACTGTTCTGGACATTCAGAGAGACTCCACTATCCAGCTCTGCAGAAAGCACAAAACATTATTGGCTTTGCAGATAACACTTTGCCAACTTCCTACAGTATGTACAGAAAACTGCAAAATCTCTTGATCCAAACCAATAAGACACGTTTTTCATTCACCTTAAGTTATCTGTTGGTGAAATCAACTTTAACAGAACTTATTTTGCATCTGATGTTCTTCTGAAAGCCATTTCCTGTAGACTTTAGAAGCTGTTTTTTCTCAACTCGTACTAAATCTGCTCTAGGAAGTGAACAAACATCAATGTGGCCTTCAGACCGGAGGCCTTTTTAATTTCTGTGTGCCAAAGATAAACCTGCCAGAAATATTGATGGTGCTGGAAGTTCATAACTGAAACGGCTGCCAGAGACCCGCTGTCAGAAACCAAAAGGAGAGAGGATATATGTAGATATGCTGCAATATATTCTGTACATCTATGTAAATGATTTAAAAGTGGTTTTGTAAGAAATTCACTCCCCGCTAAAGAGTATTGGTGATTTATTATTCTAGGACTGTGGGCGGGAAGGCGTTGCATACACACGAGATAAATGCAGATGTGTCGTTTCATGGTATTTTTATTTATTTTACATAGGTGTTGGATGACGATAAACTTTGTACAAACACATTTCGTTTGCTCTTTCACTGTATCAGGGGTGGCAAACTCAATTCCTGGAGGGCCGGAGCCCTGCAGAGTTTTGTTCCAATCCTGCTCCAACACACATACCATGTAGTTTTCAAATAAGCCTGAAGGACTTGATTAGTTGGATCAGATGTGTTTAATTAGAGGCAAATCTGAACTCTGCAGGGCTCTGGCCCTCCAGGAATTGAGTTTGACACCCTTGGTGTAGATGCTAATTTAAATGCTGGCAAACTGAACTTTGCAATTATTCAGTAACAAAATCAAGCCAGGAAGATTTTAAGTAAGAATTACATAAAATGGCATTCACTTCAATTAAAACTTTGAACATCAGTACAGACTAGACAATGTTTAAGCATGAAGTGAAAGCAAGTTTAAAAATTAAGTTATTTAAATGTTAATTAAAAAGAGAAATTTAATACATAAAGTGGCCTCAAAGAGCATTTGGATACTTTAGACAATATTTAGACACATGCAATAGCATTAGAGAGAGAGAGAGAGAGAGAGAGAGAGAGAAAACAAGACTTTAAAGGAATAGCTCACCCAAAAAAAGGGCTGAAAATGCACTCATCGTCAGGGTCGTCCAAGATATAGATGAGTTTGTTTCTTCATCAGAACAAATTTGGAGACGTTTAACATTATATCACATGCTCACCAATGGATCCTCTGCAGTGAATAAGTGCCGTCAGAATGAGAGTCCAAACAGCTGTTAAAAAACATCACAATAATCTACAAGTAATCACTATCATGTGAAGTGAAAAGCTGTGTGTTTGCAACAAATAAATAAATCCATGGTAATCGGTCACTTCGGGCTAAAACCATAATCCATAATAATGCTTTATCTAGTGAAAGAATAATAAATAATAAAAAATCCATGCAATGTTGTCTTCAAACATCAAAAATCCACCAACTGACTGTTCTTACCTGTAAATGATGCTTAATTTCAGTATATTTCTCTCCTGATTAAGACAATATATATGACTATACTTAACCGGAAGCAATAGTTTGAAGTAAAAAAAAAAAAAAAAGTCTTGATGGATTTGTTCTTTACAGACATGCAGGTTTTCACTTCACTAGATGTTAATTTATGGACTGGAGTTGTGTAGATTACGTGTGGATTATTGTGATGTTTTTCATCATTGTTTGAACTTTTATTTTGATGGCACCCATTCACTGCAGAGGATCCATTTTTCAAATCCAAATTTGTTCTGATGAAAAAACATCTACATCTTGGATGGGCTGAAAGTGAGCTTTTTCTCTTTTTTTTTGATCATTTTATTTATTTATTTTTTCAGGAAATGTTTATTTTTGGGTGTACTATTCTTTCCACATTTTTTTTCTGAGGTCACTGTTCATATTCAAATCTCATGCACTTTTAATGACAACAATATCATTTAAATGCTGAAAGGTTGAACAGATTGTGCTGTACATAATCCACAGTAAATATGAAATGTATTGCAATATTGCATAGAGTCACACATGTATGAGAAACACCCAAAACAGTTAAATTAATATTATCAAAATATTACACATTACACCCAAAAATGTACAAAAAAAATTCTAAAAAAATGGTATCTACATGTATCTCTAAAATAATGGTAATGAATCAAATGTTAGTACATTCATAGTTTAATCTATAAGTCTGCAATGGTAATAATTCTCAAATTTTGCCAACAAATTAAACTCATCTCCATGCTCTTATTGTCCCTCATGAATTATAAGTCAGAAAAATACAATTGCATACTGAGAGCCATGCAAGACACTACTGTTTCACAATGAACGTTACATTAAATACATTTATTAAAACAATGTACAATGCAAATGCATTTACACAAGCACAAAAATGCTCATGTTATCTGACCACAATGAGCATTCATTCTATTGAGAACAGAAACATATCGAAACAGAATCATCTTCCAGAAAGTCCATCAGGTGGTGATGCAATGCATATCAGGTAGATGTGGTGTTTGTCTTAAGACTGTCCTTCAAGTAAGTCCACATGATTAGCCCTTGAGAATAATATTGTATCCATGCTACATGTCCTTAATAGCCCGTATCTGTAAATGAAACATCTGTGGTTGACTGAAAAACAAACATATTTCATGATAAAACTGACAAAAGCAACTGTAACAAAATATAAAGGGGACAAAGCTGTGCCGACTCTGAGATGCTTAGTAAGAAGGATTCTCTCTAGTTTGTGTTAGACAAGCAGTTCACCGATCTCTCACAAAAGAGTCTAATGACCTGAACCATCAATATTTGAACTCTCAGAAGAGGTATTCTGGTACATTACATCAAAAAATTAAAGCTTGAAATTAATAAGAGTAAAACAGCAAAAAACTTTTAAGGTTTTGCTTTGTCACACTTTACCGTAGTTGGAACAGATAATGGAAAGAAAGAAAGGATGGATGAATGGATAGAAGGAAAGAGGGAAAGATAGAAAGCAAGAAAGATGTAATGAAGGAGACTGGGAAGATAGAGATGAAAAAGAAAAAGCAGCACAAATGCACCAAAAGCAGAATGTCCCAAACTTTCATCCGCCCACATGACTCCAGCAACCTTCATCTTCACAAACGAGACAGATGGATGTAGTCGAAAGATTCAATGACCCTTATGCGCCTTCAGTAAATCTCACCTACTGATGCTGGATCAGGATATTACAGATATCTATAAAATAAATAAAACCTTAATCCAAACAGCAATCCTAAAATTGTACACCAATAAATAAAGAACTAAATTATACGGAAACGTGGTCTTAAGACACGCTGCTGCCCATGAAAAGTAAAATCTACAAGGTTTGATGTTAACTGGCTTGCTGCTTGTTAAACTGAATATGATATTGACAAAGTTGTCGTCTTATAAAAATATTCAAGTAACACGGAAGGATGCTTTCCATACAAAGCAAAAGAAATTAGAGATAAATATGTTCAAATGCAAATAAAAAGCACTCCACATCTTTTCTCTGGAAAAACAAACTAGGTATATAACAAAATATACATACAACACCGGTATGATGGTGTTTATTAAACAGTCAGAAAAGAGGAACAGCACTTATTTCCCTGTAAACAATTAAAGCTTATTAATGTCATGAGCAGTTTTCACCTCGCCAACACTGGCCAACACAGCAAGATCAGTACAATCATTTATTTTATCATTTCTTGCGGTGTTTGGTCAAAACTTAACATAAAGTCTGATATCACTTTTAAAATTTGGGATTCAAAATCTATATAACATGGAACTAAAAGTTTTCCGAGTCTGGAATACAAACAAAGACTAAATGAACAAGAAACATCTAAGAGATTTTCGGAATTAAAATTTTATTTTATTATTATTTTTTAAATGACAAATTGTAACAATTATTTTTGACTATATTTATAATTATCAAAAAAAATATATAATAAATAAATACTACAAAACTATTTTAAATTATTTATATTTTATATGATTATTTTAATTAGTATGAATTATTTAATTGAAATAAAAAAATATTTAATTCGTTTTTTTTTTTTTACTTATTTAACTAGTGGTTTAAGATGTTTTCATTCTTTATACACACACACACACACACACACACACACACACTTACTTAGCTATCTAAATGGGGACATTCCATAGGCATAATAGTTTTTATACTGTACAAACTGTATATTCTATCACCCTAGACCTTACAGAAAACTTTCAGAATTTGTAAAAAAAAAAAAAAAAAAAAAAACCCACCTTTGTTTACTTTATTTTTATCCCAGTTTTACAAATAAGAACATCCCCAAAGGGAGGTTTTTGGAGATTTTGTCAGGTTTAGCTCACTTTTGGGTACAAATCTGTCCACAAAATATGGTTAAGTAGGTACACACACACAGACACACACAGACACACACACCAGTGCATCTGAGGTGATCAACATGACATTAACTCCCTTTTACAATTACATTTTCTGTTATTTACACAAACTTAATATTTGTTAACATACTCCTTTTCTATTTTAGATTGCATAGAGCCATCACAATTGAATTAAAACTCAGCATAAGAAAATAAGTAAATGTAAATTCTCATTTCACCAGTATTCGCCTTGACCGTGCCGCCTCTGATAAACCTGTCCGGTGCGATTAGTGTAATGATCGTGTTATACTCACAAAACTTTGGAAATGAGTAAATGCATTGGTCACAAGTATGGGAAATGAAACGGAGCTAAATGATGAAATGACATCACCAGTAATGGCTGCTCTATGGGGAAGACGTTTGCGTGTCTTCTCCTCCGGCAGGGATCCTAGGTTTGTTTTAATAGCATTTAATGCTTGTGAAGATGAGCTGGTTCACTGGTGTCCAGGTTTGATGAGGATGTGTCAGATTCTACCCATCCCGTCTGGTGTGTGGATGGAAGCAGTCACTGGGGTTACATCTTCCCTCTGGACCTTGGGACCCCGGGGGACCTTGGGGCCCCTGCGATCCTATTCCGGGTGAACCTGTAGACGAATCAAGAACAAATAGTAAAAACCAGAATAAACTAGAAATGTTAGATTTTCTGAAGAAAACGCCTGTGTGAAACATGATACTGAGGATTTACTAGTATTCTGGTGATTTCTGGTGTTTAGTTTGTCTGAGCAGTAATAATAATAATGATAATGATGTTTGCCTTTGTATACACTGTTATTTAAAGGCACTTTTACCATTGAGTGATCACGACAGAATGGTGCAGTGTATAAAATCCATAAAACTTTTTTGTATGGGCTTGTTACCCTATAACTGCAGAGGATGAGGGGAAGAAGGAAATCACAGCATACAACGATAACAGTGTGCCGTGCAATTATAAAGAACCCCCAGTTAAAGTCTCTTTTGTGTTTTTGCATTTGAAGAACAATCAGTGAGCACTTTTGTACCTCTATAAAAGAGGCGTTTATTAAAGAATGTCATTAGTTTAGTGCCATTATCTGCTTGTGCTTTTAGAAAGCAAAACATTAAAGCACCAATTGAAAAAATGACTACACTCTGTGTGTTTCAAGAGCAAGCTAAGTGTAAAGAACGGCTATCACAGAAATGTATTTACAAGCACAGAAGGCCTTTCTAGACCCTTCCAAAAAGCAACATTTTCCTATTGTTTTACATATGAGGTTGATCTAAAAACAGATGCTATTACAGTATATAACAGATAATGTAGCTCTCAGTCTTAAAAGCAATAACCAACAAGAAGATCTTTTTTCATTATTTTTTTTTATTATCTCTACTCATTAAGTGGTGGCACGGCTCATGTATTAAAGGAATATTCTGGGTTAAATACATCTTAAGGTCCATTGGCAGCATACTGTCCCAAAATGAATCAATTTAACCCTCATTTTGTAAAAAACAAACTATGCTCTTCTATGGAAACCTACAGGGAAAGACACCATTGAAGGTTTATAGCAAAAACGAATTACAAGGGCTGGAAAAAAAATTCTGCATCACGAATTGAGAAATGATTCAGCATCGATTCTGAGATTTTGAGAATGCATCGTGATTCTTTCTGGAGTCGATTGTGAGCTTAGTTTTGAACAGCAGATGGCACTGCATGCTTTAGAAACAGCCGTACTCTGCTTGTTTCCAAATCCTTACACACACTTAAATAATATATAATAACACACCTAAAATAATCATTCATAAAATTCGAAAAGGTTGAAGTGAATTACAAGGGTGTTATTTACATTAATAGTGCGTCATAAAAGCATTCTGAGCCGAGGTGAAATTAATGTTACATAGCTGGACGCACAAGCGCTCTTTAGCATTGTTCTTCATGAGCATTTGAGTTTGCGGATAAAAACTAGATTATATCTCCATCTGCTGCTAAAACTAATCTCAGAATCGATTCCAGCAGAATCGCGATGCATTCCGAAAATCTCAGAATCGATCCACGAATCAATTCTGCATCAATTTATCATCCCAGCCCACAATGTTTTGTGTCGGTAAGATTTTTTGAAAGAAGAAAGTTTCTTTTGGATGTTTTTGAAAGAAGTCTCTTATGCTAACCAAGGCTGCATTTATTTGATTACAAATACAGTAAAAACTGTACTATTGTGAAATATTACTACCATTTAAAAAAAAAAAGTGTTATTTATTTATTTTTTATTTTGACATTTTTATTTTAAAATGTAATTATTCCTGTGATAGCAAAGCTGCGATGGCAAAATGGCATAAATTGAAATTGAGTTTTGTACCTGGTGGGCCAGTGGGGCCTGAAGGTCCTGGAAGTCCCATCCCCATATGACCCCGTTCCCCTTTCTGCCCTCGATACCCTGCAGGAGTAAATCACACAAAAACACAGTGTGAGATATGCAGAACATATATTATTCTTCATTAATCTATGCAGACGTAACATGTAATGGTCATGTGATAATTTACTTATAATTCTTTGTTCTGTATTCCATTTTTACCATCTTTGACTAATAGGCAGAATTTAGTTATCACTACACTACTGGTAAAATAAATAATCATTGACATACTTTATCTTAACAGATTAGCTGAGACCTCACTTCCAAACGATTCATTTCTAGATTCAGTTGATCTCAGACTTTACATTTCCAGAAAAGTGGTGCACTTCCCAAAAGTACAAGGTTGAAATGCAACATGAAGCCCTACCAAAAATCAGCTGTGTTACACAACTAGTCTCAGATCCTTCAGAACTCAGAAAGTTCCTTAGCCCTTCAAGAGTAATGCCAAATCCATCAGAAAGACGCTTTCAAAGTATTTAAGGAGCACCATAAATGCTGACAGTGCTGGACGGCATGTCGCACGAAGCGGGCAGGCAAACAAACAAATAAAAACACATTAGCTGAAGCTGATCTTTTAGTCTTGTTTTCACACACACACAAAAAAAAAAAAAAAAAAAAAAAAAAAACACTCCGGAGATTATCTTTATAATGGCATGCAGAAAACTGCCTCCAGTCAAAATAAACATGTATTAGTGATGCACTTCCTCCGAGGCAGATCAAGTCTAACCTAAGAGAGAAACACTGTAGGAGTTAATGAAAAAGAAAATACCCAAGAGATGCCAAATAATGCAGTAATCGTCAGTGTCACCAGTACCAATTTTTACATGTGCAACTTACACAAGCAAACACACTAATTAACTAAAGTGCATCCGGACACCTTCAGATGCATTCATCCAGTGCAATGGCATTCCATGGAAGGACGGCACTCTACCTGCGGCATCACATCATGGTTTCCTGTGGCCGCTCACAATCACTGCATTACCACCCCCTGCTTGAGGGGGAGTTCATACTGCACAGTTATAACAGGAAAAAAAAATAGCGGCAGGGGGAGCTGCAATACAATACTAGCGAAATGCAGCCTGTAGCAACATCTACAAACTGTCATCTTTCTAAGACCTTACATTTAAAGTCATTTTTCATACTAAGAAAAAAATAAAAACCTTGTGGAGAAAGAAAAATGAGAATGAAAACATTAAATATTATATATAAATATATTTACATTTAATTGATCTTAAAATAGATTTGTATTTCCATAAGCTTGCAGATTTGTTCATATAAACCAGCAGTAAATGTAAAATATATTCTAAAATGTTGCATTGAGATTATTAAAAAAAAAGCATGGTATATTTCTCTGCATTAAATTACATTATTTTACATTAATATAATAACTGCACACTCAGTAATAAGTATAATTGGGTATGTTCTTTGCATGCAGGAAAGTACAACTTAAAAAATAATTAGATACATTTTAATAAAACCAAGTTAGAGGATTTCATCAACCTAGGAGCTTTAAATAAATGAAAAAAATGTTATTGCAAAAAATTGTTATACAAAAGCATGGCTGATTACACTTTAGCTTTGTAAAACAGTTGCCTAAGTAGTTTTAGATGTTATGATGTTATACGACTCTCAAATCGCATGAACCATACATGTGTGGTTCATGTGCACAAGTCATTTAAGAAACAATATCAAACTTGATATATCTCGCAAAAAAAAAAAAAACTCACCCCGAGTGGAATTAATGTGACTCAGGCATGTAAAACAACCAAGATTATAGAGATATTTTTCTTCATAAACTATTCATTTTTGCATTGAGGATTCCAAAAGAGGACAGATTCCAGTGGAGCAAAATAATGAGGAATATTACCTGCAACCTTTATCATAAACATATGGAAGTCAGTTTCTGCAACTGAATAAAACAATCAAAAAGGTAATTTCTTTTTTAAATATTTATCTCACAATTCTGACTTTTTTTCTCATAATTGCATGATACAAACTCGCAATTCTGACTTTTTTTTTTTTTTTTTAAGAACTGCGTAATATAAACTTGAATTAAAAAGTCAGAATTGCATACACATACAGTAAAGTCGCAATTCTGAGAAATAAAGTCAGAACTGCAAGATATAAACTCACAGATCGGACACCAATTCCACCAAAAGAGAGAGGGGGAATTTTTTCAGAATTGTGTGTTTATATCTCGCAATTATGACCTTTTCGCAATATATCACGCAATTGCAAGTTGTAAAGTCAGAATTGTGAAATAAAAACTCACAATTGTGAGAATATATCAGCACCCCCCCCCCCCCCAACCAAAAACAAAAACCTGGACTTTACCCAATTGTGAGTTTATATCACACAATTTAGATTAAAAAGTCAGATTTGCAAAAAAAATAATTGTGAGATAAAAAGTTGCAATAACGTTTTTTTTTTTCAGTGGTGGAAACGGGCTTCCATATCAATATCAACATTGACAAAGTAAAAAAATAAATAAATAAACGCTGCTGAATTTCTGATTTAGCAGGAGGTTGTAATTTTCTCCTCACCCTGGATTTGTCCCTGTAGAAAAACATTCCTCACCAGCAGTCTCCAAAGTACAATCCAGAGTAAAATGTGACACACAACACACATATTGTACACAACAAAGTGATACAAACTGGCTTTTCTGCATCAACACAACCTGGATATCAATAATAATAATAATCTCCACAACCAAACATAAAAGCAAACTTACTCAAAGTACTCATTTTCTTTGAATGGACAGCAATTATTAGAGTTCAAATGTACACAACATAGTGTTATAGCATGAAAAACATGATGTCCTATTGGTTAAGGGTTCATAAGAACTCAGACGGAAGAAGCAGAACTGAACTGCAAGTCATAATTGATAAGAAACGCTAGAGGAGCAGTATGTTAGTTGCCAGTCTTTGATGAATGTTCAGAGTTGCTTATTTTCTCACTCCCCTTCAGTTTTATTGCTGGGCTTAATCCAACAAAGTGAGATATTGCGTGGCTTTTTTCCATCTGCTAACTTCTTCTCTTCTCTTTATCTTTCTTGCTCTCACAATTCTGTCCAGGGTGATATTACATTCTCCTATTCTGGGTCGGTTCTTCATCCATCTTCATATGTCCCGCCAGGCTCTCGGCACCATATGCCACTTTGTCACGCAGCTATCTGCTTTCTTTCTTGTCTGACATAGCTAGCTAGATTCCTGTGAACCCCTTACACACAATATCGCATTCAACAGCCATTTTTGCATGCCTTTAGTTTGGACCGTCTTGCTCATTTCCTAGTTTTCTGAGCTAGATTACTTTGAACTTGAGTTTCCAAACATGACTCGTCCAAAAGAGCAGAATGACCTCAACCTGCTCTGTTCAGTGTAATTCAACCAACAGTCTGAGGAGTAACTGACACAGTCAATCTAACTAAAAATACATACACATAAACACACTATTTTCCACCAAGAGAGAGAGGGAAAAAAATGGAATCCTTTTAGAAAAAAAAAACTTAGCTTAATACTGGGGAAACAGAGGAGTCATATAAATAAACCAGTCTTGTGCATCTGGGTGTTTGTGTGAGCAGAGACCATTGTAGGAGCGGTGTAAACACGTCCATAACATGTTCAGTCTTTTGGGTTTTGGCTCCTACCTTGTGGACCTGGCTCTCCGGGGGGTCCTGGGGAGCCATCATTACCGGGTGGCCCTGGAGGGCCTTGTCGACCCTGCGCAGCTAATATAGCTGCTGGTGTCTTCTGTAGTGAGGCGTAACTGTCTGAATACCTCTCTGAAAAAAGCAGAATTAAGAATCCGCATTACATTACTATTGAATATATTATTATGAATTCATAGAACAGAGCTGTTAGTTAAAAAAAAATTAAATTTGTCACTCAGTTTGTAAAAAAAAAATATATATATATAATAAAAAGTAAATAAATAAAAATTTAAATATAAATATAATATAAAAAACAGAAAAATAAGTTAAAAACTCTAAACAGTTACAGTAAAAAGAAAAATCAATTTGTTCCTCAATTTCTCTGGTAAAGAGCTCATTTGCAATACTGTTAATATTGACAGCTGTTTTATATATATATATATATATATATATATATATATATATATATATATATATATATATATATATCCTTAAGAAAATATGAAAAAAAGGAGAATTAAGAATCTGTATTATAATGTATTATATCATAACTTAAAAAAAACATAAAACAGACAGAACATAGAACAGTCAGTTAACAAAAAATCTATTTGTCCTTCAATTTGTAAAAAATAAAAATAATTTTATTAAAATAATTATAATAATAATAAAAATATTATTAATAATAATAATAACAAAAATAAGGAGAAAAATATATCTTTATAATAAAATAAAATCTTTCTCCTGGTTGTGAACAATAAAACACAAGCTGGTAACATTAAAAGTCACAACACTTTATCCTAACTTATCCTGTCTCAAACACACACACACACACACACACACACACACACATACGTTTGTTTTTGTGAAAAGTGAGGACATCCCATAGGCGTAATTCTACGGCCCTACACCAACCCTACACCTAACCCTACCCCCTCACAGGAAACTTTGTGCACTTTTACTTTCTCAAAAAAACTCATTCTGTATGATTTATAAGCGTTTTGAAAAATGGGGACATGGGTTATGTCCTCATAAGTCACCCTCTCCTTGTAATACCTGTGTCATACCCATGTCATTATACAGAGTTGTGTCCTGATATGACACAAAAAACAAGAGCACACACACACACACACACACACACACAAACACAAAGAACTGAAAGCTAAAAAAATCCTCATCTACTGGTGGAGACACAAGAAAAACACCTCGGTAGCGGCAGGAGATGTACCTTCAAATACACGCAATACTTCATTTCGGATGAATGTTTTAATTTCCTCCAAGGCAGCTGTATCGCCCTGCAAAAAGAAATGAAAGGGGAAAAAAGAAGGCAGACAGGGGAAACAAACATCAGCACAACACGATTTGCAGATTAAAAAGTGCAGCTACAAAATGGCAGCGATTCATGTTTTATTCATGCTAAGAAATGGAGTTCTCCGAGATAAAGGGATGGATGACACAATGGCGTAATCACCATCTCTCCTCAAAGTATCTTGCCATTCATGATCACTGCTCTACACAGGACGAGGCCTGAATTTTTGAAGAACATCTCGCTGGAAAACAAACCTCTTCCTTCCAATCAAAAAGATACATTTAGCAGTTCAAGGCCATTCTGTCAGATGCTCAGAGGCTCCTGCGAAGCTCTGTGCCTCGGGCTGCATGCACAGCATCTTCTCCTGAATGCTTGTGGAGGGTTAAAAGGAAATGGGCTAATGCATATTCAGGGTGTGGAAATTCAGCTATCAGTCTAAAGCCCTATAACATGACTTGTGTCGGGGCTTCAACATACCTACTAACACAAGCGTCAAAGACCACTTTGACATCCACATGAAAAGCTTTTCAGACAGTATCACGGAAGGATGGCTTTACAAGGTTGCTAGGTAGCAGCAAAGTGCAAAATGTACAGAAAAGTGAAAGCGAATGCCTGCATGCATTCAAACTTGAAATAAGAAGCCCTTATAGTTGCTTTAAGAGTCTTGGTGAGTCTAGCATCATTTTCTGTCTATAAACAAAAACATGTCTGGACCACTTGTCATGGCACATTCATAAAACTTTGAGGAAGTTGTGATGCTTGATTCATGACATAAAGTACTTTTGAGTCGTATCATTTCAATGAATGAGTTTATCCAGTTCACAAAATCAAGTCTCAAAAATTAATCTGTTCCGCATAGAAAGCTGTTGTAAATGACTTTTCAAACGTTAGGTTCACCGACCCTGCATTTATTTGTTCAAAAATACAGTACAAAAACAATAATATTATTAAAAAGTTACTGCTATTTAAAACAACTGTTTTCTATTTTAATATACATGAAACATAATTTATTCCTGTGACAGCAAAGCTGAATTTTCAGCATCATTACTCCAATCTTCAATATCACACGATCCTTCAGAAATCATTCGAATATGCTGATTTGCTGCACAAAAAAACATTATCAGTGCTGAAAACACTTGTGCTGCTTTCAGGATTCCTTGATGAATAGATAGTTGAAAAGAAGAGCATTTATTTGAAATATAACTCTTTTGTAACATTACAAATTTTGACCAATTTAATGCATACTTTGTGAATAACATTATTAATATATATATATATATATATATATATATATATATATATATATATATATATATATATATATATATATATATATATATATACACACATATATATATATATATATATATATATATATATATACATACATATATATATATATATATATATATATATATATATATACATATATACATATACATATATATATATACATATATATATATATATACATACATATATATATATATATATATATATATATATATATATATATTTATTTATTTATTTATTTATTTTTTTTTGAATGGTCGCATATAACTTCAGGACTCTTTTTTAATTTTGGGGTGAAATATCCCTTTTAATCTCTCTCAATCCATAAAAAACTGTCATCCTTTAGGAATTTAGCAATAGTTCACCTAAACAGTTGATAATAGCCATTCACTTCCATAGTATGGAAAGAATAAATGCTGTTTGGTTATTAAAAATCTTCAAAATACCACCATTTGCATTCGACAGGCAAAAGAAACTCGGAACAACTTGAAGGTTAGTAAATGATGACATAATGTTCATTTTTGGGCTAACTATCCCTTGTCCATTTTCTGTCTGTGTGTGGTTTAAAGCTCCACCCTTGTGAAACACACAATCCACTTCTAATGGTCCCCTCCTGAGTGACACGGTTGTGAGTATGTTTGATTGGGAGCGAGAGTGTTGGATACAGGCCTCGCAGCGGGCGGCTCATTGCTGCAGCTTGTGCTTTTCAGAGGCTGATGGGGTTTGTGAACACGTGTGGGTAATTATTGTTATGCAGTGCTACTAATTATTTATTCTGAAGTGTTCACGCATGTGTTATGCACAACAAAGCAATCAATGACGGCTGCCCTCTGAATAGCGTGGGGCGACCTGCGGTTATGGATTCGGGCTGGGGGCCAGGAGGCTGGTGCAGATTGGTAGAAAGCCAGCAACTGGATCATTACTGAGGTCAGAGATGTGATCCACCTCCAGAGGAGTATGCAGTCACTGTAATCTGGAAAGGGTTCATGTTGACAGTGGTTTTATTGCTAGAGGTTATCGAGTGGCAGTTGATTGTAGTGGCTGTTCATGCTGATGAATGCCCTATGGTTTATTTGAAAGGCTGTGGCATTGGTGTACTGTTTGACACTGAATCTGTTTATTTGACACAAAAAAATATGCTCACGTATCACTGATGTTGCCTCAAATTACTTCAACAATCAACTCAAACCATCAACTTCAACCATCAATTCCAAACCGATGATTGCCGGTTGCTTTATTGCTGTAAATCTCTGCTGGTGTGATCATTCCTTAACCCTTTAAAGCCTGACACATGAATATATGAAATAATAGTCAGGAAAATTAAATGCATTTGATGCATTATCATTATAAGGTTTTATGAAATTATTAAAATTCCCAGTATTAATACTGCCACTATTATTAAGTTGCCAGTAAGATTTCTTTAATGCTTTTAAAAGAATAACATTATGATCACCGAGGCTGCATTCATATGACCAAAAACACTGTAAAGACAGCAATATTGTCAAATATTATCATAATTTATAATTTAAAGGTTTTCTATTTTAATATATTAGAGAATGTAATGTATGCCTGTGAAGGCAGAGCTGAATTTCCAGTAGCTATTATTCCATTTCAGTGTCACATGATCCTTCAGAAAAAAAAAAGAAAAAAAAATCGATTTATTTTGTGCTCATTATTTTCAAATGTTAAATGATTACTATTAATAGTATTTTTGTGGAAACTCTTTTTCAGGATTCTTGAATAGAAAGTTAAAAAATACATCCATTTTAGTAATAAAGTTATTTATGTTACAACATATTTGTCAATTTTGATCCACTGAATGTGTCCTTTTTTGAATGAAATTAATATTTTTATTCAGCATAAAAAAAGAAAAGAAAAAAGATTGACCCCAGACTTTTGAATGGTAGTGTATGTATGTTGGTGTCAGTATAACCAAGCCTAAAGAAAGCCAACACAACCTCAAATATTTCTGTGAGTTTGGTGAAGTCTTGAAGATGGAAAGCCTTTCAGAACATTGATTTAATAAGTTCTATATTCTGACTCGTCTCTATGGCTCGGAACTGTAGGATTATATACATACCAACAGATTGACGGTCCCTGGTGTTGTTAAAGATCCAGGTTCTCCTTTCTGTCCAGGTGGCCCTTGAGGACCAATGACCCCTCTTTCTCCAGCCTTGCCTCTTTCTCCCTGTACTCCTCTCTCTCCTGGAATCCCCGGATCTCCCTGTAAAGGCAAAGCCGGAATATAAATACCAGAATATAAACGACACAATCTGGCTATTATGAGCTGCATCAGCCTTTCTGGCTGTATTACATTAAATGCACCACGCAAATAATCAAAGCTACTACATGGCGGTTAGATAAGTGTAGTTGGTAAAAGACCAATGCATTTTACATTTGTTTATTTTTGATTATTGATATGTCTAATAATATGTTTACTACTTCATTTTCCTTTTTATATTTTTCTAGTCACAACAACAAAATGGCTTCTTGCATGCTGATTACACAACAGGGACTTTGATTTAATGAACAAAATTTTTAAAGCACCAATAACATATTTATAAATTGAAAACATGTTCCTCTTACAACAGGTGTACAAAAACTCACACTGACCCTTTTAAGTTGTATGTAATTTTTAAAATCAAAATATGAATATCTTACCCGTTCTCCTTTAGTACCTCTGTCTCCAGGTCTGCCCGTGGCTCCCTGTGAAAATACAAAGAGAGAGAAATCCAAGAAATGAAGGTATCTCAGGACATAGACATTAGATATTTGGATTATATATAAATATAATTTATTATCTTTTATTTTTATTTTATTTTTTTGAATTTTTATCATTGAGGAGCCACCTGAATGGATCCAAAGGGTGATTTGTCAGATCTAGCAAACGTCCAGGCACATTTTTTATTTTTGGTCCATGAAGTTATCCCTCCATATATCCCCTACATATAGATGGCTAAATTGCACTATTTTTCATAGCAGCTCCCAAGCTGCATTAGTGCAATGGAATTATTTGGCTGCTTTAATGGCCCAACTTTTCCAGTTATTCAGTCGAGAGCAGAACAGAAAGAGCTCAGAGGATTTACAAATGACCATTTCCTCCCCAAACTCATCAAAGCCATGAACCTCTGGATCTCTCTTTCTCTTATACCTCTCTCTTCATCTCCTCTGAGAGGGCTCTCTAGAAAAACACCTCTCATTGTACTCCAAAACCACTCTTGCATTTCTCTCTCCCCTCACTTTCCCATCTATCTCAGCTCCTCTCTCGCATCATGGCTCCCACTAGCTCCTCGGGGAACATCTCGGTATCAAATTCTCTTGCTGGATTACAGCAGCCGAGCAAAAGAGAAACGCAATCTAGCCTGCGTTTCTAAAGCGGGCGGCACTTTGTGAAAGCATCCTCAACCATCTGCTTTCATCCAAACCCCCATCAATGTTGAACACTCTCTCTCCTCCTCTCTTTTCCCAGACTCCTGATGAGGAGAGTTTAAAGCCATCACCGTGCCCACTGAATTGTGTTTCCCTCAGCCCCTGCCATAAAGAGATGGAAAAGTATGAAACGGAGAGGATTGGGAAACTTCCTGCTAGATGGCACTGTTGCTCCACTGAAAGAGATAGGCAGCCATCCGTGAAAGAAGCAGGGAGGGGGGAAAGAAAAGAAAATAGAGGAAATCTCAGAGTGGTCCAACACCCGCAAACACGCAGTCGTGCTATTTCAGAAGATGGTGACGTGAATGAAAGCGAAAATAAAGCCAGTGAACTTCCTCCCGATGATCCGCACCCATTTGAACCTTGACTCATCCAGAGACGGTATAAAGTGGGAAAAGGTGAACTCCTCGTTGGTTTAATAGCAACCTTCTTGACTCATGGCTGCTCAGTTCTGGTTGAGCCAATCAAGCTAAACCAATAAAATGCAAGTTAGCTATAAATGTTTTTAACTGAAACGGTGTTAAGCATCATTGCTATACTGTTACAGTTTGTGTCAATATATTGAATTAGACTGTATTTTTATATTTGTTTTTATTTTATTTATTAGTTTTAGTTTATGTAAAACTAAACAAAAATGAGAAATGATAAAATAAAATATTTTATTTTTATTTCAAGTAACAATTTTTGTTTGAAATGATTTTAGTTTTATTTAACTATAATAAATATGAATTGAAAAAGTTGAAATAAAAAAATGTTGACTTAGAAGATAACTGAAGTAAAATAAGTACTAAAATTAATAAAACTGAAAAAAGACAAAAAAGCATATAACAAAATTACTAAAAATAAGAA
Source organism: Carassius gibelio (assembly GCF_023724105.1). Taxonomy (NCBI): domain Eukaryota; kingdom Metazoa; phylum Chordata; class Actinopteri; order Cypriniformes; family Cyprinidae; genus Carassius; species Carassius gibelio. The sequence goes on from NC_068383.1 coordinate 6,726,766, forward strand.
TGAAATGTGTATAAATAATTTTTTTTAACTAATTCAAAATATTAATAAGCATTGTAACAATCATAACATTGATTATTATAGCCATATGTTGTAGTTACAACATCAGCCATTAGAGGCAAACTGGGCCAGCTAACCATCGTAACCTTGTTGTAATGACTTCTGACTCCTGCACCTCATCCTCTGTTTGTTCTCACTCACCTCATTAAGATCTGCAGATGTTTGCTGTATTTACCATGTTTGTCTGTCTGTGACGGAGGACTATGTGAGTTTGTGTGTTCTCTGATGTGTCTGCTCACTGCTGTAAAGTGTAGAAGTGCGGTTTGTTACACAGTTCAGTTCTGCTGTAGATATGCGTTCTGTTGTGACAAGGCATCAGAGAATAAAACATTATTGGTTTGACGTGGCAAGGCTTTCGAAACTACAAACCCTGTTTGTAAGGGACATTTAATTAGTGATCACATGCATTATTCATGATTTAATGGCTCATGGGCAGGATTTGATCCACACTGTAGAGCAATAGCAGGGAGTAAGTGGTCTTATTATTTAAAATTTTCCAAGAATAATTACTGGTGTTGGGTTTTTATTTGCTTGGGAAAGAAAGAAATCGAGTGAGACAGAGATAAATGTAGACCAGCACAGATCCGAGTCTAACCCCTATCCCCTAACTTGCTGGCAAAATATTAGAGCACAAGTTATTACATGATGCATGTCTTAAAGTAAAAGTATTTTACTAACATTATCATACTAGACACAGAGTACAGCTAAACCCAAAGCTCTCTCATGCATAAACTGTATACAAACATACCGTATAGCCTGGAATTCCATCTTTTCCTGGCCTTCCCTGTGGAAGAGACAGAACATTCTCATCAGTCTTCACATTCAAAGCAACTCTGCATTGATCATAATTTCCATTTATAAATAGATGAGCCACAGTGAGCCCAATGAGCAGAAATGTTGAGATGCTATTAGAAAACCACTTTCATAATGTTCTTTCAGAAGTTTCACAGACGTAAAAATGGAAGCAATTTTTTTTTTATCACTTTTTTTGCAGTTGTGAGATATAATGTTGTAAATATGAAAAACAGATCAGAATGGTTGAGAATCAGATAATCTATACATTTATCCATACATTATTCTATCAATCCATCCTTACATCCATCCATCCATCATTCTATCCATCCATCATCCTCAAGGCTTAAATTTTGTTTTGGAAAATGGGTGGAATTCCCCCCCTTTTGGTGGGTCTTATTAGGGGGCCATTTACGCACAATTAATCAAACAATAAAAACTCAATTTTCCAGTTGCACACTCCCAGATGTGTGTGCGTGCACTTTGGGTGTGAGCTCACAGAAAGGTTTTTTTTTTTGAGCACTTCAATGTTTAAAATGTTAAGACTCAAAAGCATGTGCAAATTATACATTCCGTCATTTGTCCCGAGCGTCTTTTACGTTAAAATGTTTGTGGGATTTTCCTGCATTACAAGCGCAGAAACTGTGTGAATCAGTAGAATTATGCGCAATCCCATGACGAGATTCAAGCTGTGATTTTATCGTTCCATCCATCTCTAAAAAATGTAAAGTTTTCAAATTCTTGTGAAATGCCTTGTTTTATTTGGAAATAAATGCCAGCTTCTTTGCGATTTTGCTATAAACTGTAATGACATTCATATATTTTTAAGTGTGTCTACTACAGTACACACACTTCTTGGTGCTAGTAAACATCACATTACAAAAGTAAAATGTGATGCAAATACTACATGCACTTTGATGTAGTCTAGTCTGTACTTGTAGTGAAGTCGTGGCCTAATGGTTAGAGGGTTGGACTCCCAATCGAAGGGTTGTGGGTTCTAGTCTCGGGCCGGACGGAATTGTGGGTGGGGGGAGTGCATGTACAGTTCTCTCTCCACCTTCAATACCACTTCAATACCACGACTTAGGTGCCCTTGAGCAAGGCATCGAACCCCCAACTGCTCCCCGGGCGCCGCAGCATAAATGGCTGCCCACTGCTCCGGGTGTGTGCTCACAGTGTGTGTGTGTGTGTTCACTGCTCTGTGTGTGTGCATTTCGGATGGGTTAAATGCAGAGCACAAATTCTGAGTATGGGTCACCATACTTGGCTGAATGTCACTTCACTTTCACTAGTTAGTTTAGCGCATATTGTTCCACAAATGTTAAGTGAGAACAATTAGGACTCAAGCTGGATAAACTAGTAATAAATCACAAAATATCACCTGGAAGAAACAGGAATTCCTCCAGGAAATTCTGTGTATTCAAGGAAGTAGCTGAAGGCATTACTGCTGTACGAATAACAAAGCAATTATATGAGACCTGTACAGCGGCAGTACTCCGTCACTGAGACAGCCAATCAAGCATTTACCTCAGTGACTGCACTCATTACCACAGCACACATCAGCCGGGTTCAACACCACAGCACAGAGAAGAATATGAGGAGATTACTCTGTGCTATGAAGTGAGATATTACAGGCAAAAACTGTCACTGTGGTTTGAAGAGAACAATCTGACACAGAGCTCTGCTTTATGCTGCTATATCACACCAAATTTGTGTCAATCAGAGTAATTCAGCCAATCTAATCCTGTATAGTTCCTGTTTTGTAGTGTATCTGTAAGTTTGTTAACAGTGATTTGTTTAGCATTTTGGGATCTCTAATTAGAAACAGCCCAGACTCTGGGCCCTATCTTGCACCCAGCGCAATTGACTTTGTACACCGACGCATGTGTCATTCCTATTTTGCACCTGCGCAAAGCGCACTTTTCCCTCCACAGAAGCACGTCGCTAAACTAGTGAATGAACTTGCGCTCCCTGGGCGGTTCAGCGCAAAAAAGGAGGCGTGTTCCGGCGCAAACAATCCCTGGTGCTATTTTGCTGTTCCATTAAACAATTGCGCCACTGACCAGAAAAAACCTAGTCTAAAGTCAGTGGCGCGTTGCGCGTTGTTCATTATGCTATTTTAAGGGCGCATGCTTGACCATAGTGTATAGCGTAGACACGAAGATGTGAAAAAATAGGCATAAATCTAGCTTACAAATTATTGAGGCTAATTGTAGTAATTAAGGATCAGACATGTTTGAGGTCATATATGTATATAAGGACATCTGACAAATTGGTTTGTCCGTCAAGAACCAGGAAAAAAAATCGATGAAACAATTGTGGCTATTTCCTCCCACGCCTGTTTAACCGACGCTATTTTGGGTGGGTTTCTCCCATCCCCATACAACACAACTTCTCTGTCTTTCACTGCTCTTACAAGAACATCAGTCTCCTCGGCTGTGAACCGCTCCTGGCGTGCGCCTGGTAAATACGCCATAATAATAGCAATCCATAATGGAACTTGCGCACCTGCTTTTAAAGGGAATGTTGGATGACGCTCTGATTGGTTTATTTCACGTTACGCCCAAACCACACCTATGAATAATGAAGCTGCTTCAGACCAACCCATTTTAGATTTGCGCCGGGCGCAAGAGCCATTTATCCCGCCGGGAAAATAGCAACAGCGCCGAGACCCGCCCACAAACTAAATTGCGCTTCGCGCTTTGACACTTGCGTTTCAGATCGTTAAAATAGGGCCCTCTGACTCAAGCTATAGGCCAGTGAACAGAAATCAAGAATCAGAGGGAAAAAAAATAACAACAGAATGTGTAAGAAACTCTGAATCCACAGCGAGTCAGACTGTGAATCAATCAGCAGACTAATCAGTTAATTAATCAGTCTGGTCTGCAATTCAAGGATGGATCAAACCATGGATCAATCTGTTATAATATCAAAGATTTGAGAACAGAGGAAAGAAACAAATGAGAACCAAATGGTATTATAGAGGGTGCAGATCAAAGCCAGGTGCAGCATAAATAGAACAGGTAGATCCAGTGACCCCCCAGGGCCCACAAAGAGATCCACAGAAAATATGAGCAATTATTGAAAAAAAAATTGCAATTACACTATTACATTGACAGCTTCAGTTTCTGACTAAAAATTCCATAGTTTAATTCTCTTCAGGTTTTCTCTCTCTCTCTCTCTCTCTCTCTCTCTCTCTCTCTCTCTCTCTCTCTCTCTCTCTCTCTCTCTCTCTCTCTATATATATATATATATATATATATATATATATATATATATACACACATACATACACACTAACTGGCCACTTTATTAGGTATACCTTGCTAGTACCGGGTTGGATCCCCCTTGTTTTCAGAACTGCCTTAATTTTTCATGGTATAGATTCAAGAAGGTGTTGGAAACATTCTTCTGAGTTTTTGGTCCATATTGACATGATAGCATCACACAGTTAATGCAGATTTGTCGGTTGCACATCCATGATGCAAATCTCCTGTTCCACCCCATCCCAAAGCTGCTCTATTGAGATCTGGACTGTCATCTCATTGAGATCTGGACTGTCACTTTCAGCCTCTGTTTCCTGTTCTTAGCTGATAGGAGCATCACACGGTGTGTTCTTCTTCTGCTCTAGCACATCTGCTTCAGGGTTCAACGTGTTGTGCATTCAGAGATGGTATTCTGCATACCTTGGTTGTAAGGAGCGGTTATTTGAGTTACTGTTGCCTTTATATCATCTCTAACCATTCTGCCAATTCTCCTCTGACCTCTGACATCAAAAAGGCATTTTCATCCACACAACTATCGTTTACTGAATATTTTCTATTTTTGGACCGAAAACCATTCCACGTTCAAAGTCACTTAAATCACCTTTCTTTCCCATTCTGACGCTCGGTTTGAACTTCAGCAAGTCGTCTTCACCACATCTAGATGACTAAATGCATGGAGTTGCTGCCATGTGATTGGCTGATTAGCAATTTATGTTAATGAGCAATTCAACAGGTGTACCTAATGAAGTGGCCGGTGAGTGTATATATACAAATACACACACTATTATATTTCCATTATTATGAGTGTTGTTGTTTTATATATATATATATATATATATATATATATATATATATATATATATATATATATACACACACACACACACACACACACACATTATTATATTATTAATATGAGTGTTGTTTCTCTCTCTCTCTCTCTTTCTATATATATATATATATATATATATATATATATATATATATATATATATATATATATATATATATATATATATATATATATATATATATGTTGTTGTTGTTCTTAAAACAATAAATAACTAAATACATTTCCAGAATATATTTTAACAACAATGTGCATATAGGTTTATTCTATTTACTCTCTCTCTGTCTCTCTCTCTCTATAAAATACATTTTTAACTGGGTAACAGGGTAATGAAAATATACAAAAGCATTTATATTTTAATATGTTCTTCACAAGAGGATTATGATATTTGGGGGTCCTATCATAAAGAGGATTGAAAACACATGCTTTAGACTACAGGCAGGTGTTCATTACTGTACACTGCAGATTACAGGTGTAGTGAATGCTACAAATGCTTACAGGGAATCCAGGAGGCCCTTCAGGTCCAGGGAAGCCAGTCTCTCCCACAGGCCCTCGTTCTCCCTGTGTGGAAAGTGGGACACCGTCAGTCTCACATTATCCAGTTGCCAAAACCTGCTGTATGATTGACAGCTGCTAACAAGCAACAAAGCAAATCTCACCGGCTCTCCAGGGATCCCTGACTCACCACGCAGACCAGGCTTTCCCTATCAGTTACAGGAAAAGGAAGAAGAGAGTTAGACCTCAAACCTGATGTCCATCTAAACCACCTGAAGGCTGGAAACATGGCTAAAACATCCACTACTTTTATCTAAAAATTCATATGTCACTAAACCATACCATACCAAAATACCACGTGAACTGCTGAATTAAATATGCTTATCCAACTCAACTAAAAAGAAGATATCAGTTATTCTTTAGCCAAGTATTGTACATGTCAGAGACAGAAGTATATCTTCTAGTTTATAATATACTGTAGGGTTGCATCAATACAAATAAGCTGGTAATAAATAAATAAAACATAAAATAGAATAAAAAACACTAGAAAATAAATGAACACTGGGAAATAAATAAAACACTAGAAAATAAATTATTATAAACTAGTACATAAAGTATAAATTTCTATAAAATAGTAAATAAAGAATAAACAGATAAAAAAAGAAAATAATTAAAATGTGAATTTAATGTATAGAGTGAAAACTGGATATTTATTTTGAGGTTAGCTAAAGATTACATTTAATAGTGTTATTAATTTAAATATAGATGACGGCAAAGGTAAACTAAACATAAAAATATTGAAAACAAGCATAAACGATCTTAATAATCTCTTAATAATGTATTTTGCTTCAGCATATATTCATTCACATAAATTAGTCTGAGATCAAACCATAACTGAACTCCCAATTGAAAATCCTTATTCTAGTAGAAGGCTGGCACTTCATAAATGTACTTTATTTAATAAAACAGTGTTTTCACGACAATTGTTGTCATTAATATTGTGAAAATTGTGACTACGGTGAAGGCTGAAGGGGTGGCAGGTCATCTGCTGTGCTTTGTGCTATTTACTTACTTATAATAAATAGTTTTATGTGTTGTAGAGTGATTTGAAAGCAGGGAAATAACAACAGAATAACTTACAATAGGGCCAGGAACACCAGGTGGACCAGGTAGGCCAGGATCACCCTTCAAACACACAAACATACACACGTAAGGTGACGAATCTACTGCAGAAGCACCTGAGAACATCTTTTCTTTCTGTTCTCCAAACCAACTGTGCTTGACATGTCCTCCAAAATCATTCTCTGAGTATCTCTGTGTGTGTGTGAGTTGCTCTATTTCCTCCATATGCGCTCTGTTGGCTTTAGGAATTAATGAGCTGCTTTTAAGTTTTGGGGCACAGCAAGCAAATAAACAGCTTGAGATCAGGCAGCCTCGTGGCTGTTGTGGAGTCGACGAGCTCACAAAATGCTGCGACTACATCTTGACAAGTCCTTCCTGAGAAGAGTGGGCGAGTTTGATGCCGCTCAAAGGAGGAAGCTGCTCTGGCAGACAGACGAAAGAGAGTCTCCATGCACCAGCGCTCTAATACGTGCTGGAGGAAACAGTTTGCGGGGGGGTGGTTGGGTCTGGACCATTCTACGGGCTCGATTTAATGAAGCCTATTATATCTACCCTCTCTAGTATTCTCATATTCATGGTCTTTCTTTTGAATTCTCTAGTGATTTGACTAAGCACTGCGTTGAAATTAGAATACTAACAATGCTTGAATCAGTTATGAATGTCTATCCACCATCCTCCATCTCTCTCTCTGTCTGTCAAACACACACACACACACACACACACACACACACACACGTACACACCAAAACTGCAATGTCATGTCAAATCGTGAAGGTACAGAGTGGAACGGCTGGCTGAGCTGGTGAAAGCTGTGTGTAATCTGGGACACTCAGACAGGGTGAGAGAGCGTCCAGTGACACGATTCATTTAAATGCACTTACCTTAGCACCTGGCATCCCCTCTAGACCTGGTAATCCCATCAGCCCCGGCTCACCCTGGAATAAAAGAAACACATTCCAGCTCAGCACGGACACCTTCATGTGTGAAAGTCTGTGTATGTGTGTTAGAGTTGAGGAGAGAGTGAGTAAAAGTGGCAGTGCAACTAACTTCACTATATTTTTCAATGCAAATTGAAGAATTTTGGATTGAAAATGTAGTTGTTTAAAGAGAAGTGCACAAATGGTAATTTTGAGTAAACAAATACGGACTCAAATTTTTCTCAAAATTCCAAAAACAAAAAACAGTTTTTTTTTTTTTTTAGCCCTGTGGACTTTTAGAAATGTAACGGCAATTTTCATCACAGTGTAATTTTCAATGCATCTCAAATGTTCTATTTACATTAAACATAATTAAAATGTAGAAAATAATTAATAAAATATTAAAATAAATATTAAAGCAAATTTTTTGTATTGTAAAAAGACAAACGCACACACACGTGTATGTATGTATGTATGTGTATACATACATATATATATATATATATATATATATATATATATATATATATATATATATATATATATATATAAAAAGTTTTTCATATTAAAATATACAGTAAATAAGACTAACATAAATTATAAATATTATTACAGTTAAAAGTAACTGTTTTCTACTTTAAAATATTTTAATATGTAATTTTTTCACAACTTTTATATGTACATTTTTTCATGAATTTTACAATGCGTTGCATGATCCAGCATTTTCACACAAATATTAAAATGGTTCATTTTTACTTTTCATTTATAATTGAATAGTTTCAAAATGTAATATTTATATATATTTTTATGATGGATTAGCTGGATATTCTGAAAATTGGATTTTCTGGCTCTGGGACAAAAGTAAAACAATCAAATCTATACATATGGCATTTGAAAAGCAGTAAAGCTAAATGACGAAAGCATGGTAAAAAGTTTCAGAGTCAAATTTAATGTTACCTTCAAACACACACACACATACACACACACACACACACACACACACACACACACATATAAGAATTAAACACATATATAATAAAAATCAACCCTTGGGCCATAAAAGTAGCCAAAGTTTAAATAAGTACTCTTAAAAGATTATATCACAGCAATGGTTTGGAGTAGAAAAAATGATATCTTTAGAAAGCTGTGTCTTTCCTGTTTGCTTCAGTGGAACTCAAAATGTATTTCCAGGTCAACTGATGGAGCAGATCACAACAGCGTAGCTACCAGACTGGTTGTGTAATGTATTTTAGCAGCTCAACAAACACCAAATGCCATTTTTCCAGCATGTCACTGATTATTTCAATTAAAACCCACATATTTATCTTCATCCTGACAAGTGCGGCAAGTTGACTCTAATTCTGTCGCATTACCTTCCTGACAAAGCATTTACTTTCCTCCTTCCATTTTCATTTATCCTGCCGTGTTAATAAATCATACGCACTTTGCCGCAAACAGAGAAGCTCATAATTCATCACAAGTGATTGGCCGCTTCTCCACACTGAAGCCGTCCACGGAGTGCTGAAAAATGCATCGTATATTACATTCGTCACATGGCTCAGTCGCTATTGACGAAAGGTAGCATGCGCCATGTTAACGTTCCCCGCAACCGAAACGGATTGTGGCAGTAATTGTCGCACATGTAGACTGCTGTGTATAACAGAGCGCAGACCTACATGGGACCAGAAAGAGGATTGACTGGAGACAGATGGGGGCAATTCTAGTGCGGTGCCGGAGACTGCTGGGACCATTTATTCAAATGTCAAATTAGCATGCCCCTGAAAAATCATTTTGCAAAGAAAGAAACAATAAAAATATCAAAATTGCACCCGAGAGAACAGGAAGTGCCCGCTTTTTGGCTGCTGTAGCTGCATTGTTGCTATTGTAGGGATCTGTCTGGTGTTTCGTGCATGTGTTTTTGTTGGAGACTGTGCATGTACTGCGTTCCCCAAATCTCCCAAAGGCAGAAAAATATGCAGCGACAATTTGATTTAGGCGCCGTTCCTGATCACTTCTTTTGTTGTTGAGAATGCTGTGTGACTAAACTGTCATGGTCGGCTGCTCGCGGGCTACTTCCGAGCCAGGAGCTGTGATTAATGGAGACCAGCCAGAAAGCAAGTGCTGGTCAGACCTGTTTCCCTCAAATCTATAGACATAGAAAGACAGAAGACCATTGAATACAAATCACAGAGACGCAAAACTCACCATCCTTCCTTCATCTCCTTTGGGCCCCTGGAAGTCAAAAGCACAAAATTAGCCTGTGAGACTGACCTTATTTTACCTTACTGCTATGTGTGCTATCAATTAATCCAATCTGTGTAATTAGCTGGATGATATCTGCTTAGAATTGCTGTCAAACAGTAACACAATCAAGTGACTGTCAAATAAAAGACCCACAAGGGAATTATGCTGACAGATTTCTGTTCCAAAGCTGAGTTAGCTGTCAGTCTAACAGGGTAGAGCACAACTCAGAATTTAAGAATTGGATCGTTTGCATTGCATATGTGAATTTGAATTAAACTGACAACATACCCCAGGAAGTTTAATGGGTATGACAGGAAGTAGAATTTAGTGGGTTGTAATTCAAAGAAATTTGAATCACAGAAGAAAGGAAGGCTAGGAAGTTTACAATAAACCATTGCATCATGTAATTAACAATTCACATTTAGAATACATTTTTACTCGAGTGATTAGAAATATTAACTCAGTTCAGTATGATTTATTCAGCCAACTCAGAGATTATAATTTTGCAACAGAGCACCACAAAATGTCCACTACAATGTTATCAGATAAATATTTGACATCATTTGAATCTACTGATTATATAATTGTGTTAAGATGTTGAGGTATTTTGGGAAATGTTTTGGGAGGGGTTCTTCCAACACAGTTAAACAAATAATGATATCATGAATTAATATATATTCGATGAATATATAGGGCCCTATCTTGCACCCAGCGCAATTGACTTTGTACACCGACGCATGTGTCATTCCTATTTTGCACCCGCGCAAAGCGCGCTTTTCCCTCCACAGAAGCACGCCGCTAAACTAGTGAATGAACTTGCGCTCCCCGGGCGGTTCAGCGCAAAAAAGGAGGCGTGTTCCGGCGCAAACAATCCCTGGTGCTATTTTGCTGTTCCATTAAACAATTGCGCCACTGACCAGAAAAAACCTAGTCTAAAGTCAGTGGCGCGTTGCGCGTTGTTCATTATGCTATTTTAAGGGCGCAAGCTTGACCATAATGTAGGCTATACAACGCGCATACACTTTGCTCATGTAATCTACACAGATGCAACAGTTATTTTTGCAAATCATAAATTGTTACACTAAAAAAATATTAACACATGAGATGACGGAAATCATTGTGAAATCTTGCTTACAAATTATTCAGGCTAATTGTAGTAATTAAGGATCAGACCTGTTTGCCCGATAGTGGCAAGACATATATATATATATAAGGACATCTGACAAATTTGTTTGTCCGTCAAGAACCAGGAAAAAATAAATCGATGAAACAATTGTGGCTATTTCCTCCCACGCCTGTTTAACCGACGCTATTTTGGGTGGGTTTCTCCCATCCCCATCCCCATACAACACAACTTCTCTGTCTTTCACTGCTCTTACAAGAACATCAGTCTCCTCGGCTGTGAACCGCTCCTGGCGTGCGCCTGGTAAATACGCCATAATAATAGCAATCCATAATGGAACTTGCGCACCTGCTTTTAAAGGGAATGTTGGATGACGCTCCGATTGGTTTATTTCACGTTACGCCCAAACCACACCTATGAATAATGAAGCTACTTCAGACCAACCCATTTTAGATTTGCGCCGGGCGCAAGAGCCATTTATCCCGCCGGGAAAATAGCAACAGCGCCGAGACCCGCCCACAAAGTTACTTGCGCTTCGCGCTTTGACACTTGCGTTTCAGATCGTTAAAATAGGGCCCATACTACGTATTGTAATTTTAATTTCAGCAAATAGAACTAAAAAGAAGCTGAATGAGAAAAAAAATTCAAAACTTTATTATTCACATTTAAACGCATAATACAAAAGCTGCCCTTAAAAACATACATTTTTTTTTTCTGTATTAATTCATAATTCCACTTCCACTGACAAATGTCTTCATTCAAATAAGACTACAAGAATGTAACATGTAACAACGGCTTCATTAACTATTTTAGTTTGGTCATGCCTTTCTCTTTTTTTTTCTTAGCTGAAACGTGGGCTGTAGGTTAAGTTAAATTAAAATTTGAGAACTTGAATTACAATTCTGAATACCCATTGGCTGACCCAATTATTTAAATACAGTACCTCAATTCAAATTCAGCAAATTAAATAGCTTTTTCAAGGCATCTTTAACTGAATTCTGAATGGTGCTCTATCTATCTAAGAATTTAAGGCATGATGTGTGCTGTGAATGTGTCACTGTTTATGCCTATGTAGAGTTTCAAACCAAGGTTTGATGCTTAGGATGCTCCCTTCGTAGACCATACTTAGTGATGAAGCATGCTAGGTTCAGCAACAAAGCCAAACAGAGCTGCATTAGACATAAAATAAAAACACTAAAGTAAATTGAAGCAAATTGAACCAGTTTTTTCAGTTCAAGAGTGCCTCCAATTTTCCTTATTTCCCCCAATAAAATGAGATTAAATACTAAATTCAAAAGATCATTTTACCCTTTAGCACACAAGAGAGCTAATATATCATGACTCTGTGCTAACACAACCCTATGACATGATCCGCTCTTCCAGTCACAAGCCTCTTGATTGTTCAAATGAAGTTCAATTGAATTTTAAGTGTGCTTTGTCTGAGTGTGGTCTTCTCCAGCTGCGGCACATTAACAGGAGGTGCCACGTCCCACTTAGAACAAGTTCAGTTGAGGATAAACCGAAACAAAGCATCCCCAGGGACTTGTAAGCAACTCCTTGAGTCTATCGCAGTAAGGAGGGAGATTGGAGAGTGTCCTCTTTCAGACCTACTGATAAGGTTTTAGCATTTCCAGAGTTCTGGGCGGTCTGGTAAAGATGGCCCAGGAGGGAATACACTCTTGTTCTTCATGGAAAGGAAGGACACATTACATACAGACTAGATAAGTGTGCGTGTTACTGTGTTGATAAGCTAATCGGATGATTCCACTAGGGCAGAAAGCTCTTTTATACATATTTCTCTCTCTTTTTTTCCTGTAAAAGCGCTGCATTTCAGTTACCCCTTCTTTACAAGCTACTTTGTTGAGTATGTGTGATGGGTTTGTTTTGACCTCCTCCCTGTGGGCTACTTTCATTGTCTGGGTTTCAGATTTTTGTCTGTGTGGCCGTGATCCGTCCTTCAATTCATGCTGTGTAAACCTCTTGAAATCAGTGGCGAAACCGAATACAGATTCCCAAATCAATGTAACTTCTTTGTGTATTGACATTCAACTTCACTGTCAAAGAGCTATTTATTTAATTTGGTACATCATTTAAAAAATATGACACATACCGTGGGCCCTGGTGGTCCGGGTTGACCTGTATTAGCTGCGCCATTCTAGAAATAATAAAAAGGATTATTGCTGTTTATGAAGTGTGCACAATATGACAAATATGTTACATAATACTGTGAGTGTGTTTTAGTATCAGGTTAAAGTTTTACCTGAAGCTTATAGAGACTGCTCATCCCATTGCCCTCTGCATATGGGACACCCTGAAAAGAACAAGTTTACTAGGTTTTTAAGTATGCTGCTAGGTGATTGCTTATTAGCTCAAGTCAAAATAACCCACCCAAATCAATATGATATTATGTTTTCCAGATATGACATAGTTTCTTCCTTCAAACAAAAGTCAATGAGATTGTTCTCCTTATTTATCATTCAGCAAGCTATGCAATCTTAAGGGAAACAAACTAAATATGAGTCTATTATTGTCATTTCGCTTGAATTTCTCGGGTCACTAAAGTGGTAATGAAATTATGGCTGTCAATTTAATGTATCAGAGCACTGCATACTGTATACATTTCAGTTCTTCATTTCTTATGCTTGTTTGAAATGAGCTAGAGTGTTGAAGAAAATAGATTTGGCATATTTCTTGTTCACCGAAATGACAACCACATGGTTACGTGGGATGCTGAAGCTAATATTCAGGTCTGAGCTTGTATGAAACTACAATTACAAGTATTCAAAAAAGTTTTTTTATTTGATTAAAGCACACTTTGATTTTGAAAGCTGATTTTTTTTTTCTATGTAAAATTGTTGTTCCCATTCCATTTTTACACAGAACTATTAATAAACCACATGTATGCTGATTTTCCCAAAAAGGATAAATACTGTTGCACTATCAAAACATTGCTTGTTGTATTCAAAACTCCAACCATTTAATGCTAGATTGGGGCGGAGATATCTATTTGGCGACCAATGACAGACAGTGGGAAACCTGTAGGAAAGTATTCCTCATTTATGCAATTATGTTTGCAATTCCTAGTGGTGTAGAAAATGCACACTTTAATTCAGAACTTACAGGGGGTCCAGGGGGTCCGGGTCTGCCTTGCGGTCCTTCGCTGCCCTGGAACAGAAATACATTTATTTCCTTTACATGCATAACACAAACTGCCTCTTCAAACAAAGTATGTGATTGCATTGAGAGTCAGGGTGAAACACCACACTGCAGTGTTAGCAAATGTTGTGAATAATAACAGGTGTCAGATAGAGCATTTGGAAGTTTTGAGGATACACTTGGTGCCCCTTGGCTCTATTGGGTTGGCTCTCAGTGGAGCTGACCAGCTGATGAAAACCAATGAAAAATGCCTCTATCCCCTTTCTAGTGTATATCTGCAGACTGCAGGGCACACCACTAGCTTGCTGAACACATTAGGCAGCATATTCACTCATCTCCCGCTAACCGAGTATTAGTCCAGCCATTTATCAGGCAGTGTGTGTGACTCATACAGAAGCAGATGGGTCACAGAAAAGTGAGAAAAAGATGTGCCTTACATTTTGATTTTATCCCACTCTAAAATTCTGTTTAACTCTGGAATGTGTAAACATAACATTTAAAATGATATACATAACAAATGAACACTCACTCTCGTGTTGTGCTAAACCTGTATGCTAAAACGTATATAAGTGGAATACAAAATGAACCATAAAAAAAAAAAAATAAAAAAAAAAAAAACTTTTTTGTCATTTTCACCTTTATTACAATAGGACAGATCATAACTGACAGGAAGCAAAATGGGAGAGAGATGGGGGGTAGGATCAGGAAAGGTCCTTGAGTTGGGACTCGAAACTCGGGTCGCCCATAGCGCAATGGCGCTGTTATGCTAGCATGCTCTCCACAAGGCTATCGGCACGGGCAAAATTAACCATTTTAAAGATGTAAAAAAAAATACACGAAAGTAGTCCATTGGCATTATATTTCAGGCCTTCTGAGAACATATGATCATTTTGTGAAAGAAATGGTCCAAATTTAAATACATTATTCTGTTTTATATCTTCTCAACAGCAGCCCTCAAATCTAGTGTTCACTTATGTACTTGACATTATCCATATGTCTGTAATGTATATTCTATAGAAAAATATAGCGTGAACAGTCTGCAAACATCTCACTTTGTTCCACAAATAATTAATAGTACTGTATGTCTGGGTTTGAAATAACTCTATCTTTTTTTAAGGTACTAAATATTATTTTAAATTCTTAAAGCAGATATTATCACTTGATTACACTTACCCGTTCTCCCTTTGGTCCTAGGGGCCCTGCAGGTCCTGGTCTGCCAATAAGTCCCTAAATGCAGAGGATTATGCATGAGGTTATTTATGATTATATACATCGCAAGAAAAAAAATGTAGTAGCCACGTAGTAATTAAGAAGTCATGATAACATTTATTTTTATTGGAAAATTCTCACCTGTGGACCCATGCGGCCTGTGGACCCAGGCAATCCTGGCACACCTGGGGACCCCTGGGAATAGAGAAACAGACAAATACCATTGTAGTAATAATTGTATTGTATGCAAATGCATTCTTTAACCTTGGGCCAATTAACTGTAAGCTTGAGGCTAAACTTCAACAGCATAAAATTGAAAATTACCTTTTATGTATTTATTTTTTTAATAAAAATCCTTTGGCCCAACTGTAGAGTAGCAAATACATTTCTATACAATGTTAGCATTACTTCAAATGCAAAAGTATACAAAACAACCTGACATAAACTGACGATATATATGCCAGATACATTTAAATACCTATGCAAACAGCAAACTGGTCAAACAAATAAAATCACTTCATTTCAGATCCAGAGTCTGAAAGATTTAGTTACACAAGCAGCAGTACAGTAGTCAACTATGACGCATCAGACAACTTCACTAACTGTAACAGGATTAGTTCGATTTGTTGCATTGCACCATGTAATTCTGTTAACTCACCTCATCACCCTTGTCCCCCATCGGACCAGGGAAGCCTCTCTCACCCTTCACTCCCTACAACACAACGAGACAGATGGAAAATAGTTGAGACAGTAAGTACAATCTTTTGATTTAGTTTCTCACTAAGAATGCTCTCATTTATTATTAATGTTTATCTTTGGCTTCAATTCTTGCCTGTCACTGAATGTCTCACATTCAGGCACTCGACTGAACAAGAATACAAACCATTATTTCCTACAATTGTTGCACCATGTGTAATATATTCACCTTGTTGTAACAGAGGCAATTTACTTCCAGAATTACAGCTAAAGCTCATGTGTGTGCCAATCACACGACTCTCTTCTCTAATCTCTGATTTAGGGCGACTTACCTTCGGACCCTCTTTTCCAGGATTACCAGCTGGGCCCCGAAGTCCCTGATCCCCCTGTCAAAGCCAAACCAGAACATAAGGAGCCAGATCCACGCAGTAGTGCAGCCTAGTATTTGAACACTTTGGCCAGAGTTAATGTATGAATGTAATCATGTCAAATAATTAAATATCAAACAAAGCAGGATGCATTTTACAGAATGAGAGCACAAACTCAAAAAAGGACCAGGATTAAAAACCACTGTTTCATATTATATACACATTCATATCAAATGACTGGACTGCAGGAATGTCTGGTGTATTTGTGTCTACGATGGTGCCACCTATAAACAATCTGTTAATTGCATCAGCCAGAAATGACAGAAAGCAGTGCTAGGGAATCTCAGGTGGAAGAACAGAATATTAATTAGTGAGGAGATTCAAACTGTACCTTTACTCCATCCATTCCTGGGATACCTGGAGTTCCAAGGGAACCTTTTTCTCCCTTCTGCCCTGGCAATCCTGGCACTCTGTTCTGACACACACTGCAGGCGTTCTGCCAACATCACAAACACACACAATATAAGGTGCAGAAATCCCACTTTCTCTCTTTTAATCTCACTCTCCTTCTGGTCAGATAAGCTCAGGATGCAACACATCTCAAAATTAAGCTTTTTTTAAGGTCAACATATTCAGAAAGGATCCATCAAATACAGCTGCCTGTGATTAAATTATGCAGATGAGAAAAAATTAAGGATTTTCTCTAATGCTGAAACAATCAGCATATAAAACTAAGAATTTGGCAGGTAAAATTAGTTCTATTTTAAAATGCAAACTTTTCCAGTTTTAAAATACATATCATACATCTTGTGATTTGCTTATGTATAAAACATAGAACATTTTTGTTCTAAAAACAAGTAAAATGAAGCAAAATGGTAGCACAGAAATATTTTTTGTGGACTAAACTGTGTCAAATGCTAAAGTTGTGTCAGTTGCTCAACTAAGAGTAATGGTATGCCTTAGAATGCAGGAAATATTAATATAAAACATAAAACCTATTTAGCTGAATTTGAAAGTCCTGAATAATCTGCAACAAACTGAAGTTCTGATATACTGTGCATTTGTAAATGATCTAATTCATGGTTATTTTTTAATGGTTTAAAAATTCACCAATGATTCCACTTGCACCTTGACTCGGACGATGTTTAGACATTTCGAGAAGTTATATTTCTATGATTATGTCATAAATGCTTCCTTATAATTTTTATAGTAGATATTCTGAAATATAAGGATGAATTTTACCTCCATCTCATTTCTTCTAAAACACATCTTAAGTAAAACATGGCACAGTTTACGGACTCCAATGTCTTTTTTGTGTGCCCATGAGCTCTAGACAGGTTTATCTGCTTCTGACCTTTATTGCATTAGTGTAAGATTCATATTTACCAATCTAGATTTATGCTTTTACCAGCTTTCATAGACACATTTGGCATGGCAATCTAGCTTTGCACATAGCTAAAAACGCTAAAGGTCAAACCCAAAGTTAAAAACAATTCACATGGAGAAAATGATAAAAGGCATGCATGATGGAAGCACTTTTTTTTTTCAAAGCCTTTTTTGAGATTTTAACCTTGCCAGCCTGATGCATTCACCTCAATAGATTTACCCATTGATACAGAGACAAACAGAAAAAGCAGAAGCAAAGGTGCTTTCAAAAGCGGTTTTGAAACTCCGGAGCTACATAAGCAGCATTTTTCTCTTGTGCACTTTAAGAGGGAAACTGTATACTTGCAAAGCGTAATCAGTGGTTTAGCGTAATGGGTTGTAAGGATTGCGTTGACATTTCACATTGGATGCTCTTTTCGTACGTGGAACCAGCGTGTATCTGAAGGTAGTAATTTGCTAGTGCATTAGTCCGACCTGCTCAATAAGCGCAGGGTGATTCAGGAACCACATTTATATTTGTGTCGTTTGTGCAAGACTAACAATTAGCAAATTGAATGTAACCGACATAGCAGTGGAGGTATAACATTACAGGAGAAAAGAGGAATTTCGTACACATTCAAAAAGGCTTTCAACACCTACAAAACTAAACAAAAAGAGCGTTGGCATTTTTAGATTTTGGCATTAAACTGTGAATCAGATCTTCATTATAAAAAACAATTATAGACAATTATATACACATACATACATACATATATATATATATATATATATATATATATATATATATATATATATATATATATATATATATATATATATACACACATACACACATTTTTTTTCTTTTCATTAATTGTAAATCATAGACAAGCTGTGCTTTTGTAGTATTTTATGGAGTTTTTTGAAATTGCAAGTACATAAATCATCTACAGTACTTTTGTTGTGTAAAACAAAAGAGCAAGTTGATATTTGCATATCCTCTTTTGTGTTTCACAGAAGAAAAAAAATCATATTCAAGGAATGGCTTGAATATGATTACATTTTATTTTTATTTTGTTTTTATTCTTTTTTTTTGGGGGGGGGGGTTATTCTTTTAATTACACAAAATAATTATTGTACACAGCTAATTATTTTGGTAATATTTTTCCTTATTTTTTTTTATTAGGTAGAAGAGAGAATGCCCTCAAAAGAATATTTATTTTTTATTGCGTGACATGACCCAATTCAAAATCTGTAGACAAAAGTCATTAACTTGCTTGTTCTTTTGACATTTAAGTATGTTTTAATGCATTCCCTTTTCTTTGTATATGAAAACACATCAAGTCTAAACTGGAGATGAATTACAGTGCATAAGCTACTTTAAGTAGCTCTCTGTGTTGTTGTGTTTGACAGTTCAGTCCTAAGAATCTCACTGCATCAGTATTTGAACATGGGCATTTATCTTGTCTGAAGTTTCTCTAGTCGCATACAGAAACTTCAGATGAATAGAGATGACAGAACAAAAAGTACTTGTATAGAAAAATTAAAGGGAGAGCAGTGAGAGAAAGTTCAAAGAATGTTTCTTTTTCTAAGTGCTGAATATACATTAATTTAAAGAGTTTGAAAGAGAGCAAAAGAGCAGACAATTAAATAAATTATAAATGCTTTAAAGTTCTTCAAAGCAATTTCAGATCAAAATGGGCTTTATATCTCCACTGTATAAACTCCACTTGTGTTTTGTTACTAAAATATTGTGTATAATAGAAAAGGCAATGTTTCTGAAATCTTCTGGTTTAATAGAGGGGAAAAAAGCTTCTTCTAGGTTACATGGGGTAAGATCTGTCTTAAGATCCACCCATGATCTGACTGAAGCGAACAGTTTAAAATAGATTTTTAAACACCTTTAGTTTGAGATGAAAGGTTTCAAAGTCTGCAAAAGTCTTGCTGATATGCATCTCAAAGGAAACTTTTTGGGTGCATAAGACCTTGCTGTAAATTCTGCATCTTTTCTTTATTTTATTTAGTTCTGTTCATCATAATTCATACTATTAATGTTAGCATCCATTAGACTAGATAGCTGGATGAAACAGTACCTTCATTAATGTCCCCATATCTCCAACAATAGGTAGTGCTGTCTGAAAAAGAACCATTTAGAGCAGCATTAGACACAACATTAGAAAATGAGACGCTGTACAAACAAATATTTATTTTATTCCCCATGGAGTGCTATGTCAGTATCGTAATTAAACTATTTTCATTTGCAGATCAAAAACAAACACATCGTGTGTACCTGGATATAAACTTTGTTTCTAGGAATGTCCAGAAAAAGGCAATATCAGCATGTTAGTTAAAAAAATAAATAATTACAAACCGGTTCTCCAGGGGGTCCAGGGGGTCCTGGTCTGCCTTGTGGGCCAGGAGGTCCCTTTCAGATTAAGACACAAAAAAATATATATGAATTTAAGAATATTTAAGGTATTTAAGTATTATTTATATAAAATAATTCTCACATATAATTATTTTTATATTTTCACCTTGGGAAATTTTTTGGATTTAAAGTAATAAAAGCATATCTCACCATAATTCCTTGCACTCCAACTGATCCTGCAGGTCCACGAGGACCCTGTGAAAATAACACTAGGGCTGCATGATTATGAAAAAAATCTTAATTGTCGATTATTCCCTTGAAATTGTAATTATGTATTTTTTATATGTAACTTTAATTAAAAGTATTAAGCCTCAAAAGTCAAATATACATTGGATTGGTTTCTTCTTGAAATTATAAAAAAGAAAAAAAGAAAAAGAAAATATGAATGGTATTATAATGTTATACTAAAACAATGGAAAAACCCTTAAGACAACATAGAAAAAAAAAACATATCTTAAGCATGCAGACTAACATTAGTGGACTTCGAACTATTAACTGCCACTTTGAACGATTGTGGCATCCATAATTGTAAGCACAATTAGAAATTCGATTAATTGTGCAGCCCTACAATAACACCATACTATAAATTCACTTGGTTCAACATTTTAAACACAATCTAGATTCAATCTCTGTGTTAACTTTTTTAACATCTTAAAAAATATATAATATCAATGAATAAGTACACTACTGGGGTGTAAAACTTTCGAATCACGATTCGATTACGGTTATCATGTCAACAATGTACATTACTGCACATGGCTACATTTTCATTTATATTTTAATAAAAAAAATTCAGTCAACTAAATTGATAATCGACTAAATATAAATATAACTAAATATAGATTTTAAACAAGCAAATATAAAGTAATAAAGTAACAAGTGATAAACACTGCGCTCTTTCATTTATATTTCGCAACTCTTTATTTTTGTTTGCAAAAAGCACATTTATTTTTCTCAATACTTTAATTTTCATTTGCATTTATTCTTTTGAATATACAGTATATGCGACATTATATTGACTCCATAGGGGGATTAGTCCTTTAAGGTGAGACACTGCAGGCAAAAACACAGTTTTTTCTCCAACACTGAGCCATAAATCTCCACTTCAGTAGCACTTACACACACTAAACATTACATTTTTATTCCTGTCTATATTCTGAAGGTTTTTACAGAGGGATTTGTTCATATATATTTTCCTTGATTATATACAACATTTTATTCCCCCCAAAATTGTGAAAATATATTGTTTTCTGGCTGTTCAAAGTATTTTCTGAATTATGGAGTGACAAAAAAAAGATACCCAGAATTCCCTCTGTAAAAACATTTGACTCTAATACTGTATGTCAAAAAAATATAATAATTTTTTTTAAAACTGACTTCATCTAGTGTTCAGATTTTTGTACTAGACATTTATGCAAATTAGCGCATATTTCAATAAAAAATGCCTCATTTGCATATTTACACATAACATTTTTGAAAACTTGTAATAAAAAAAATAAAAATAAAAATGCAATAATCAATGTAATCAATCAACTGGGTAAGTAAGGTAATAACTATTGGTTATTTTTTTTACCCTATTCACCTGCAGTGTCTCGCCTTAAATACACAACAAAATTATTGTATTAACAAAAACAAAGCGCAAGTGAAAATCTGTCAGTACATGAGTTTCCTGCATCTAATACATACTGCACTCAAAACTGCATAAATGAAAGCATATCTAAAGTAAAACTGAAATAACGGCGGGTGGAAGTGTCTCAGCAGATATCCCTTGCAATGAAGCCCACCGCGATTGTCTCTAGTCTAGTGCACACACACACACACACACACACACACACACACACACACACCATATGTGTGAAACACTAAGCTCAGAATCGTTGAAGAGAGAATGCGATGCATCGGAAAATCAATATCTTCTCCCACCCTTAGTACATGAATTATATCTCGTTTACATGCTAGGTCTACATGTAATTTGTTGATTTCTGCATGTTAATTGATCTTTTACCTGAATTCCTGGTTCACCTTTAGCTCCCATCAAACCCTACAGAAAACAAAATTAACGAAATTAACAATTATAAACGAATTTAACAATTAATTAATTAATTAATCATCAATTTTCTATTAATTATGACACTTGTCATATAAATATTGTTTTCAGTCTGATATACAAAAAAATTATAAATGCTAAGATCTAAAGCTACTTGAAATGCTTATATATTATATAGTGTGAACTTTGTGGTTGTCTGCGGGAAGTATGTGGGATGAAGAAACGATAATGCAGACTGTGTATATCTGTGTGAAAAGTCATTGTCATTGCAAACCTGTATGACTAAAGAAAAAAGCAGTTGTCAATCTCTAATTCTGACAAAATGTATCATAACAGTTATTAATTTGACTTGTACAATATATTCCAACTCTTTTGATGCTGTACCATATTACTGTGTGAGGAACAAACTGAAATGTCAAACTTTGTGTTCCACAAAAGAAAGTTTGAAACAACATGACAGCGAGTAAATGAGAGAATTTTCTGTTTTGTGTGAACTAACCCTTTAAATGAAGTTATAATTCTTGAACAGGAACTTACAGGGGGTCCAGTGATTCCAATGCCAGGTTCTCCTTTCTCTCCAGCATCTCCGGGTACTCCAGGTACACCTCGCTCACCCTGGTAGAGGGCAAAAAAGTTCATTCAGTCAAACTAAATTAACTACAAAATACATAGAGCACCGTCAAGTAGTGCAAGTTTAGACAATAAGGCTTTGCTGAACAATCATTGTGGTTTGAAAATGGTTGCCATATCAACATCACGAACATCTTCAGGCAGTATGTAGTAATACATTTAAAACCAAACCCTTAAAAACAGATGCTTACACAGCAGTAAAATAAGAGCTTTAACGGAGCATTCTGCATAAGCAAATCATTTATGACAGCATGTAACTGGCTTAAATAAATGTTCAGGGTTTAAAACAAGTTAAGCTCTATTACCACAGACAATTTCGACTTTTAACTCAGTTTGAAAACTGTATTCCACACAATTTGCTTTGTTTTAAACTTTGGGAATGAGTCAAAACTGTTTTCTGTAGTTTAGCAACATTATTCATAATGC
Organism: Carassius gibelio; assembly: GCF_023724105.1. Taxonomy (NCBI): domain Eukaryota; kingdom Metazoa; phylum Chordata; class Actinopteri; order Cypriniformes; family Cyprinidae; genus Carassius; species Carassius gibelio. The sequence continues at coordinate 6,749,957 of NC_068383.1, forward strand.
TGACATTTCTTATCACACCATAAAAAAAAAGACAAAGCACAGCACAGGGAAATATGAGTGGGGATGTTCCTTTATAGATAAACTACACAAACGCAAAATTGAATACTTTAAAAAGAATCTCTCGCAGTCACCTACCTTAGGGCCCCGCGACCCCCGAAGACCAGAAACGACCTCCTCCTAGTGTAAAACAAGAGATGAAACACCAACTCAAATGAATACCGTACTTACATAAGACTCAGTTTCAGCCAGATAAGAAGACACAAGTCAAGAAACGAGAAACTTTTATAGGAACAGTGTTTTGGGAATACTAAAGTAGTGGTGATGCTATGAAAACCGTTTTAAAAGAACAGTGTCATATTTTATATAAGGAGGTAAAAGAAATAATCCACTTTTTCTTAACCACTTTAAATCAGTAGCTTGCAGCTTGACAAGACACAATTTCAAGAAGCTCCCTCAACACTGCCAAATACTGCAAGCACTTGAGTTCGGTGCAATTCACAGCAAATTTTAGATTTTTTTTTTTTTTTTTCTGTGTGATTTGCAAGTGATATTGCAGGAGCCGACAGTGTGAAAGAGTTACAGTAAGCATTATTTGCTATATGCCACTGATGGAAAATTGATTTTTGTAGTCAGCAAGAATTAGATTAGCAAGTAGTTTTCGCATTGCAGAAACAGCCATAGACGGAAGGTAAACATCCTTTTTGAACCCTATGACTTCAAAATATAGAATCATTTATTATATTGAATTGATTAAATACAGTAAGGCCTTTGAAAGAAACTGAACGAAAAAAAAATTGGGTGTTTAAAGCGATATCAACAACAACAAAGTTTTTTTTCCTTCAATTTAAATAATTACATTATTATTAATATTATTATTATATAAATTCTCCCCCCACATTTTTATGTCAAATTAAGTATTGGATAATAATAATAAAAATAATAGGCATTTAAATTAAATTAAATTAAATCAATGCATTTAGCAGACGCTTTTATACAAAGCATCTTACAACAACTTTCTCCTGACATCTTTTCCCTGGGATTCAAACCCCCAACCTTGCACTTGCTAACACGATGCTCGAACACTTGAGCTACTATAAAGAGCAAAACGAGCCCCAGGAGTGTATACAAATTGTCAGTTTTGAGTTCTTTCATTCACTTAAATAAATGTCCCTCTCTTTTTTTTTTCCACTAAAAGCGAGGAAATAAAGGTGGCTGACTTCACGCTATACAGATTTCCATCCAGCAAATCATTCAGCTGATCAACAAGTGCCCGGTCTGCCCACCACCCATCTGTCTATATACCTACATTCTGGATGACTCACCGACTTTACAGTTAATGTGCAGTTTCTCTCCTTCCCTCGCAAACAAAACATAAAAGGTCAGAGTTCAGCTGGCACCTAACTAACATGGAAACCGCAGGCAAGTCAGCAAGAAATAAGACACAATAGCAAATAATTATTCAATGATCCAATCCTCTCCCGATGGACCAAATCATGTCCTGCTCTGCAGTTTTTTCTTTTTTCTAAGAAATGTATCACAACAGGGAAGAAAAGATGACCACAACTTCAGTTTCATGCGGTCTTTAAACTATTGTTTATATATTGTTTATACTTTTACATTACATACTAGAAATGTAACCCAATCTATAACATTCCAGGACAGCTGACAGGTGTACCGTCAGGATGGTACAGCAAAGGCGTTTTTAAAGATAGTTTAACCAAAGCGGTGAATTAGCATGAACAGTATTTCATTGTCAAAGCTGAAAACAAGGAGCTGTCATCAATAACCCCGGCTGCTGGCAGAGGAAGAATGCATGTGTGGCAATGTGTCACAGATTTACAGGTGCATAACATCATTGTCAGTGTGCCTCTTAAATCTGAGCTGTCATCAAAGCGGCGGGATGTTGGATACGTGTTGAGTGATATTCTGTTTGTCTATAAGTGGTGCCCAAAGAGCAGATATTAAGTGGGGAAAATGGAGGTGAAGGGAAAGAGAAAGACAGGAATGGTGTAGTGTACCTACCCCATTGCAAATTCCGACAGAGCAGGGCTCACCAGGTTCACCCTTGAGGCCCGGGGGTCCTATCGGTCCCGGCGCTCCGCCTGCATCACCCTGCAAACACACACCGACAGCTGGCATTTAGAGTTGCTGTCACCTCAGGTTTGTCATTTGACAGGTTGAGGAGCACCGCACATACAAAATAAAAGCTGGACGTAAATATCACAGACATCTGGGGCAAATGCCACCAACCTAGATATCGCATCATGCAGCTTCAGAGATGAGGCGAGAGACTAAAAAAGAACTCGAAACATCCACTATGCTGAACATGCTCACTTTATTAAAGACGCTGTAGTGACGGAGCGATCTGTGAATATTGCAATGCATTTTTGCCAGTCGACTTTCTCACAATAATTTTAATTTATTTGTCTAACAACATATTGCTATTTGTCTAACAATATATATTTCCTACTGTTATGCAATGTCTTACTAAAAATAAAAACAACATTAATAATATTGGAATATATACTGTACATATTAGAAATAAAATAAAATTAAGATTAAAAAAATGAATTTAACATTAAAATATTTTTGGCAATTAAAATATTTTACAAAAAATAGATGATTTTTAAAAAATAAGTGTTAAAATAAAATAAATTAAAAATAAAATAAATATAAATATTTAAATCATGTTTCCAGAACTTACATAAGACTCAATTTCAGCCAGAAGAAGAAACAAGAACTGAGAAACTGGAAAACTAAAGCAGTGATGCTACTACTGTAAAACTGTGTTAAAAGAACAGTGTGATATTTTATATAAACAAGTAAAATTAAAAATATATAATTGTAAATAAATAAATAAATAAAATGACAAAAGCACAAAAATACTTAACCTGTTAACTGTCACTCACGTTTTTGAAGATAGACATGAATGTGCATGATACAAAACTAAATTTTTATAATTCATGACTGAAAACATTTTGTAACATGGTTTTGATGTACCATTTACATGGTAATGCAATGTCTGATTTTAAAATGGGTTTTGAAGGATGAATTTTGAGATTTTATGTTTTCAAGTGATATATAACTTCTGATGATTTCTAAAATGTGATAGAGAAAAAGGCAACGAGGAAGTCTTTTTTTTTTAAACAAAGGTCAAAGCTCCTTTTGAACAAAGGTCAAAGACTTTTCCAACGATATATAGTTTGTCAAGATTAGATTAGATTTGATTGTAATATAGTATAGTCAACGTAGGTGTCCCGTATACGGGACGGGGTGACATTTAACAGGTTAAACTAAAACTAAAATGAAAATATATAATGAAATGTAAAATGTATAAAATGTATATATAAATATTTTTACTTAATCACTCATATTTTGATTATTATTAATATTAAGTCCTCAGGTTGTTACTTGATGAGGAGAATTTTTAAATTAAATCTGTAAGTGTATAGCCATTGTTTAGTTCTATAAATCATCTAAAGATCAAATTTGCTGTAGGTCTAGTTTCAGATCAGAGGTAGTAGTGTGCTTTAGACAAGATTTCCAGTTTCATTACACTTTCCAGTATCTCTACAGGCATGTCACATGTTGCCGTCCAAAGGACCACAATAAATTACAAACAGGAAGAAGTAATTCCTTAGGATACCTCAAGTGACCCTACTATCTATCTTAACTCTGAAACTATTTCAGCATACAGCTTTTTATCTGCTTACAGCTGGTGCAAACTGTGAACAAATTCTTCTGAACATGATCTAGTGCTTCAACATATGGAAAAACCAAGTAAACATCATATTAGAAACATGCAGCCCCAGTCAAGGAGTGCTCTTGTGTACCTTTTCTCCTTTCATTCCATCTTTTCCAGGCAGTCCTGGCTGACCACGAGAGCCCTGGAAAAAAAACAGGAGAGATAAGACACATGCCTATCAGCTTTAGCTGTTCCGCTTTTCATTTTTGATTTGATCCATAACACCCCCCATCCCTGTGCTCCCATCTTTTTGGAATAAAGGCAGATGCTCGTTAGCAGAAGCAGGTGCCGAGAACAGATTGTGATGCTGATGCTGTCTCTTCCCACATGTAGAGAACTCAGATGTACCCGTCTCTGTAAATTAATTTTCAGATTACCGATTGATTGCTGATTGTCTGTGCAACAATTTACATCTCTGCATTCTTCGTTTTCCTTGCCTCTGCTATTTATATGTGTATTGTCTTTCTTGTGTTTGTGAGTGAGTGAGTGAGTGGTAAAAATTAAAAGGATGGGGAGAGTGTGATTAAATTAAATCAAGATTTTGACATTTTCATGTGGTTTTTGCCCATGCAAATCTCTGTGGTACTGTGAAGGATCTTTCAATTTCACAATAGGCTCTCCTTGTTATTCTTAAGGATATCAAAATGTTCTTCAAACTAAGGAACACAAAACTGTTCTTATATAGCACTACTGCAAAAACTCCATTTTGGAAGCTTAATTCATAAAGGAATAGCTCACCCAAAAACTAAAAAATAAATTGCTGAAAATCTACTCTCATTCTGACGGCACCCAATCCCTGCAGAGAATCCTTTGGTAAGCAAGTGATGTAATGTTTTCTCCAATTTTTTTCCAATGAAGAAATAAGAAACTGATTCTACACTTGTTCTGATGAAGAAACAAACTCATCTATATCTTGGATTGCATTTTCAATTTTAGTTCATACCATTTAGTTCATAGCGTATGGTATTCTGGTCCCTAATTATCTCTCATTTACAGTATTTCATCATGTATTGTCTTGCAAATATATACTTTTGATCAGATAAAAATGTACAGTTTTGGACAGGTTTTTCTGCTTACCGGATCTCCTGGAAGTCCACGAATGCCAGTGGGACCAGTTGGACCCTGCTTTCCCTATAAGAACACAAACAGGTTTAGATCTTTTTTAATTAATCAGCATGACCTTATTTCAGGTTTGAAACTATGTCATTAGCTAAATGTAAAATCAGTTTGTGCCTAACTCTAATGAAAACATGCTTTGAAAACTATTGCTTCAGGTACTGATTCTTTACCAGCTGTGTAGCATTTTAACAGCTTGCTATTCTGAGAAGTCCCTATCGGTGTCCTTAACTAAAATGAAGTTCACAGTCAGATGCTTTCTGTGACCTGGTAACATACTCGCAACCCATTTACCCCAGCAAGAACTGACTGGAACAAGCCACCCGTAAGAAAGCGTTTGCCACTGGTCAGTAAATCAGAGAGAACACGACAGAGCTGCTATTCTGCTGGTCAACCACGTTGACAAGGTCAGCAATAATTCCATCACACTAAAGTAGGATGACTTTAATGTTCTTTCTAACTTGGTCAAATCATAAGATGCCAGAGTGGAAGGTTGATGGAGACAGGAAGTTGATACCTCAAGTCCTGGAGCCCCTGTCAGTCCAGGCAATCCACTATTGCCCTTTATCAGAGTTAGAGAAAGAAAGAAAGAAAGCATTAAGAAAAAGAGAAGAAAGAGAGAAAATTATCTTTCTCGGAAAATGGTAGCATTTACCAGAGCATTTCAGAATACATTTGTATCATTTCATCTGAAAAAGTTAGAGCTAACTATACGATTTAACCTACTTCACATCCAAAGTGTAAAAATAAATAAAGATATTTTATAACCATAATATATTATTATATTATATTTATTATAATAGACACACACACACACACACACACACACACTAAATATAGTTAAATCTATCAAACGATTTGACAAAATCCAGAAATTGTTAATGGTATCACTATCACTATTTATTTTCTTGGAATGGCCAAAATAAAGACAGGTCACTTTTTTTTTTTTTTAAAGCTGATAGCCTTTCAACATGGATACTTTAACATTCTGAGCACTGTACAATCAGGTTTTTTTTTTTGCATTACGTCAAAAATTGCACAAAATTTTGTGCACTTTATTTACCTGTAGACCTTTTAAGCCTTCAGAACCCTTTTCACCCTGGTGAAAGAAGAGAAAATGCTGACTGCAATGCATGAAATCACATTTTCAAGAGGACCTACAGTAAAACAAGAGACCAAGGTCGAAAAATATATTTTTATGTGCCTGTGCTTTCAAAATGTTTCCTTTTAAAACCTCTGTGTCTCTAAAAACATCTACAGATTAAAGAGAGCCAGATTGAGCATTTTGATTGACTGTCCATTGTACTGATTCAGCACAGCTTTTATATTTTCCTTTTTATTTCAAGACAAGGCTGCCAAAACAGACTTTTAAAAACTTCTCGGCATAAATTCTAAATTTGAATGATCGTACAATCTGTTGTGGATGCATGACCAACAATGCTAATGTGTGGCTACTAACCTGGTCTCCTTTCTCTCCTTTCTGGCCTTTATCACCTCCTTCCCCCTCATGGATTATAGAAAGAGGAAACAAACACAATAATGGACGGAGATTATTCATCGAGGAAATGCATGATTACAATACACACAAAAAAAAAAGCACACTGAGGGAGTCAGTTTACTATGTACTGTATGTTATTTAAACAGCACATCTGAGTGAAAATAATTTCCAAATACATTGCAAATGTATTAAAGTGATGAAATACTAATAATCATAATAATAACAAAAAGCAATGTTATGATGTAAATGAATAAACACGGAATAAATGAAAACATTTTCCGTCTGATTTGTTTTGAATCATGGATTTGCATTTGGAAAAATAAAATAAAAATAAACAGTCTCAAGCTAAAATTTAATTGTAATTGTAAATTAAATGAAAAAAAAAAACCAATGGTCTCAGATGTATCAGTACTTCAATATATTTCAAATGGACTCTAAACTTACAGTTCCAGAAAGTCTAAGTCCATGTGCTGTCATCACCTTAATAAAGAAAAAATAAAAAGACTATTTAATATTGACGTTAATTTATACTGTTACAGAAAACTACCATGAGAGACATTTGCATTTGCAGGGTACATGAAGGAACCCAGGACCTGCATGCTCTTATGGAATTATCCTTAGAAAGACCTTATCAGTTATGATTTAATCTTTTCTCATGCGCTTAGTTCTCAGTTCAGTGATAACCTCAACATCTCCACAAAAGCATGAAACAGAAGCTTCCTGTCTCGTTCTTAGCTGACTGGACAGCCTCGATGCGAGAGATTAACATTAATCCAGGGTTTATGACATTTAAAACCGCAAGAGCCTTTCACTGCAGTAAGAGGGCATCACGGTCTGCCACACAGAGGTGGATTCTGAATCTGCTTTACAGCTTTCCATTTACCCATTAACTACCAGCAGGTTTAATAGCCTGTCAATCATTCTGGAGGCTTTCAGTCTGTGGTGAAAGACAGATCGTTTTGTTGATGTATCCCTGAATTCATCTACAGCATTTCATGTGCTGTAAAACAGAAGTTCATGAATCAAGATGAAACAGGAGGCCTGATGTAACTTCAAGACAAAGTTGGTCTAGAGAATGAATTGTAAATTTTTTTCCTGTTTTGTACATTTATTCATTGCGCTGAATAAATGCATGTAAAATATATGAGCTCTGCTCCAAAACTTTATATTTCCTTCACAGGGAGTTTCCGATAAATACGTCATCCTAGGTGAAATGGAATATGAATTGAAACATTTAGTGAACATTTAGTTTAGTGTTAGAATGTTGCTAATGGCACAATACTTTGCACAATTATATATTGCATAATACTGGATAAATTGATCTTGGAGTATAAACTTTTAGTTTATTTTTAAATATTAAATAAATATTTTAAACTAAGTTTTAGGCATCATACATTATTTTTTATTATATATTATAATATATATTCTTCCGTTTAAAATAACTGTCTTTATTTCAATGCATTTTAAAATGTCATTTATTCCTGTGATGGCAAAACTGAATTTTCAGAAGTCATTATTCCAGTCTTCAGTGTCACATGACTATTCAGGAATCCTTCTAATATGCTGATTTTGTACTCATGAAACATTTCTTATCATTATCAATGTAGAAAACAGTTGCGCTGTTTAATATTTTTGTGGGAACCAAGATATTTTGTTTCCGAATTATCTCTGCTAAATATTAAAAAAGAAAGAAAGAAAAATTGGGTGCTTTACAATCAAAAGCAAATATATATATATATATATATATATATATATATATATATATATATATATATATATAAATACACAAAGCACTGAAATCAGTTGATTTCTGGTCTGAGCTCAGATAAACAACTACTTACCATTATATAAGCTAGAATGTAATTAAAATCTTGAAATGGGATTTATGTTACACTTGTTCAAACATTTTCTTTTTCTTTGGACAGAAAACCCCCCATTAATTATACATTCTTAATTAAAACAGAGCTAGCTCTAAACACCATGCTCCGTTCAGAGCCGGCTACAATCAAATCACAAACTAAAGAGGAAACCATGAGAGAATAATAGAACTCTTAAAAGCCAGTTTATATTTGTGTCACCCATCATCATAATTAGCTGTTTCAGAACTGGCAAAATCAAATTGTTAGGTGTTCCAGGCTTCATGAATCATTGTAAACTGGTTTAAAGGGGCAACAGTCATCTACCTTCTCCTATTTAGCTAGAGCTTCACACAGCAGGCATCATCATTGATTTTGTGCCCTGCTGTCAAATCGCACCTTTCGTCTCCACCTTTTGATTTAATTGACACATGGAATGCTGTTCCAAACCTGCAAATTTAGTGCAACCAAAAAGCTTTTGGCTTCTGTGCTCTCAAAGTTTCTCTTATTAGTATCCAGTAAGCAGAGATGAAGCTGATGCAGTGTACTCTACTCTCAATATGACAGAAGATGTTGGTGGTGCTAGTTACTGTAACTTCAGCTTTGATGAACATAAAATGCAAAACGAACAATAATTTTTTTTTTCTCATTTTCCCCCTAAATTCTCTCCTCAATAACGTCTTTTGAAGACTACACTGACGTTAAATTAAATGTAGAATAATTTATACACACACACACACACACACACACACACATTTGTTTTTGTGAAAAGTGGGGACATCCCATAGGTGTAATGGCTTTTATACTGTACAAACTGTATATTCTATGGCCCTTCACCAACCCTACATCTAACCCTAACCCTCACAGGAAACCTTGTACATTTTTACTTTCTCAAAAAAAAAAAAAAAAAAAAAACTATTTCTGTATGATTTATAAGTGTTTTGAAAAATGGGGACATGGGTTATGTCCTCATACGTCACCCTCTCCTTGTAATACCTGTGTCATAGCCATGCCATTATACAGAGTTGTGTCCTGATATGACACAAAAAACAAGAGCGCACACACACACATATATATGGGCTGGGCAAGTAAACAATTTATTATCACGTTAGTTGATTAATGGTGACAATTATTTTCTTGCGTGTTAACGCAGTTTTTATTATTATGAAAGTCCGTTGCTCACTGGCTCTGAATACACATATAGGTAATTCATGGGTCACAGGAGGGGATGCTCCTGATCAAATTATTTAGGCTAAGCATCAGCATTCATAAACCACTTTCCACTGTTATTTTTAACAGAAAACAATGCAACAAGCTCGTAATCATGACTGGAAATCATGTTGGAAATGGAAGTTTCTGATAGCACATAAAGACAGCAAAGAAGTGCTTTCGCTCAACACATTGGAGTGAATTGTTTGTTAACTTGGTTTATTATTTTGAGTCATATGAGACGCGGTAACACATACGTTCCTCTCATAGTATATTGCTGTACACATCTATAGCTTTTGGCACTTAGAAATATTCATGCAATCATGCAGCACGTATCAGAAGATCTGCACTCCGGGAACACACTAGTCAAACAAACCAGGCTTTGGGTTAAGATTGCCTAGTGTGAGCACACCCTCATTATTTTCCCGCATCTCGCACACACCAGTCTTTACACGCACATCAAGTGTTGACCCGCGCTGCACTCTGCTGCGATGATCGGGGCACTGGACTCTGAGCATAACTTGTTTTTCTATAACAAACTATACAATATTTTCTATAAAAACGTTAATGTCCTGGCAGAGACAAATTGGCTTGTTTTAAATTTAATTTAATAACATTACTGTTATAAGTTGAGATTTAGGCTACAATAAATATTTTAACTGCTACTATGTAAAAGGAATACTGCTGTAAAATGCACCGTATTTGTTTAAACTGTTTGTAAACCAAATGTTATTACACTTTTGTTCAAATAGCAGTAGGCCTACTTTTAAATGAAAAAAGTGCATAATACACTGCTTTTGAATGCATTATTCGTTTTGTGCATTATAATGCAATTCATTGCGATTAATCACAGACAATAATGTGATTGAAATTTTTAATCATTGTTATAATTGTTATAAACTTTTATCACTGATTACTACAGGGTTAAAAAAAAAGTAATTCAGGTGATGTTGACCTTCTAATGAAATGTGGGTAGGTGCTATGTGTATTAATAAGCAAAATTCTAATTGATAAGCAGAATATACATTAACTCAATTTGCTGTTTTCCAAGTATGCTACTGTTCAAACATTTGGAATCAATTATTTTTTTAGGAAATTAACACTTTTATTCAGCAAGGATTGACAATAAAATGACAGTAAACATTTATAATGTTACGAATTTAACATATATAAACATTGCTATTTTCATTTCAAACAAATGTTGTTATTTTGAGCTTTCTATTCATCAAAGAATCCTGAAAAAAAGTTTTCAAAACATTCTGAACCAGCACAATTGCTTTCAACATTGATAATAACAAGATATGATTCTTAAGCACCAAATCAGCATTGTGGTCATAAATAAAATTCCCTTCTTAGAATATGTTATGATAGAAAAGAGTTATTTTAACTGTAATTTTATTTTACAATATTATGATTTGAGCATATAAATGCAAAATTCAAAATGAGGTTTAAAATGAATCCTACAGCAATGACTCTGAATCATTTATTAGACTTGAATCATCTCTGTGGAGTCTTTCATGGCATGAAGATAAATGCGTCTATCAAAGACCTGCAAGTTTTCTGTTTAAATTGACGCTCTGTAAAATGTAGTGCCTCGTGTGTGTTACTATGTGATGCAGAATATCTGTATGCATCAAAACCTCTGACTGAAGGTTTTTTACAGAAGATTTTTTAGACAGAACTGGTAGACAAGTGAACAGACCCACCTCCTCCCAGCACACATGCACAGAACTAGCAAATAAAACATGCATTACACACCTTTATTCCACTGGCTCCCTCCAGGCCAGGCAAACCCTGTGAAGTGAGATGTTAGAAGAGATGAATGTATCATGAGGTAAATGATCACCCAAAAATCTGATGGCTGTGTCTGTGATGAGATTTTCAAACAGAGCTCTGAGATGTTACATACAGGATCCCCTTTATCGCCCTTCAGTCCATCCTTTCCTGCAACACCCGGGTCACCCTTCATCCCCTGGAAAAAAACGATAAATAGTCACACATATGCTTACAACATATGAACACAGAGATATTATTGTCTAGGGATGAATAACCTGTAACAGGGCAAAGCGGGAAACCACTGGCACAAGAGATTCATTTAAAAATGTATTTATTTTATTGTTATTTTATGTTATTCAATTTTTTTTATTTTATTATTGTTTATAATTATTTTATTAGTGGTTACATTTTTGAAAGAAGTCTCTTATGCTCACCAAGCCTGCAATTACGTGATAAAAAAGCAGTAAAAATCATAAAATGTTAATAAAAATAAATAATAAAAATAATAAAAACTTTACATTTAAATAACATTTAAATTTAAATGTAAATACAATAATAATAATATATGTGTAGTGCCAAAGCTGAATTTTAAGATATCATTACACATGTCTTATCCTGGTTTTGTGTATAAAAAAATAAAATAAAAAATAAATAACAAATATATTTTATTTATTTATTTATTTATTTTATAATATATATATATATATATATATATATATATATATATATATATATATATATATATATATATATATATATATATATATATATATATATATATATATATATATTAACAACACTGTTTCAAACATAAACATTATTCATCCATGCTGTGATACATGTTGGGAGTCTAGCATCCAGCACCTAAAGTGGCTAATTACAGCCACTAAACATGAAATCAATGTTCTGTAAGTCACCATAGTACATACATCATGTCGCACAGATAGGACAGGAATTTATCGGCCGATAGATGGCACTTTGTCACTGAAGATAAATTCCTGTCTCACTCACTCACGTCCATTTTGAGATGCTGTCCTCTGTCAAGACAATGCAAACTGAGCATCTTTTATGCTGGCATACGGACGCTGAGCATTTACTGTCTATATACTGAGTCTGGAATTCATTTGTAGTTTCAGAAACTCCAACACATAGGATTCATAGTTAAATGATGCAAAGATATGACGGATTTAGAATTGAATGCTCTATTTTCTTTCAAAACAAACATCCTCTCAATGAGATGAGATGAGAGAGTTGGAGGAAGTGATGAGGAGAGAAGGGACCATCACAAACATCCCTCTGCTGACTTTAGCGGTGTCAGACTTGACTGAACACTGTATGTACATTAAAATTCCTGAGAGGAACTCTGTGGAAAGGTTATACAATTTGCCTACCCAACCTGGAAAAGACGTTTCCCCCAAAGATGTTCAGTTTTTTTCTTTTCTTACAAGCACAACAAAGCGCAAACAAAAGACAGCAGTGTTTGGTCTAATGCCAAGGCATACAGTGTCGTTCCTCTCTGTGATTGCCACCTCCCAAACCACCTCCTGAGTGATCAGATTGCTATCCGTTTGGATTGCATCTTGGAAATTCTGAACTACAGCAATTAAAAAAAAAAAAAAACATCAAAAGCTCTAAGCTGTATTTGAGAACTTGACATATGTTTTCATTGTGTCTCATGAAAATAACAATAATATTTTGGAATTAATAAAAATGTATGTGTATTTTTATGATCAACTTTCTGAGTAAGTTCGAATTTCATGATGCAATTTTGAATGAAATATTGAAATTACATTATGTCCAGAGTGTTATATAGCACATAAGAACTTAATTTAATTAATAATTTTGGTGATGAGTTCAAATAAATAATAAAAAGTGTTATCTTTGGAGTTTATTGTATAAAAAATATAATTCATAATTATTTTTTTAATTATTTTTAAGTATTTTTTTTCTGGCACAGCTAATATAACTTGAGATCTAAACAGAGAAATCCAGGATCATCTTAACTAACTAACTAACTAACATTTAAGATTAAAAACATTTTAAAATAAACATTGGGGGGGGGGGGCATTTTAAACCGCTATAAAAGTTTATTAAAATGGTCCTGTTGTGTGGCACGCTGAATCAATTCAAAGCAGCACTTTTCAAATGTTATTATAATTATTGCACATGCAATATTCATAGCCCCATATTAATACTTCATTAAATATTTGTACTTTGAAAAATGTATTCGCCACTCCACAGGGTCATTTAAAATGAACTAGTGATTCAAAAGAGTGATAAACTTGGGGGTGACCAATGGAGGTTGATAAACCGGTGATTATAAATGGTGACAAATGATAGAATTTAAATAAAAGTGTCCTCAGTCAAACAAAGTAACCTATTTTAGAAATGTGAGTGGTTATGATGTACTGTAGGTGTCCCTGCATTCTGACTTATGTACCTGCAGCAGGACACTAAGATCAAAAGTATGTTAAGCACACTACAGTGTATTGTGTATTGACCATGAACAACTCTCTAATAAACAGCAGCAATTACTCCGCTCTGAACTCTTGTAGTGTGAGTCTCTTTGCACTGTCAGGACAAACGTATGCAGATGCTACACAGCCCTCTCACTCTTCTCAGATCCCGGTCACAGTCTAGTGCCTGTGTGAACGGGTGGAGATGACACACATACACACTGCCATCACAAGAGCAAATGGGAACACTGCATACACACTCTCCTTCTGTCTAAGCTCAAAGGTGCAGCGAAGCAAAAGTCAAGCATCAGCTCCCTCACCAAACTCCTGTGTAATCCTGAATCCCTGCATGAAGATTTACAGGAAATGTTCTCGCTGAGGGAAGAGAGTGTCTTTTACGGCCAGCTGATGATAGACGGTCATTCGTGATCAGTAATAAAAGCCACACAGAACGGACAGTCTGAATAGCTCTACTAAGAGCTCGACAGCACAATTGCTCTTTTTTTTTTTTTTTTTTCAACAAATGTAATTTCTATCACAACTTTTGTTTGACGAACATTTCATGCTGGAAATCAATTTTTAAACTTAAAAAATAATTTCCATGGTGGAAATGATGCCACAACTGGCAGTTACCATTCATGTAAAAGTAATATATTTTGCCAAAAATAAAATTGTTTATAAAGAGATTTCAAACTGTGCAGACAAATCCAACCAGCTGCAAGTTCTCAAAACCCCTCTAGAATTAAACATATATACAAATTGCTAGGATGGGACAATATTTGGCCGAGATGCAACTATTTGAAAATCTGGAATCTGAGGGTGCATAAAAATAGAAATATTGAGAAAATTGCTTTTAAAGTTGTCCAAATTAAGTTCCTAGCAATGCATATTACTAATGATGATTCATTTTTGATATATTTACGGTAGGAAATTAACTATATATCTTCATGGAACATGATCTTTACTTAATATCCTAATGATTTTTGGCATAAAAGATAAATTAATAATTTTTACCCACAGAGAGTTTTTTTTAAAAATAAATCATGGTCATGGTGAAAAACACAGCAAAACTGATAGTTATAATTTTAATTTGCGTAATATTGATGGTATTTTTACTAAATAAGCACTGACATTTTGAAAGTTTAAAAGTTTAAAATGATTTAAAAATGTTAAGAATTTTCTTTTATTTTTACAAATATGTAAAAATATTTACATGGAATAGTTGGTTTTATTACAAAATTCACATGCTTTAAGGGTGTACTCACACTGCCAGTTTGAACCGTGCCCGAGTGCGTTTGACCACCAAAGCGCGGTTCGTTTGACTAGTGTGAGTGCTCCGAATCGTGCCCGGGCGCGGCTCGATTGGCCGGCCCGGGCCCGCTTGGAAGAGGTGGGCCAGGGCACGGTTCAGTTGGACTCGGGCGTGGTTCGCATGCAGTGTGAGCGCTAACCGTGCCGGGGCACAGAAAAGGACGCTTTGCGTCACGGTTTTGCGACGCTCCAAAACCAACATGGCAGGGAAAGGGTCGCTTTGGTCTACGGCAGAGGTGCAAAACGCATAAAAAAACTAAAAACTTCAAAGTCCTTGCTGTACTTCAGCTGGTATCTTGCAAACATCCTCATACGAGCAGCACGATTACGTGAAAATGTTCGCGCCACTAAGGCGACACATCTGTTTAACAACAGGCTGTGGACCAAACAACACAAAATTATCCACAAAGAAAACAGAGCGATGCACTCCATTGTGTTCATAGAGCGCTGCTCTTCCTGTTTATCGCGAAACCGTCGCACCATAATGACGTAAGCGTGCTCCGGCACGAATGCTGAAACCCTATATGTGAGTGCAGGCCAGAGGGGGAGTGGGGAGGGGGGACAATCGTACTCGGGCCCGGTTCATGGCAACCGTGCCTAGTGTGAGTACACCCTAAGTCTAGTGTGATGCAAAGGGTCTTTGGGGTGTGCGAAGGATTTAACCAACAAACAAGTTTTTCAGCAGTAGTTTTGAAACAAGTGAGCAGCCTTTTTGATTGGCTCTCTTGATGTGTTTGTTTTCCTAATGAGCACCGCAAAAATACCAAAGACCCCGAGGCATTTTGTTCTATGAAAGGACCACAAGAAGGTCAAACATTGACAGACGGCCCTGATACTCTATGATACAGACTGACATTAAATACAAAGCCAAAGGGTCAGAGCACCACCTTTCATCTCTGAATACAGCTCAGGGTTAAAATAAACTTCTCTCCACAATGGTCTGGTTTGTTTGCATCTTCATACATAAAACTCAATTTAATTGAGTGTCTCAGGATCACAGCATGCCTTACTGTATAGAAATATATCTAATGTATTGACTACACATCTCTACAGAACCCAAATCATTAAAAATGACATGACGTCAATGTTTTCTAACTGGTTAATGCATGCAGGCATGCTGGCTGTCATTTGTTGCTAAGACAATACACTTAAAACTGAACAATAGTACAAAAATAGAGAATACAACTGTGACTCATTTTACGTCATAAACTACTTCTCAGATTCTATATTTATTAACAATAAATCGGCCTACATTGTTTGTCCTTGTCCTTGTGTCCCTTCGAGCCTTAGCACAGTTGAATCATGGCATGTCCTGTACTTGAACACATACACAGCTTCAAGGCCTTCCAAAATTAAAGCACAGATTCCTTGATAAACCGTTTAGCTTTTTTTAATGCTCCAGGTTTAAAACCAAGAAAATAGTTTTGACTCCAGCCAGTTTCCAGTTAAAATTAAATTCTATATGCTAAGGCATTTCGGAGGGTTTAAAAGCAGAAATGCGCCGCTGTTTTCTCAATTACTTTTTCACTTAAACTTCCTTAAAATAAGCTTGCTATTTCTGCATTGAAAGTCTCTGAAAGGACTTGCCCCATAGACTCCCATAATTTAACTGTATGGCTGTAAATGCAGTTTTTCTTTGTTTTTACAAAACCGGCAGGTGAGATGAAATTTGTTTCTGTGGCAGTCAAAAGTACGTCAAAAATACTGCTGATAGCCCTAAACCTGCTTTTAAACCCGAACTTTCATTTAATCACACCCGAGCCTGAATCATTTGCCCCGAGTTAGATGTCAGGTGGGTTTGTCTGGGATCAGATAAACATCGCCTCTGGTTACTTTTTGTTCATTTGACTAAATTGAAACAGTAATTACCGTCACTTAGAGGAAATAAAGATAGATTATTTTGATCTAAACTGGCCATGAAAAGCAGAACAACTCAAAAATTATCTAGTGTTTAGACATCACACTATCTGAAATATACAATTAACTCACTTGAATTACTGTTCTTGTCAAACGGAGGGAATTGAAACAGGTTGTATCAAACTGACTGGAAAAGAAAAATGTAGGTTATAATTATAATTTTTTTTAATTAATGAAGGAATCCAAGCATAGTTCTGGTGTGATATAAACTCATGAGCATGAGAAAAAACAGATCCAGAACACTGGGTATGCAAGAGCACAGCAAAAGATCATTTGCTAAATCACTAGTTGCATATTAAAAAATAAAACAAAAATGATATCAATAGATATCTACAAAACAAGAAAAATTTACTTAAGACTGCATAAGATAAAGATTTTAATATTTTTTTTCTTATCCCACAACCAAATAAATGTATTTTTAATATAAATTTATATATAATTTAAATATTTTTTTTTTTCAAAAATTGCAAGGTTTATCAATAAAGAGAAAAATTGACAACAGGTTAAAAAAATAAAATAAAAATAAGCTATATATGCTTTGTAATTAATTCACCAGAAAAAACAGGTAACCAGAAGTCAAACAGTAAGCAAACAGGGTAACTAATATGGTTAACATATGAGAAGAAGGTTAAAGGTCAGACAGGCACACGGTTTACCCTGAGACCCGACTGTGTGTGTCTGCCGTGAGTGTGAACTGACAAGTTAAGGAGCTGCATGTAAACACTCGCTCTTGCTCTGTTTAATATATATATATTTATATACTGTAAATTTATATTCATCCACTGCCATTGCCCCTGGTGAGATCTGACACCCCTGGGCTTCATGAGAATTATTGCAGACCTTTTGCAAAAGCACTGTTCATAATTACCATCTGTCAGGCTCGAGTCTGAGGAGTGATGCAGGATATGTGTGTGTGAGTGTGTGTGCAGCTTTTTAACATGCTGAGCAGACAGCTAGCTTTGACTGAGGGAAGCCAATCTGTAGGATGCAAGCGTGTCCTTCCCTCTCTGTTCTCTGGAGGACAGCACTGAATAAATGCTTCATCTCACCTTACTGACGGACAGACAGCACATGTGTCAAAACAGCCTTCAAGGTCACTGACAATGGTGCATGTGTTTCCACTGACCTCACAAGATATCTACTCAGATATCTATGTCTATGTTGAGAATGTGATGCTAGCTTACTACTTAGTGCAGTATACACTGTATCGGTCCATGTGACCCTTAGCAGTTTTTTGTTCAATTTGCACCATCAAAATTAACCAGATAAAAATTGGCTTCAAACGTTCAATTTCCGTTTTATTTTTATATCTCACAAACGGATAATTGTCTCTCCATTTAATTTTCGATTCTACAAGTTTAGGTTGTTGCATCCGAATAAGATTTTTATTTTAACAAACCCAAAACATGACTCAATATTCTGATTAGTAATTTTTTTGTGTTTTTTGTGCTCGCGGTTGGTCCATCCCATTACCGCCCGGGGAAGAGACGGGGTGGTTGGATTAGCCTACGTACAGCCAGCAGCGGAATCAGCGCTGCCGCATTGTGTGTAAGAATATGATTCAATTGATCATGCAATAATTTATTGGCTACATCAGAACTCATTAACTGTGACTGTGCGTTAACAGACACAGATTGATATGATAGCGTGGTAAACTTAGAATTAGGTTTGATTTTCAATGGACATTGCCACTGTTCAAAGATATACATAACACAATTGGTTTTAACAATATGCAACCACTTAATATAGACATGAAAAAAAAAAAATATATATAAACCGCCTACATGTATTGTAGAAGCAGATTTAAACCAGAGAAAGCTTTGTACAGTGTTACAGTGTACAGAATATTTTTAAATGCTCCAACGGTAATAATACAGTGAAATTTTGCCAATACATCCTTCACTGTACAGTATGTAAAAAAAAAAAAAAGTACAGTAATGTACTAAACATTTTATTTACATGTTCCAAAGGTTGTTCTACTACAGTTGAGAGTTTGTCAATATCTCCCTTACTGTATGTCATTGGTCTCAAACTCAATTCCTGGCTCTAAGCTCTAACTCTTATCAAACACACCTGATTCAGCTAATCAAGGTCTTCAGGATTACAAGAAACTTCCAAGCAGGTGTGATTTGGAGCATTTTTGAAGCCAAAAGCGGCCATCGCCATCTTGGACTCCTGGATAATTCGAAAATGGGCAAAGTGTCAGCTGGTTGCTGAAACCATGCCCACCTAGCTCGACGACCATGACAGGAGTGGCAATCCACCTGTCACTCTAGTGGCCACACCCTTAATTATGTAGAACTTTAAGGCTTAATATTATTTAAAAGGATGAGTTATAAAAAAAAATCACCTCCCTCACAGTTGTCATGAGGGGTAAAATTAGCTATATAGACCAAAATAATTTTTAGAACCAGGCTGTAATTTTTTTTCTGCTGTAAAGTTTGGCATTTTAACATGTGGAGTCTATGGGATTGACTCCTTTTTGCAGCCAGCCTCTAGCGTCCAGTTGATGAATTACAGTTTAAGTCACATCCGTATGGGCTTCACAAGAAAGAGCGGGAGGTTGCGGCTTGGTACAAACCTATGTTCTTTTAGATTTCATCAAATAAAGGGCACATTAACCCCTTAACTGTCACTCACATTTTTGAACATGGACTTTGTAGTGCACGATCCAAACTGAAATTTGTATAATTCATGAATAAGAAATATTTTGTAACATGATATTGATGTACCATTTACATGGAAATGCAATGTCTGATTTTAAAATGGGTTTTAACCTGTTAACTGTCACTCACGTTTTTGAAGATAGACTTGAATATGCATGATACAAACCCAAATTTTTTTAATTCATGACTGAAAACATTTTGTAACATGATTTTGATGTACCATTTACATGGTAATACAATGTCTGATTTTAAAATGGGTTTTGAAGGATGAATTTTGAGATTTTAAGTTTTCAGTCGATATATAACTTCTGATGATTTCTAAAATGTGATAGAGAAAAAGGCAACAAACAACTCGTCTTTTTTAAACAAAGGTCAAAACTCCATTTATAATTTAGATTTTTGAGGGTGCACTCTTGTCATAAATTAATCGATTACTTTTCCTACATAATTTTTAGCAAAAAACACTGGTAAAATATATATTTGGGAGTCTTAGACCTTTCCAACGATATATAGTTTGTCAAGATTAGATTTGATTTAATTGTAATATAGTGAAGTAAATGTAGGCGTCCCACAGAGTGGATGGGTTACAGTTAACAGGTTAAAGCACAGGGCCATTGGTAATAAACAACATTCAACTTGCAATAAAAGTAAAACAGTACGAAAGTAAAAAATAAACAAATAAATTTCAATAAAAAAGCATCTAGTTGTCTGCTTAAAACTGGCATTAAAGTCACCAAACAGAACTACAAAAAGAATGAAAACATTTTTACATCCTGAACACTTTCCTGCCTACCATTGGTCAACAAAAAAACTGTCACTCCAATGCCATTGGTTGAGCTAATGTTGCTTTGCCAGGCCGATCGGGCTTCTTAAACATTGTGGTGTATGTTTTAAAATTGCCACAATATTTACACTTACCAGCCTATGAATGGTTTCTACTTAGTGTTTCCTCTTTTTATATATATAAAAATACACAAAATGTTTAAAACTTAAAAAAAAATGAGAAATCTTACCTTGACAGCTTCAGCATCACATGTTCCAGGTGGACCCTGTGTTAAAGAAATAATTCTCAATATGAGTAAATCAAATCAATTACACTTGCATTTGGAAGCTCATTTTAAAATCTATTGGCCAAGGAAGCTTATATAATCAAAATCCAAAACCTGATTTTGTAATAGGCAAAATAAAATGTAAATTTAGCTTTAACTGCCTGAACCCTGCAACCAGGAAAGCATTCACTGCATATTAGCCTCTGTCGCCAACACCTGCAAACATCCTTGACAAAGGTCACTAGACACATCAGCTCAACTAAATATCCAGACAGATAAGGGCTCCTGGACCGCACATGGCGTTCCTCGACACCTCGAGGCTGGGGGAGGATGTCTGTGCTGCCCGGGGCCCTTCTCCTCCCCACCATTGACGACAGGCCACTCGTAAATGCCAGCTCCCGAGGACAGAAGCAAGGTTGGCACATTCCACGGAAATTATTGGGACACTGCCATTTAAAAATGTCACTCTTCGAAACCACTTCCCTCCCGACTCTTGTGACTTTGTGTTCACTATTTCATGACTTTCCTGTAATGGAATGTGACAGAAATGTACAGCAGCATGTGTGAAACTAAAGTGGCAGTCAATGTTAGTATGCAGAGCAGATCAGGCAACATTTGCAGTTCATTTTGCCACTTTGTGGATCGTTAAAGAAACATTTGAACCAAAAATGAAAACTTAGACAACATTTACTTTTTTAGGAAATTCGATTACAATGAATGGGGTGTTCAAAAGGTTGAAAAGATATCATAAATGTTATAAATTTGGTCCATATGACCCATATTTCCATCTTCTGAAGTAATATGTTGTGTGTAATATATATTGTGTGGAAAAGAGCCCCTTATTCTTATCTGGCACAGAATGTCTGTAGAGATGCTTGAAAGCTGAATCAAGTTTCATAACTCTGTTACACAGTTACAGAACTAAATCTGAACAAACACTGTCCTGACTTTTTAGAGCTGCTCTAGAGCAGAATTTCAATTTGTCTCATATTTGATATAGTTTGCGTCATTAATTCTGTTGCTTTCCTGTTTATTACTTAGAAGATGCTTTTGAACATTCTGTATTTTTTACACATTTTATAAATTAAGGTGACTTTACTTGAATCTTTTCAATGAATCAGTTGATTTAATGTACAAAACAACTCTACATGATTCGTTCAAAAATCAGACTCACTACTACGTTGACGCATTGCTGTCACACACATTTTTTTACCACTCAATTATGTTGTAATAACGAGATATGTCATTAAAATGCCATCTTTCCTCGTTAAAAAAACATAATTATCTAGTTAAAACGACATCTTTTCTCGTAGCAGATATGTTATGTCATTAAAACTACATCTTTTCTCGTTAAAACATCATAATTATCTTGTTAAAACGTAATCTTTTCTCATTAGAACAACACGATTATCTTGTTAAAACAACATTTTTTTTTTCGTAATAACGGCATATTGTCATAAAAATGGTGTCGTTTCCCGTTATAGAAGATGGTTAAATTATGTGAGCAAGCTAAGCGATTGTCAGCACTGCGTTCGCCACAGTCCTGCGATAATAAGGGTCTGCGCACTGCTGAAGTGGATAATAAAATGTATTCTAATGTTATTGTTTTTATTGTAATGGCATGTGAAGTGAAGTGAAGTGACATTCAGCCAAGTATGGTGACCCATACTCAGAATTTGTGCTCTGCATTTAACCCATCCGAAATGCACACACACAGAGCAGTGAACACACACACACACACTGTGAGCACACACTCGGAGCAGTGGGCAGCCATTTATGCTGCGGCTGTTCATGCACCCCCCCACCCACAATTCCTGCCGGCCCGAGACTAGAACTCACAACCCTTCGATTGGGAGTCCAACCCTCTAACCATTAGGCCACGACTTCCCTGTATGTTTAAGATTAATCTCCAATCTGTCTACACTATAATGATATCCAATAATTCCACTCAGACCCAGAATATGAATGGTTTCAGATGATCAGATCAAACCAGTTATTTTTTTATAATCGAATCTGCTAACATTTCAGGGCTGCGTTTCCCAAAAGCATTGTAAGCTTGAGTTGATCGTAGAGCCATTGTCATTCCTATTATTTTTATTTCCTTTTGTAGATTTTTTTATTTTTGTTTGTGGGTAAAAAAAATCAACATTTTGTTGGTTAAAAAATATCTAGACTACTTTTAGAAATTACATCTTTAGATGAATGAAGCCAGGAGTTCCAACGCTTTATTCTACTGGAGTACGTTCCAGGCTCGACTGTATGAATAGGCTTGCATAATATAGATAATGAGCTCAGATGGCAAATACTTTACAGCTCATTGCATTTATATGAATTAAATAAACACAACATATTTGTTTTTGATTGTTTCATTTAGAAGTACACCTTTCGAGCTTTCTATAATCATTTTTACTAACTTTTCTGTAAATCTTTGAGGCGCGTTTGAGAAAGAAGTTCACAAGATGGCAAAAGCGCACCCTCTTATTTTAGAAAAGCAATTTGTAACATTTTGTGGGTGTAAACAAAATAAAGCAGACATTAAAATTTCTTTCCACTGATATCACAATGCAAGATATTGCGTCAGCGCCGCCGACCCAGGAAGTACAGTTTTACACAATGTTGGATATATATTTGCAAGATAGGTAGCCTATGCAACAGCCAAACAGTTTGAATAAACATTATTGTGACTAATGAGCAGAGCAGTACATCAGATGAACTCTTATTCTACGTGATGGGACAAACAGTAAAGACAGGCTGAGTTGAAAAGTGGCATTTCAGGGCTACCCACCCATTTGAAACAAATAGGCTATTAAAACAACTTAAACTTTTTTTTTTATTTACCCACAAACAAAAAATACAAAAAATAACAACTTAATTTCAGGGTTTCTGTTTCTCAAACAAAACGAAATATGAATAATAATAATAATAATAACACTTACCGTATTTTTCGGACTATAAGTCGCACCTGAGTATAAGTCGCAAGTCCAAAAATACGTCATGACAAGGAAAAAAAACATATATAAGTCGCACTGGACTATAAGTCGCATTTATTTAGACCCAAGAACCAAGAGAAAACATTACCGTCTGCAGCCGCAAGAGGGCGCTCTATGTTCTCAGTGTAGGCTACAGGAGCACTGAGCAGTATAGAGCGCCCTCTCGCGGCTGTAGATGGTAATGTTTTCTCTTGGTTCATTTGTCTTAGTTCATTTCTCTTGGTTCATGTCAAATTAATTTTGATAAATAAGTCGCACCTGACTATAAGTCGCAGGATCAGCCAAACTATGAAAAAAAGTGCGACTTATAGTCCGGAAAATACAGTATATCAAACCGTTTGTCATAGGGCTTGATAATATATCGAACGATATGATCATGTGCATCCCATCTCGCAGCGGTAAATCCCCATCACCTGCTTTCAAATGGAGCGGTAATTTATACACAGAGTGATAGTTCACTAACAAGCTACATTATATCGAGTTCATTAGCGAATCTTCAATAATGAACTCAATATAGTGTAGCTTGTCATCTGTGTATTAACTGCCGCTCCATTTGAAAGAAGGAGAAAGGAATTTACTGCTAATCACAGAACCGACTTTACTGACGAGATGCACATGATTATATTGTTTGATATATTGTCCAGCCCTAGTTCGTCATTTATCTTTATTTCTCAGTAGTACATCAAGTCATTCAAATAAATAAATATTCCAAGACCAGAGTGCAATTATTGGATATACAGACAGCAGCATGAACAATTGAGTAGCTTGCTCACATAATGTAACCATCTTCTATTATGGGAAACAACATATCATTTTTATGACATAATATGTTATTACGAGAAAAAAAATCATTTTAATAAGATAATTACATTGGTTTAACAAGAAAAGATGTCATTTTAATGAGAAAACTTCTCGTTATTATGCAAAAAGACGTCATTTTAACGAGGAAAAAGATGTAGTTTTAACAACATAACATTTCGTTATTATGAAAAAAGATGTTGTCAAAACGACATAAGATCTCATTATTACAACATAATTGAGTGGGAAAAAATAATATGTGTGTGGCAGCAATGCACCACCATACATTAAAGTAGTTAACACAATCACAGGTAAAGTTTAGTAGTGAAAAACTACTTCAGTGTCAGTCTGTTGCATACACAAAGCTATCATATTACTACTCAAATTCCTATTTATAGTAATTGCATAGAAAAAAGTAACCAACACAATCTTGAACAAAAAAATGTAAAACTGTTTTTGAACAAAAAAGAGAGCAAGTAATGTCCTTCTTTTTTTCATTCAATTTAGTGATGTATTAATCACTCATTTCCCACTTATAAGAGATTCAGTAAAGCTGCCAATGTTTATCCAGCTCTATGTGGGTACAACCAAGCCAAAGGCAATGTAAATATGCCAGAAATTTCTGATGCAACAAACATTTCAAAGCCTGAAGTGTGCGTGATTTTTACTTCACACACATTTCCATACTGATGCCACGGCTGTGATGAGATGACTATTTATCAAGCAGTAAACTAGGGCCCCTTTGAGTGTCTCATCAGGATCTTCAATAACACTTATGCATGTGACTGCTCTTAATATGGCCCTCTGGGCTGCTTGAACTCGTAATTTGAAACATTGATCCACACAGCACATGTGATTGAGATTTTACTTGAGCCAATGCAAAAACCAAGAAAACTCATCTGGAGGGGATGAATATCTAAATCTGAAATGACTATGAATTGCAGGGGGACGAAATTAGGTAGAAGTGATATAAATGAAATTTGCAGCTCAAAAATTATATTCAAATATATACATTTATTTTTCCTAAATATAATATTTATTTATTTTCTAATTCAAAATAAAAAAACTTGTTTCATTTAATTAAAATGAACTGTTTTACACAGTATTTTGGGAACAAATACTTTTCTAAAGTTGATATACTTTTGTCCATGTAAACATTACATTTACATCTTTAGAAGAAATTTTGCAGAAAGCTGGAGCATGGATTCAGATTTGGTAAAACTGAATATCTACACTCGCTAGTAGTTGAAATATCTCACTAAAATAAATGTGTAATAGACAAATACTCAGGGATTAAATCTTTGTGAATGGCATGTGTAGAGATTCCTGCAAAGCTTTATGGGCACAGATGCTTCAGTATGTGGCCTGAGAATGTCTGATCATATTAATATGCCAAATATATAATATACCAGATTTGACATCAACAGGTATAAAACAAAGTTTTAATTTATTTTATAATGCACTTTATTCACTAATTAAATAAAATGGTAACACTTTACATTAAGGTAACCTTTGTACAGGGATTTTAAAAGTGTTCATTATAGACTAATAACTCATTTATAAAATAACGTTGCTAAGCAGTTATAAAGGCATTGATAAAAAAACTTGATTTTAAGGCAATACCCTCAAAAAAGTAAGACATTTTTAAAGGGGTCATATGATGTTGCTAAAAAAAGAACATTATTTTGTGTATTTGGTGTAACCTTTCAAGATGCACGTGCATTTTTGTCTGAACCTTGACGCAGTTGCACGCAGCAGTGCAAAGTTGATTCTGTGCTTACTTGTTCTAATATTTTATGTTTTTTAAAATGTTGTAGATTTAAGTAGCAAATGAGAATCACTTACATTAATGCATATATTTTGAGACAAAG
Source organism: Carassius gibelio (assembly GCF_023724105.1). NCBI lineage: Eukaryota > Metazoa > Chordata > Actinopteri > Cypriniformes > Cyprinidae > Carassius > Carassius gibelio. The sequence continues at coordinate 6,776,215 of NC_068383.1, forward strand.
GTCTTCTTTATGATATTCAGTTTTTGTTTAAGATAATTAAAGCAACAGTTTTTCAATAACGAAATAATATGTAAAAGTATGGTATTTTGGGGTAAAAAGCATCCCTGCTGTTAGGGCTAATGGTGCACTTCATAATAAATAGAAAGCTGACCATTTGTAGACATGACATTAGATTCAGATGAATATCATATATTATGTTGGGTGTCCATATTAGAGATAATCACCATGTTTAGAATGAAATATATATATATATATTCAATTATTATTGGATCTCCTTCAGTACTTTCAGAATCTTTACTTTTTTATTTCTGTTTTTTTTTGTCAACTTTTTTTACATTAGCATTTTTAATGACAGTATATTTATTGAAAAATAAAATATATTTATAAATTATTAAAGTTTTCTGCAAGTGAATCTTTGCAGGCAATTTTTTTCTTAAGGTGGTCCTTTAGCCCCATGTCCCCTAATAATAAAGCTTGATTGAACAGAACAAATTGTGAATGAAGTTTAATGTCTTCTCTTGTTGCATCGCTAAGCTCATGATTGGCTGCAGGCCTTCCAGTTTTTTTCACTTTTGGTCTCCCTTAATTACTGAATACGTGGTCACTTTTTTGTCTTGTTGGTGTAAAGCTCCACAAACCATAAACTATAATTCTTACCGGTGGTCCTGGAGCCCCTCGTTCTCCTGTTTTCCCCCGTCGACCCTGCCACACAGAAAATAAGAAAGTAAAAAAAGACAGACCATTTCAACAACAGGTTCATGTTTGTCAAAGCTGGGTGGTAATTAGAAGACGACAGCTCCTCTTGTTGCAGTGACTAATTTGCTTTTAATTAACAAAAAGAAAACAGCTTAATTGCAGAGCTCTGTGTGGTGCATCCCTTTCTCTCTACCACCCAGGTCTATCACCTGCCTTCCAGCTGTGACAAACCACAGCCACATCAATCAAAAACAGACCCTCTGTGACAAACAGAACGGGTCCTGAGCACGGCCCCAACTGCTCGTCTGGACATAATGGACTATACACAAATATAATAAGCGCCTTCACTTCATATGTTCGAAACACATGAAAAGGTAAAGTGCACGAAGTGAGCTCAATGAAAGCCGTCAATACTGCCAGTCACCTTTTTAATTTTTCGGCACGGCATGATGACCACGTATATTGGAAAAACTGACATAAAGACAGCCGGTGTGGCAACCTCGGGGAAATTAGTTTCCACATTGTCCCTCGATGAATAAGCCGGACGTTTCTTTGACGGCTGCATCTTCCTTGCTAAATACATTTTATGGATATGTTTTATGTACACCATTATTAAGAATTCAGCAGGGGGAGGTGGAGGACCAGACTGATTTTTGTCTTTTTTGTCTATGTGGAAAGTGTTGGATGAAAGAGGAAGTGGAATGTGCACACAAGAGCCAGTGTCTTGTCTTTATCCTCAGAACCGTTCATTTACACAGTCTTTGATTTGATGATGTCGAGCTCGCCGGGGTTTATCATTTTCATTACCTGCAACATAAAGAACTCCCGATGAATGAACCGCTTGCATCAGCAGGCCGTTTGAATGTGTGTGTGCATGTGTTTGCTGCCAATTTCAGAGCAATAAGGGAACATTAACCTTAATGATGACACAATAACTAGAAGGAATCTCAGCAGATCCTTGAGTAGGACATTGACTGAAATTCCCTGCACAGATTTTTTTTTCTCTTTAAGGCCTCGGGCAAGATTTACAAAACACTCTCAAGAATAAAATTATTCTTAACTGCTATTCTTATTTCCAAAAAAAACAAACAAACAAAAAAACAAAAAAAACAAACAAAACAAAAAAAATACTTCTTAAGAATGTTATTTTTTCTTAAGATTGCAAAACCTTAAAAAGAATCGTCCTAATAATCATTGCAAATAGCCTTTATGGTTAGGATTACCATCAATTTGTCTAAAATCCCCAAAAAGGTAATATGATTAATTAATATATTAGGTTGTTTTAAATATTAAGTATTACAATGAAACACTAGTTATATATAGTACATACTTATGACTATTACAGTAATTTGCAGCAAATGCAAAAAAAAAAAGGCTATTACTGAGCTTATCATTGATTTTATCAGTCTGGGATCAATCAGATAACCAAAGCCTGTAATTTAGTTCATAACAAACAAGGTTTTTAAGAGTATATCTGACAACTGTATTTTTCAAGAAGCACATGCAGGAACACTCTTATGAACTTGAGAAATGTATAAAAATGATATGATATGGTGGATGGCAGTGGATAGTTGCTTGGCTGTTTCTAGGTGGTTGTTTATTGCCTGTCCCTCTAGTAAAGAGAAAATTGTAATGTGTAATTCTCATGACTGTGAAAATTGTCATCTGATTCATCATCTGATTATGCTGCTCAGTGAAAATCAAGCAGGTTGTTATCAGCAGTAATGATATGTTAACACGGCTTAGAGTTTGCAAAACAGGTCAATTAACGGTTTGTTCCGGTTCCTGTGGTGTCTTAAGACAACAAAAGCTATATGAAAAAATAAAAATAGGACTATTTTTCTTAATCCTATTAAATCAGACTGATGATGAATAATGTATTTTTTATCATTTTCCTTTTGACTTTAAAATATATTAAGCTCTTCTGTGAATACTAATATATTGGTGGCCTTAAGATATGCCATAATGAACCTCACGCATTACAGAAAAATATTTAAATGTGAGTAAAAAGTTGCAGATTACAATACCATGACTCGGAATGTTAAACACTCTATATGGTTTCATATTGCACTAATGCAGAAGTCGGAAAACCATTAAATAATTATCAATAATTGGTGCTGCAAACCCTACTAATCTCATTACTAGGGGTGGTCTGAGTTTTGTTTTTGGATAAAAATACATACAATAAAATAGATAAACAGAATTTGTAGATTAATATTACTGTAAATTAGTACAAATAATATTTATTTCTTATTATTAAAAAATCAAATCAATTAAAATATTATAATTTAAATTTAAAATCAAAACAAATAATTATAATATAATATAATATAATATAATATAATATAATATAATATAATATAATATAATATAATATAATATAATATAATATAATATAATTATGTAAATGGTCTGTTTTCAGCAGCCAATAGTCTGTTATGAAAAAAAAAAAGATCTTTATAAAGTGCTGATTTGGTACTTCAAGTGTGAAACCTGACATTTCTGAAGTACTGAGTACACTTTGCAAGTATTCTTACAAGGCACTTTACACTTTAAGTAAAAATCTGGCCAAACACAATTGTTTTTCTTTTTTTTTTTTATTCTGGGAACACATTGCCCTGCTTCTTGAGAGATGAAGGTACAATACTGTCTTGACAAAAGCAAGCAAACTTGATCCAACCAGGACTTTGATAGAGAGAGACGTGGACATCCCAGATGCACAACAACACGAGTACATCAGAGTGGTTGAAAAAAAGAGTTTGAGAAACAGATGTTTCATTGGTGCTCAGCTAGAAGCTTCACTGAAAACTACAAGCCTACCGTCAGCTTTATCTGACCCAGAGATGACTCTAAGATGCTGCTGGCCTTCAGACAGAGTTTCTAAGAGAAATCACATCTGACACTGGCAAAGAAAATGGTTCAAATAGGTAAAAGTACTTATAGATTCAATGGTGGACCATTATTCTGGATGGATGAAATTAAGTTTGAGCTGTTGATTATAAGGTTCTGAGAAGCTATGGGGGTTGCTACAAAAAAGCTAAAATATAAAACTTTAGCTGATTATCTAAATAAACTTACAACAACTTGATTGCTTAGAGCTTGATTAAAAAAATTATTTTATTTCCAGACCGGGTATTTATATAAATTATGATACATATAAATATATAAATAAATGTATAAATAGAAATGTATGTGGATGACCTGGTCAGAGGCAAGGCAAGGCAAGTTTATTTATATAGCACATTTCATACACAATGTTAATTCAAAGTGCTTTACATCAAAGAAAGTAAAATAATCATGAAAAATAAGAAAAAAATAAAACAAGCAATTGTAAAACTTTTAAAATGATTAAAACGTTTACTTAAAATCAATTTAAAAACAGTAAGAGAATGATTTTATATAAAATAAAACAGTGAAAATATAGTGCAATCAGTTCGGACATAGCACAGTGCTCATTCAATAAAAGCACATGCTCTCCTCACTCACTGCTGCTCTGTCTGTTGCTATGCAACAGAGTGGCCTGTAAATCTGACAACATCCGAGGCATTGATTATTTTTTGAGTTCTGTGAAGGCAAAGTTTTGGTCACAAATATACATTAGAGAGCAGGAAGATGTCGGAGATCACTTTTATAAAGTGTTTGAACATAGTTGTGTAGCCGCAGTGTGTGAAAACAACCAGCATATAATGGTAAAAATCCACTCACTCTTTGTTTTATAATTCAAAAAATCATAAACTGTCTCTCCACATGACCAGTTCCAGACTATGATGACATAGTTGGTGAAAGTGCTGCCCATTTGTGAAGCTCTGTGCTCTATTAGCTTATACACAGCCCTGAGTTAGAAGCTGCGGTCCACCATTACTGTTCTCTTGCTGCTGGAGATACAATGTCAGTGCAAAAGCGCCATTAAAAGTGCTGTGTGTTGGAATGCACCATCGAACATAGGAGTTTCCATAGACTGCTGAGGACACTGTTTTCACTAATGCTGCCTTCATGTGCAACCAGAATGATCATAAATAAGAATGTGGTAGTTAAAAATTTGCATTTGGAAGCAATGTGTAAAGTCAGTAACACAATCAATATACATGTATACACACACTCATACACACACACACACACACTCACATTTTTACAAGCATTAAATACAATATAACAATAGGAGTTTGTTTAAATGATAACTCACAGATTCAACACAGATTCATTACACCAACCTTATGTGATTCATAACAACCAAACCTCAAATTTTGGTGGAGGAATTCAGACATCACTGAACTGCTAATTAAATCAAACACAAGATATCTCCACACACAGGACAGAAGTTTGCAAAGCCGTCTCTGATGGTTTTACCATGTGCTTTAATCTTTCATTTGAACTCTGCCCTCCACAGACGGGCCTGGAGAATGCCAGTGTACCCGCTGGATGGAGTACACTAAGATGAAATGAGCTTGCATCTAACCCACTTCTGTCTCGCCAGGAGCAAAGCAAACAAACATCGACCTGGGTAATCTTTAAAGCAGCGCTCTAATCCTGATCTGAAATGTCAACAGTTCACTGATACCCCGCGTGGGTCAGGTGCCATGGATTACAGTAAATGTGTTGAAGGGACGTATGGGGGTGCGAGGAGGAGGGTATGACGGACATAAAGGCAGATCTAGCATTTCAAAAGCTCCAGTAATCTTCTGTGAACACGCACGCACTCTCCTACCAAGAAGAGTTCATATGATAAGCCAGAGAGAGCCTGTAATGTCTGTCATTAAAGCATATAATCCTCTACACACACACACACAGACAGACACACACACACACACACACACACGCAGACACACACACACACACACACACACACACACACACACACACACACACACACATATATATATATATATATATATATATATATATATATATATATATATGTACTGTCTATGTACTCTCTATGTAGGCAGCTCACAGCATTAAAGATCTGCCAGCAACCAGTAATGGCCTGTTTTCTTCATTGTATTTCCATGTAGTCTTGTTCCTGTACTCTCTTCTTTCCACTCACAGTCAAGCTCAGAACATCCTGGAAATAAAGTGTCTTTTCTGTAGTTGGTGTAGATAAAATTTGCAGAACAAGCAGCAAACAATAAAACCTTGTGCAGTTTTGCACTTGTCCCTCATTATAGTTGACCTACCCACAATATTTTGTAAGTGTGTGTGTATAGGCACAATTGAAGAGGCCTGCCTGTACAGGCTTGGGTGAGGAAAGGGATATTTTTGCAGTGCTCAAATGCAATGCGAAACCCTCATGAAACAGACGCTACAGGGCATGACAGCCACCGGCCAGTGTCTTGTCTCCATGGCTACAGGTTGCTCGTCTAGTGATGTCTGATGAACTGAAGTCTCTTTTGTCCCAATTGATCCTGTGCTCCACTGCTGGTGTCACTGGGAGTCATCCTGAAACAGCACAAGTGCTTTTGTTTGCTGGCCATTCATTCAAATTAGCATATATAGTTAATATAGTTATAGTTAATTTTTCTATAGTTAGTAGTTTAAAAATTTACAAAATTTATTTTGAAATGTTATATTTCACTATACTACTGTTTTTGCCATATTTAGTCAACCCAAAAATAAGCGGGAAATTACGCATTTAAGTCTTTATCCAGTAATAAACACCGAATTCACAGTTTAGCGCGGAATGCCACGGAATTATACTATTTGTGTTATTATTTATTTTTATTTATACTATTTATAATTTTGTGCAATTTGCCTGTCTGGCCTGTCCATTGAGTTTGTGGCAAAACCCTTTGCAGTGTTTACATGTTGTTTAATTTTATAAAGTACAATTTGATTACAAAACACACCTACATTTTTTTGCCTTTAGTGTTTTCAGTTGAACAAAAGATTATCATCATTGAGGATTTCTTAAAAAAAAAAGATTAAAATCTCGTCTTGTCTCGTTCTCGTGAACCCAGTCTCATGTCTCGTCTTGTGGGATAAGTGTCTTGTCACACCCCAAATAAATTTGAATTCTATAGTTGATTATCTTGGTAAGTAATGTAAGTAGGTAAGCAAATCAATCAATCAATCAATCAATCAATCAATGTATGTGCACAGGATTATTGGAATTGATGTATTTTGGAAACAATTCTAAAGGAAGTAAGAAAGAATCCTGTATGAATTAAACAAAATCCCACTGGATATAATGGAAATTCCTACAATATTTTATGATGCTATATTATGCAATCTTTATCAGAACCCTACTGGTATTGTAACACAAGACACAGCAACAAGGTCCCATCATGGGACATTCAAAGAAATTGCTCTGGGAGCTGCTGCCGATTTAAAAACGCTGAAAGTCATTCCTTTAAATTCATTTTGATATCCAACGATGGCTTTTATCCTATTGGGAATCTTAACAGTGCTGTTTGGAAACAAGCTTTTTTTAATGTCTTTTTAATCTCGTTGTGAAATCCTGAAAGAAAATTCCTATTAGGATGGACTCCAAATCAGGACAGGGTTTCCAATAGGATTCTAGAGCACATTTTGAAGTGTACAAAATCATTGGCACACACCTACACCAACACACCAACACCCCTTATATCACTGTAAATTATGCAGTTGATATGGACATACACATACGTGAGCAAAGAATAAAGCATCATTTCACAGCATCCCAGAGGCTGCCATGGCACCCTCCCTATCTGGAACTGATGCGACTGATGTCTGGCCTTTGACTGATGAAAAGCTGGCAAGAGTGAGACATTCCCAACACACGCCTTTCCTCAGCCTCTCGGTCAAACCAGAATACAAGACGCTAACCTTTCCCAGCTCAACATTCATAATTGCCAGACACTTGCAATTACCTCAACTGTCTACCAGCAGCAGCCAAACATAGCTAATTAATTCTGTAATTAAGATTAATTCCGAAATGTCGTCATTCCCCCCTTCTGCAGATGTTTTCATCCCAGAGAACATTTGAGCGCTGCTGTGCACAAACCTTTGGGGGTAGTGTGGTTTTTGACAAGGAGAGCAGAGGATTTAGATCTGATAAGGCCTTGAATGTGCTCTTTTCTGAAACTCTGAATTACAGTCAAATAAGATGTTATTTCAAATACAGTAAAGTGTTTTAGCAGATACATTCTTATCTAAAGCGACTGGAAGGTTCAGTCACCCTGGAGAAAACTGAGCAGAAGTGACTTGCTTCAGGCACAGTGATAATAACAGTACTGCTTTAGCTCATGAACCAAAAAAAAAAAAAAAAGCATTCAGCATTCAGCATTCAAAATGAACTGACAGCCTTCTGATTACAACACCACAACTTAAAGCACTGAACTACCCACACTAATAAACAACAACTATATGCGTTACCTAAATTTGTGATATGATAAAACCTTAATTGTAAACTTCATAGCTAGCATTAGCAAGGCTGGAATGCACTACACGGCATCATACACTTGCCGACTTCATAATTACAGAGGAAAAACTGGGCATCGTACACTAAATGACGAAAGATCACACGCTAGTAGACTTTCAAGTAATTTCGGACACCCCAAAATCTGGATGGAATCAAAGTGTGAAGGCCAAAAAATCTGAATTTGTGACCGTCACACACTTTCTAATTTTTAATGAAATCTTCCAACTCAAATCTGCAGACTGGCTCTGACTTTCTTCAATTAGCGTCATCTTATCCAAACTATACAGGTAATATCTGCATCAACAAATGCTGGATAGAACCAAATCCTGCCCTACATTATTTTCTTTTTAAATAATCTGCTTCACTTGGATGTGCCCCACAATACAGAAGATATTATCTATAGGGACTTATAGTAACTAATATAGTACGACTATATGGTGACAATGCATCCTCTTTTTCCCAGACATGCGCCCAGACTCTGGAACAATCTACCTAGTTTTGTTCTTGAGGCAGACACGCTGTCAGTTTAAATCTAGATTAAAGACCCATCTCTTTAACCTGGCATACACATAATACACTATTAACAGTTCTATAAATATATATATCCTTTAAAGGATTTTTAGGCTGCATTAATAAGGTCAACCAGAACCAGGAACACTTCCCATTACACACAATGTACTCGCAACATTGTATGAAGAATGGCATCTACGCTAAGATTAGTCTGTATCATTATAATTCCGTGGTCACTGGAGCCACCCAGATCCAGTCCGTATCCAGACCAGATGGTGGATCAGCATCTAGAGATGACCTCTACAGCCCTGAATGTGCTACATGTGCCCCAGAGACAGATCGGCACAAGACCACAGGAACCAGATGAGTCCTCTGCAAAATCTGACCTGTTTTGCAGCCTGGAATTAAACTACACCATGCTGGTTTTGTCTGGCAAGAGGAGAACTGGCCCCCAACTGATCATGGTTTCTCGCAAGGTTTTGGTTCCTTGCCACTGTCACCTTTGGCTTGCTTGGTTGGGGATGCTTGACTGATTGCACAGACACACCATTGGAAGGGAGCTGATCTGGAGGATGACATCACTGAATTATCAATGAACTGACTTTAGCTGGGAATAAATGACTTTCTGTTATTTTCCTATCGCATTATTGACAAACTATTTTCCTGACACTGTAAAGCTGCTTTGAGTCAATCAGTATTGTATAAAAGGCTATATAAATAAAGCTGACTTGACAAGCCCAGGCTGGAATTTCTAAATTGCTTAAAATGTCCCGGTTCTGGTTTTGTTTTCCTATTAACATGCTCTTTACAGTTCTCATACATTATAAGTGCATGCATTTGCATTGCTTTGACTGATCTCTGTACATCGTACCTTCTCACACACTAAGACTAATTAATTTTTCGCCTGCAAGCTTTTGGTCAAACTTCATTTCAGTTATTACATTCAGCAAGTCTGAAAACAATAGGAAAACAAAGCCAAAGCATGACATTTTAGACAATTTAGTAATCCCTGCCAGGATGTAAGGTCTCCCTAATATGACATTAGCATGCTACAAAGCTAAACATGTAATAGTTTATTTTGCATAAAAATGCATATAAAATAGTGAATTTGTTTTACTATACTTTTCTTTATTAGATATAACATACGTAACATTTATAATCAAAACATTTTAAGACTCATTCACAATATGTGTGATGTTTTTTTTTCTTTAATTTTTGGGGTTTGCTTTCTTCCCACACAGAGATAAAATAACAGTAAATTACAGCAAGAAAGTTCACTAAACACAATATTCTTAATAAAAACATAACCTAACAGTACATTTGAAATAGAATATTTAACTTTAAAGTTGTCAACACATTGACTCTTATAACAATGCTCCCTGTGTAGAGCTTACAAATCTTTCACTAATAAGGGTTCCAAGTTGGTTAGGATGCAGGGATGCTGCCTATGCATGCAGTAGAAAACAAGGCAGCTCACACAGTAACAGAGAAAGATTGGAACAGAGCCACAATGCAAAAAAATACAATGTTATCATGGTTGTGACATCAAGTTCATGAATGCATTAACATTTACATATCAATTCCTACTCAGTATTCAGCACCTTATAGACTTTTCTGATGAACAATTGGCTTACCTTAAACTATCAGCTTAATTCACAATCAGAACAGTGGTCATTTACACAAACAAAACATCCAAAAGATGAATTACTATATTTTGATGCAATAAACTTTAACAAACATTAGAAGTACTTATGGTCTAAAAACATGCAAATCAGCAAAGCTCGCCCACAGTATTGTCACAATGCAAAACTTCAGTAAAACAGGATTTGTTCCAGTTGTTTACTGAGGGTATAGGGAGAGAAGGAGAGAGAGAGAGATAGTTAGCACAAAGCTGACAGCTGCCTGGCAGCCTCTCAAACGCAGCTTAACGTTCACCCTGTTCTGAGTGGCACACAATGCAACTATTCAAGCCTCCAAACATCTAACTATCCCCACACACAGAAAGAGACGCCTGCCAGTCAAGAGTACAGCTTCAGCTCACTCTGGCCAAAATGGAGCTCCAACATTTCGCTCTCTGCGTCTTCAGGCTCAATATGGATGATTTTGTCATTGTCACCCTTGGATCCAATCTACAGAGATCACTTCAGGACGAACTGGAAAACTGTTCTGCCGTTGACCACTGGATGGCGATCTGGTTCCATGAATAAGTTCTGGGAAGAGTGAATGAAGCACACTATGGCAAGCCGAAGAAATGGACACGAGAGTAGAATTAGAGATAAATGAGAAACAGGTTGTGTACAAGCTTTCCTTTAACCGTGGAAAGGTTAAAAACACAACCTAAATATACAAATGGTAAATAGATGTAGAGAGCGGGCCAGCATGGGTGAGCCTTTTCTGTGCTGGCAATGAGTCATGGAGGATATCAAAAAAGAAATTAATGAGCCACATTTCTTATTACAACACCAAAACACACCTTAAAATAACCTCCTTTCAAAACATGGCAATGCATACTGTTTTCTCGCACCCAGAATGGGTTTTAATGCCACTTTTAAGAAGGACATTACATTATCTCATTTAAGAACTCAAAGTTAACAACTTGTGCTGATGTCATTATGCAAATGTTATATTTTTTTATGTGGTACGAAAATATATAACAAAAAATGTTATATTTAGTGTTGAGTCGAATTTCCCTCCTCCTCCCTGCTTAGTTATATTTTGGGGACAGAACTGTCCTCAAAAGTGAGTAAAATGGCAAAACCTCCATTTACATTTACATCATAATTTATGCATTCCTGAGTAATCGTATTCATAACGCCTCCATGCAATGATGGCATAACACGTCTAAGTAAACGTGTAGAAATACATGTGCTCACGTTCGCGCATGGACACGTGCAAGTTTTGAAAATGTTTTCCTACCTTATAGCATGTCATAATCAGTCATGGCTCTTAGAGATTTCACAGGTGGATCTGTTGTGCCCTTTTTGTGAGATTGGCTGTCTTCTCAACTTACTAGGGGCCTTGGAGCTTAACCCTTTAGTGCACTTTGCACTAAAAACGTAGATGAGTGACATCCAGCAAAGCTCACTGTGCATCTAAAAGACCACTTTTTATGAATCCAGATTCAGTTCAAATTACTAGAGATTTTCTCAAAGCTCCGGATGTATTGTATTCCAGGTCTTAAACGAGTGGATGGGCAGGGTAGATTAGAGCAGAGCACACACACCATCTGGGGAACGTCTCATGCCAGTCAGTGGCATACTGCTTAAAGCACAAAGGCACAAATGTACACTGGCATTGAACCAGTGAAGTATGTGGTATAAAAAAACTAGCAAAACTAGCAGGTCTAAATCCAATCCAACATTTATTCTACAGTATATTACTTTCACTAATAAAATGACATTAATGAATGAATAAATGATTATACTGGCTACTTTACATCTTTATAAACATGTCACTATATAGAAGTGTAAACTTCTATATTCACTGACCTCACAGAAAGTTTAAGGAAAGAACTACACGAATAACACCGTCTACACCAATCCTGCCCTCGGCGAGAGGGTCTTCCTCCTGATTGACCTTCACCAGTCCAACGCCACACACCCAGACTCCACACGTGTCTGTAGACATCTGAAAGCATGGGGTTCAAAAGTCTTCAAACACCATGTTAGCATGGAAACCATAATGAGGTCACATCATTTTACCCCTTGTCCTTAACCGGACAGCAACTGGGCTGACCCCACAGAACAAAGCCTGGTGCCACTGAAGCACCCGGTCCAGGATTCCTGCCTCGGGCAACTTGAACAAACCAGGTCTGGCAGTGGAGTCACACAGCAGACTAGTGTGACAACTGCTCTTGTAGTTTGTAATCAAAGAAGGTCCAAATGCTCAATGAAAGAAGACCAAATGCAAATCAGGCAATTTGCTGTCATCTAGCCAATTAACTTCACTGTATACAAACATCAGTCAGCAAATGTGCATGACAGGAGAAGCGTAAAAATTGCTGCTCTTTAAAATTGTTGTTCTCTTTAGCAATGCCTCATTTCATTCTGGGTTGGTGTTTAAAGAGAGAGCTAACCAATGGGTCATGCCAGACCCATTTCACTTCTTTTCCTCCGAGGACCTCGAAGAGTTTTTTTAGAAGCTACATCCAAATGTACCTTTTCCAGTATAATGAAAATGGTGGATCAGAGCTCTAAAAAAGTATGGATGCACCGACATCAACATTGTGGGCAACGATAATAAGCCAAAAATTACTGGTCATGGCCAATATTAAAAGTCTGCAAGACTGTTACTAATTAAATAAACTAAGAAAGACAGATTGTATTGGTTAGTTATGCAAAATATTACATTTAAGCAATTTTTATTAGTATTATTTTTTTTTTTTAATTAGCAATGTCATTAAAAGTTGGAAATGAGTGTGCAGAATTAAATACACTGTATCATAAACAAGCGGTTCTCAAATAGGGGGCTGCAGAAAACAAGGTAACCACATGATGACTCAAAAGCATTTAAATTAATAAATTATCATTGATATATATATATATATATATATATATATATATATATATATATATATATAAAAGCAATGACAACTGTTTTTATTAAAGAACTTGCAGTTCAGTCTTTGAATAGAAAAAAGACTGAGAACTAATTGAGAGCTATTATTAGCCAATAACCAATAAAGTGCCAATATTTTGTCAACTGCTACAAAAAAGCACTGTGAAAGTAGTTCATATGGCTAAATTCACTTCTTCCGAAATCAGAAGAGAGCTTGGAAAGAACATTACATTTATATTTAATAATTTAGCAGATGCTTTTATCCAAAGCGACTTACAAATGAGAACAATAGAAGCAGTCAGGTCAACAAGAGAACAACAACAACAGTATACAAGTGCCATGACAAGCGCCATGACATTAGACCAGAAATCCCTGAAAATAATGCCCTTCATTGTGTGCACAGATTTAAATATAGTGCTTTTACAAACTACATGCTAGGTCGGATATTTAGGCAGCATTACAACTATTATTAATGAATGTAAACCAAACCAAACGAAAGCTACAGTTTAGGGAACACTACTTATGATTTGAATTCCTGTTTGCGCCTCACACAAAGACTCGAAATACAGCATATGAGTGAAGAATTAGTTTGATGTTTCACTCATGGTGTTTTTTGTCAATTTGGAGGAGCACACTCTTCAAAATATATCTTTGTGATTCACAGAAGAAAAAAAAAAGCCCTACAGATCTGTTGGTGAATTAATAGAATTTTTAGGAGAACTAGTCCAAGACTCCAGACTCCATCATGGCCATTGAGCAAGTCTCCTTCTCATTCAAGCTAAATGCTCTGACCTACATTACCCATCTACAGTATAACAGAGAGAGTTCATTTCACCACGCCATCCTTCACACATACACACACATCCTGATTGCATACTGTATCTAGTCCATAACCAGCAGAATCAAACCTCAAGGTCTCAGGTTGCCCGAGTGGCCCCTTTAATTAACTGGCCGCTTAATGTGTTTATCCCATGCAAGCGTGGCTCCTGCTACACCGAGGCACCCTGGGAACAGGCTGAGACAGTCAGATAAATCATCACTCGGCACATCTGTCCCCAGTCGCGCCCATCCATCCTCCCTCTCTCTCCACTTTTCCCTCTTTTTCCCTCCATTTCTCCTCATCGGAGACTCCATTCTTTTCCTTTGGGTGAGGACGTTTGTCTCTGTCTAACTCTTCCACAGGCTGCTGCCATAGGTTAATATTACATACTCAGATCTATTGCTCAGATAATAGCGCCGTACGACAAGGTCACTGCACTGGGTTCCGCAATGTTAGACCACAAATAGTTAACTGAAGCCAGCCTACCTGTGAAGGGCATAAATCTAGGGAGTAAACTCCCGCTGTGAGAGCATCAACTCTTGAAATCTCCATAAGGCCAGATTGAATTTGTTCCAGTGTTTTATTTCCCTGAAATGAAAATTATGCTAAAACAAAGAAGAGCTATGGAAGTAACTGCATATAAATATAAGCCACCTACGTATTTCAAGGGCAAAATTAAGGCCATGGTATACAGTAATGGTGTAGGAGTTTTTGGATAAAATGCTATGGTGCAACCATGTTTTTTGTACATGTATCATAGCAATATCTTTTTCCTTTTTTTTCTTTTTTTAGGACAATGCAAATATCACAGGAGAATGTGAGATGGTAGATAAACACAGATGTTTTACTTAGTTTCGCCAACAAAAAAAAACACCTATATGTACTATAAGACATTACCAGGTTTCTTAGGCAATGCTATAGTGTGTAATGTACTAGGAGTAATGTATAATTTATAAGTAACTTGCAGTGCCAAAATTACTATACTATATATGAATATGTTAATAATTCAGTACCATAATGTAATAATCAGAAAGTAGAATTTTTCTCCACTTGCTAGCATCCACACGTATAAATACACAATCACAATCAAATATAGAAACTTGAAAAAAAAGAGAGTTTGAGATGCTAATTTGAAGGACAGAGACATAAACACCAGAAACAGATGTGTGTGCTTCTTACACAGTAAAAAATAGATGCCCGGAAAACTAAACGTGCTTGGGGTATTCCTACATGGATATAAATAGAGAAGGACTCAGACAATGTCATATCCACTAAATAAAGTTTTGAAACAAAGATAAAGGTGGCAAACACACATGCCATTTCATGCTTTTTTTTCATGCATTAGTTCCATTACAAGATACTTCACTGATACAACCGCTGAGATGATTTTATCCAATGCAGCAAAAATAAAATAAAAATACATTTAAAAAAATAAAATAGTTCTTAGTGTTTCGAGACCAATTTTCACTATTAAATTGGTGCTTATTAGCAGGCCTATTATTAACATTTTGGCTGTTTATTAGAACTCATAAAGCACATATTATGCATGACCATATTCTACATCCCTAATCCCCAATACCTAAATTTAACAACTACCTTACTAACTATTAATAAGTAGCACATTAGGAGTTTATTGAGGCGAAAGTCATGGTTAATGGTTTGTTAATAGTGAGAATTAGACCTTAAAATAAAGTGTGACCAATTTTTCTTTGTGTTTAAAAGTTATATAGATACATAAATATAATACAAAGTGAAATAATAATACTAACAAACTGGATTAAACATCATAAACACTTCAAAATGAGAAACATGCACTGAACTGATATGCACTTAAAACAGTATACTAAAAAGGTTAAAATAAGACTCCACAACATTATAAATAAGTATGTTATTTTCAGTCTTTCAACTGTCAAATACTGTATGCAAAAGAAAGTTACGTGACATAACTATTAGCAAAGTACTATTTACATGGAGCAAACTCCACTCACGGAAATTGTGATGATAATTGCAATACAAAGACGTCCATCACATTAACATCAAGGCAAAAAAGTCTCAGACAAAGAAAGTAGTCAGAGAACAATTTTGCAACTCAAATAAATTACATTTTTTATATGAAAGACTACATTTCACTACATCAGCGCTGCATATACTGTACTGTTGATAGAGTTGAACTTTTTACTAAACCCAGAATATTCCTTCAATATTACACTTTAAAATTCATACCACTCATACCAAGGTAAAATTAACCGGCATTTACATAGACTCTTCTGGCAATCCTCCACTGCAAGCCCAAACAGAGAGAGGTGAACACACATCAGGAGTCTGCTGGCCAATAACCTCACCCTACAGGTGCCCATCGAGAGGTCACCGGCATGTGTGCAGCCTAATCTAACACAGCGAGCCAATGAAAAACACTGCCAACTGGTCCACATCCCGCTGGTACATCTCATTCTCATGCTGTCTGTCTTTGACAGGACACACCAGCAATGCACACACGGAATGATTCACAGGGCATCCATTATTAGCAACATCAGTGCTAAGACAAATACCGTTCCTTTATTTACTGTCAAAGCCTGGGTAAAAAAACACAAAAACAAGGATTGCTAGTAGTATATAGAATTTAACCTGAGGTTTTCTGTAAAACGAGATCTGGCTCCTGACCACATAGCCCAGTTGGGAGACACTGAGTGTTAAGAGATCGTCATGACATGAGGTTTCAGAAAAGCTCATCACTGTTCTGCCTGCGTAGTCGCAGAATCTGCAAAGGCGTGAGGAGACTTACAGAGAAGGGGGACGGTGACCTTGTGTCACCTTGACCGCAAGCAGAGAGTTCAGAGGATATGGAGAAAGGAAAGGAAAAACATGCATAACGCTTGTTATTCTGCGACGCAAGGCTGTAGCCATCATTTGATGAAGGGAAATAAAGTTTGATTTAAAGAACCGTGTTTACAGAAACATGTATAAATGTCCACTTACACTTAGATGTAGTTGATGAAAATATTGGAAAAAATCCAACACCGAATGCATTATCCAATAAGTGAAGCTTGTTTATATGCTAGTGTACTAATAAAAGTTGACATTTCTAATTTAGCAAAACGAAAAAAAAAAAAAAATACTGATGATGACTCTTATATTGAGGGCTGTGTCCTATAAAATGCACTGCCCAAAATTGCAAATATCACCATGCGAATTTCTGCAAGTAGAAAATCATAGTTCATTAGTGTCTTTGGTTGTACAGCAATGTTCATATTTTATTGCATTAAAGTGGCTGGAATTTTTTCATTTTTAAAGTTGCTGTCATCTATTCCTTAAGCTGTCAAATTTGTGTTTGATGAGCTGTGATGTTTCTGTTTTAATAGGAAATATGCTAACACAGGAAAATAAAATGGTTCTTATTTCAAAATGATTGAACTAATTAGTTGTTCAGCTAATTATTTACTTTTTTTTTACGGTCTTTAAGAAAGTGAAAGAAAGTGACATGACATTCAACCAAGTATGGTGACCCATACTCAGAATTCATGCTCTGCATTTAACCCATCCAAAGTGCACACACACAGCAGTGAACACACACCCGGAGCAGTGGGCAGCCATTTATGCTGCGGCGCCCAGGGAGCAGTTGGGGGTTCAGTGCCTTGCTCAAGGGCACCTGAGTTACAGTATTTCTGGCCCAAGACTCAAACCCACAACCCTAGGGTTAGGAGTCAAACTCTCTAACCACTAGGCCACGACTTCCCACTATGAAGGCATATTTTGTTATTTTATAATGCAAAAAAATGGATTGATAAAGTAACAACTTAAGCAATATTTCAGATTATGCAATATTAACTTTTTAATATTACAAAAAAAAAAAACATATACAATTTTTCCCTTACTTAACAATTAAGTTATTACAAAATTTTTAGGCATTTCCTGAAGATGTCCAGCAACTTATTTACTTTTACTTGCATATTTTTTTTTTTCAGCTTCAATTATTTTATTTTATAAACTTACCTTCATTCGCAATAAATGCTTTTGTATTTTTTCAATGCAGCCGGATGAAGTAGAACATTTTATTATAAAGATGTGATTATCTAATTGGACAAAAAAAAGTCATCAATAAGGACTTTAAATGAAAAAGGAATTTATGCAAAAGCTTAGCATACACTAATCTTATACTGCATAGTAGGTACTACATTTGGTTTGAAACTTGCTTTGTGTCCATGAAAAAAAAAGTATGTTCTATAAATTATGAAGGAGAGTAGTATGAATGAAATTCAGACGCAATACATCTGCCAGTTGCATCACTTCACTGCCATTCACAAATCCTCTCCTGTAGCCTTATGGGATTGTAAAGCGACCATCAGATACACACTTAATGTTTTACCAATATTATGAATTCAGACATACTACTTGGCTCACCTACTAGTAATTATGTAAAACTCCCTCAAAAATAACAGACACAAAGTAGAATCCACAAAACTCCATATTTTAGGGTTAGGGTTTAAAGGGTTTAAAGGAACAAGGTGTGTGTTTGTAGAAACACTTCAGGACAATATGCAGTTATTTATTTGATGCTAACAGTGGGAGTCATTTGGAAAAGTGGAAACTTGAAAATAAAAACGACAATTTAACTTAAACTTAGCCTTGTGTGGAAACTTTAACTGCAGTCGCAAGCAGAAGCTGTCACTAGACAAACGGTCCCCTGGAAATCGTTTGTGTCAGTGTACATATACACAATTACCATTCATTCCCTCTCTTACACAAACAGCAGGGTGTCCACTTTAAATTAACCTACAGTTTCCTTACCGTATGCAAATGTATTTTTTAGTACCACTCGAGACAGCTTTGTATGTTAAATAAGAGAAAATTGTTTTTCCACCGAGCTTCACAATCTACTGTCTGCTTATATTGTAATCACTTGCTAAGAATAGAATGCAATTACTTTCTATTGTTTAGAAAACACATGCAATATGTTATACGATGACAATACAAAATCTGTGATGCTTTACGGAAATGTCCGGATGATTGCAATCCATTTTCACAGCACACTAAACTGTCAAATTTGCAGGTCAAATGACTTATGCGAAACCGAGACTATCTGACTGTGGCCATCCGCTCTGCACGTTGCAGCACGAGGTTCCCATCAATTATTTAAAGGGCACAAATTGATATCACTGCTGCTGGATCCTCTGGTTACGAGGTTATATTCTCTTACTGCGGTCATCCACCTCCAACAGCTGGGGAAAACTTCCATGACATGACACAGAGTGACCTAGTAACACGCTCACTCATTTATACACTAGTACTCACTCCGATTTCATTCCCTCATGTTTTATAGCATGTATCACATGGCTAACCGTTTCTAGGCACCTGCTGATGTCGGCTGAGGTCCATGGAGACCCAGACACATGCCATATGTCGGAGCTAATAGTATGATTTTTGGTGTGACATAAATTACTGCCCTTAACGTAATGAAGCATAAGATCCAAATGTTTTAGGAGTAAATACAAAAAATTAATTCACTAATTCAAACCATAGTTAATTTGGCAAGAAAAGGGTAACTAATTATATAAGTAAATAATGTAATGGCAAGATTTTGGGTGTCATTAGAAGGTAACATAAAATATTGTCATTAATATAACTAAGCGTAAAATCCCATGGTTTTGGTTTTAGATAAATACTTACATTTTATTAAAATCCTTCCGTAACATGAATATCTGGAATGTCATCACATTTAATTAAACTTGAATTGAGCTAGCAAATTGAATGCAGAATTACAATTTGGCTTTAATTACATAAAAAAGGAACCGGAATTCTATATTAATTTTACTATTATTATTTATTTATTTATTTTACATGGAAAGGCTTAAGGACTGTCGAGATGAACTTTAAATATTGGCTTGACAAATAACCAATAAATAAATAGTAAGCTAAAATGCTGAGGTTTGAAGGGTTTACAATGTATATTAATCCCGTTAATTAGTAAATAAATGGATGGCCGGACAGGTGGATATGTTCTTTACACTTCTGCCTGAGTGAACAAGATATCAGTATCCGGGGATTAATTAAGTGTTCGGTGAAGCATCTGAGTAATGAAGTATACTGCAAACTAATATCTGATCCACATCTCTAGAGAGAACAAGCTAAACAGATCAGTGGTTTGAAACTAAACCCATCCAGTGGTTACCAGGAGAAAGAAAAAGAATGACCTGGATGTAGAATTTCAAGCAGTAAAGGTAGTTTTACAGCGTCTATATAGGGGTTGAATATGTGGTATACGGTAAATTCACATAGTGCTTTGCTCTTGTGGCTGAGCATGTCGGGACATTTTACAGACGACTGGAGATGGATGCCGAAATGGATCTGCCATTGAACAGTACGGATGAGGTATTACAGCACTGGCAACATGGCAAGCTACTGTAACGGCTCGTTTTTTACTGCTGCAGTCTTCAATCTTCATTAACATTCTGACTCGACTACAATTAGCCCAAGAGTCACTAATTACATACATCACCACAATTAGCGGATTCATTATAATCCTTTTTCTCTGAGTTACACTTTTGCTAAGATAAAAGGAGCAATTATGATGCCTGCACCCACCGCTCTAGTCTCACAGCGGAAAATACAACATGTCAGTATCTCGGCTTTTTATGTGCACATAGCAGCCGGAGTCGCACAGTTCATCTGCTGTGAAGAGGGGAATAAACCTTAAAACCTTCCAGTAACTCAATCGGAAGAACATGGTGCAACCAAAGTCATGGGTTAGATCCCCACACAAACTGATCATACTTGAACATGTACAAAATCTCTACCGCTATAATATATGTATATATAACTATCCCCATCCATATATACCCATCTATATCTAGCTCTATATAAAGATCTTGATAAATATAGCTACCATCTTTACTTATCATTTTAACCCTATCTATCCATCCACACTTCTATCCATCACTACCTACACATTTATATCTCTCAATATATCTATAATCACATTTATCTATACTGTACCTATCTCTATATATTTACCTCTATCTATCTATCTATCTATCTATCTATCTATCTATCTATCTATCTATCTATCTATCTATCTATCTATCTATCTATCTATCATCCATCTAGGGCTGGATGATTAATCAAAAAGTAACTGAAACTGAAATTCAGAACCTCTAATCGACTTAATTTTCCCATGTCGGTTATTTCAGTTTTTTAATCCTGTGAATACTTCCCCCTTAAAAGCATACTAGCTCGTGTGTAGCCACAGGACTCTGCTCTCCATTCAGTGGCATAAAAGCAAAACACAGAGATGAACGCCGGTTCAACACATACTGATGGCGCGTGAGCGGTGAGCCTTGCATCTTCACTAAACTTTGTCAGTTGAATTTGTTTTATGGTTTGGACATTCAAGCGATTAGACGGTCGGATGTGTATTATTATTTCGAGCTCCCATGTCCGCACAGTTGCATTGTGGCATGGACACTCATATAAACAGTAGCTGTGAAGATCGTGGGCACAGAGGAACGCAGAAACTAGTTGTCAGCGCAGTCCTGTGATTTATCACTAAAGTAGCTTAGAATCTCAAAACTTGTTATAGCATATTTTTTTACTTTTGAAGTAACTATGCTTTTTACAACCCACAGCTTCACAATAATATAGAGACAGTATGACTAATTCACACACGCAATCACTCGTACTGGTACTGTGCTAATTTATCTTTATTTGATCTTTATTTATAAAAAGTAAAATGTTCAATTAATCGAGGGTTTGATTTTAGGCCATAATCGTCCAGCCCTACATCCATCCATCTCTCTATATCTACATTTCTATCTATTAATGTATATCGTTCTACAGTATAACTGCACCTATCTATACCCATCTACATCTATTTGTACCTATCTATATTTCTACAACTACTGTATATAGCTATCCCTTAATACTCACATATATCTATACTGGTTACCTATCTACTGTATATTTACACCTACCTATCTATATCTAAATCTATATCTATTTCTATCAATCATTATCCATAGTTATCCATCCATATATCTATATTGGTTCCTTCCTATACATCTACATCTAATCATCTGTATGTAGTTACTCATCTACAGTGCCCTCCATAAGTATTGGAACAGTAAAGACAAAATTGCTTTCTCTGATGTGGAGTCAAGACGTTTGCAAATATGATTAAAGTATGAATATGTGACAAAACTACAGAATGTCACATTTTATTATTAGGTATTTCGACACACGTTTTACCAAATAAAAAGGACATTACTTTTAGAGTTCATCCCAGTATTTGATGTGAGCATAAGTATTGGAACAGTTGAATTTAAGGCAGATGTAAAAGATTAAAAGCTAATATTTAGTTGCGGATCCCTTGCATGCAATCAGAGCAGTGAGTCTGCAACCCATAGATATCAACCGACTCTCTGACTTATGCTTTGAAATGCTTTTCTCAGCCTTTAATGCATTTTTTTTAATGCATTTTTTTTCTTCAGCCTTTAATGCAGCCAATTCCAACTGTTGCTTGCTTTTGTGAGTTTCTGTCTTTAGAATCCTTTTCATCTGGTGAAATTAATGTTCAAGTGGATTTAAATCTGGAGACTGATTTGGACAATTGAAGACTTTACATTTCTTTGCCCTGATAAAGTCCTTGACTGAACTGGCAGGGTGTTTTGGGTCATTGTCCTGATCCAATATGAAGTGCTTTCTAATGAGTTTGGCGCCATTTTCTTGAATATTGGTAGCCAAGATAATTTTGAACCCTTCCAAATTCATTCTGCTACTGCAATCATACATTAAATCATCATTAAAATTAAGAGGTCCTGTTCTAAAGACAGCCATGCATGCCCATGCCATGACACAACCTCCACCAAGCTTTACAGATGAGGCTGTATGCTTAGGATCATTTGCAGTTTCCTTTTTTCTCCACACTTTTGCTTTCCAATCACTTAGATAAAGGTTCATCTTTGTCTCATCGGTCCATCAAATCAGTTACAAACCTCTACTGGCTCACATTTGTGAAGAATCTTGCCTTTCTATTTTTGGTGCTGATCAGAGGTTTGCATCTTGCGGTGTAGCTTCTGTAATTCTGTGTCAAATTTTCCTGTGGACTGTAGATTGACAGAGCATCACCCCAGCTTTCTGGAGGTTGTTGGTGATTTTACACACATGTATTTTAGGGTTAATTTTCACAGCTTTTATGATTTGTCAGTCATCAACAACTGTTGTTTTTCTCAGCTGATCAGGTCGGCGTTGGTTGCTGATGTCGCTAGTTTCCAAACTCTTGATTTCTCCATGCCCTTTGTTTTTCCTATAGTTCTAATTGACTTCCCCTTTTCTTTTAACATCCAAATTGCTTGCTTTTCTGTTAGAGTCGGCTTCCTCATCTTCATCCTGGTTTGTGTGTGTCCTAATTAAATGCAAGACTTAGAATGCAGAAGCTATGGGTATAACTGATAAGACACATTTATATATCTGAAAAATGAATGCAACAGGACACAGCTGAACACTTAGAAAGACCGTGAGGCAACTGTTCCAATACTTATGCTCACATTAGATAGGCAGATGAAACTCGAAAAGTGCTGATCGTCTTAGCTGGTGAAACATCTTTGTGTTGAATCACCCAATAATAAAATGTGATATTCTGTAGTTTTGTCTTATATTCATCTTTTAATCATATTTACAGAATGCTTGACTCCACAGCAAACAGATTTTTTTATTTTTTTTAATGTTCCAATAGTTATTGAGGGCAATGTATATATCTATATCAACATCTATATCTATTACAATCCATTTATAATCCGGTAGTTCTATGTGAAAAATGGCATAATCAATAACACCCGGCGAATATTCGACTGTTATATTGATCAAGCTCCTCGAATCAAAGCATCGGTTCGTCGACTATTCGGGGTCATCCCTAATATCTACATCTATATCTACGTATACCCATCTATATAAATTCATGTGTTGTGGTATTATTCGTATAAGTATAAGTTCTTGGTTTCTTGGGGTCTTTATTTTAGATCACACTAAGAAAATAAACAAACATGCTAGCAATGAGATATAACTGCAATGCTAGTTGCTCCATAAAAAAAGAATAATTTAATGTAAACATTTTATGATTTAATTTTGTTCATGTTCATAGTCGTACAGGTCTTCAGTGCTGCAAAAATCAGATTTGTCCATTACAGATACAAGTGAGCTCTCCATGTCCTTAGCCGCTCAGTGAAGAGTTTGAAGCTCCTATTTGATAATACTCTGCATCCCACCAGCTAAACGGGCAACGAACACCATTATGAGAGTGTGAGGTGAACACACATATTGAACCCACACATGACTGTACGCCAGCCAGGGCAACGTTGAGCGCTGAAGAACTTGGCAGAACATTAAACAATAACATGCTCCGTGTATGTTCTGGCTTCGGGGCAAGTGCACTGTGATACCTAAGTGTGGGCTGTTGCTTTTCTGTCTCCTAATAAAACCATAATAAAACCGTCTATTTACTGTGGGTGTATTACAGAGGTTTGTGCCCTTTCTGTTTACACAAGTGTGCGCGCACACACACACAAACACAAACAAACTCCTACACACACATGCAGCACAAGTAGCCTTTCTCCAACTCAATTCTTATTAATTACGCAAATGTATGTCAGCTGAAGTTGCCAGTTGAATACGTGTAACATAAACTGGCAGTCTCGTTTCCATGGCATGCGTGCCTGTGCTTTTCTACGTCCTGTTGCGCAGAAAGCAAGCAGCACAGAGCTTTGCACCCCATTTCAAGCACTGATGAATATTTCAGTGTGCCACCATCGAGAAGGAGAGAGGTTTTCTTCTGCTGGTGCTTCTATGCTTCCAGATTGATCTCTTGTAGAATGTCACATGGTCCCAAAGTCCTCCAGTTTTGCTCATCATGTGGTGTCAGTGCAATCCATAATGGATAAAAGCAAGCACTTTGCATTACTATTCATGCCTTTTCTCCAATTCAGCAACACATTATTATTTAAATTAAACCGATCCCGATGCCACACTCCAACACAAACAGACTGTCATTTAAATGCACTCAGACATGCAATCACATGTAAACACATACCAAAGTGGTCTCATTAGGAGGGGCATCACTAAACTTAAATAACTTCAGAGGCTTAGCCCATTAGTGCCATTCAATGCAAAGCTGCCTGCAAGTAAATAATTACAACTACTATTAATTTTTATTAAATACTTATGGTATGAATTATTAATTGAATGATTGATTGATGAATTTGTTGATTGATTGAATGACTGATTAAATTAATGAATGAACACACACACACACACACACACACACACACGCACACACATATATATATATGTATATAAAAATGTAGGGGAGAGAGGGGTGAGCTGAGCCAGTTTTTACTTATGGCGTGTTGTGAACGTGACAGTAATGGGTCCAACTTAAATTTATAAATACATTTCAGGATGTGGTATGGATGACATCTTAAAAGTTTTATTTCAAAGATACAGTTCATAACTTTGGATGCATTTTAATATTTTTTTCAGATTTGTCCTTGAACATTCAAAAATTACTTTGAACAACAAAAAACAGTTTTCTGAACTTAAAATGTAAATGTAATATTATATATATATATATATATTGGGGGTCTGTCAGCAGAGCTCATTTGCATTTAAAGGAAAATGTTACAACCATTTAGAAATTTTAACCAAACTATGTTAGAGACTCTTCATTAAGAGCCTAAAGAATTATACCAACTTGTGGTAAATGGGCATCGCTTACCCCTTTAACAAGACTGAATGACGCTAATGCGATTTCCAGTAGGTGAAAACTTTTTTTCATCCAATGGGCAGATAGACAGATTTCATCAAAGGTGTAAGAGGGTGGTGAGGTACAGAGCTGGGAGCTCAAAAAAAGTTCCCCGTAGGTAGAAATTCATTTTCGATGAAAAAAGCGGGCAGGCAGAACGGAAAGTGGGAACAATGCCATGAAAATGGCACAGAAGGGCCACAAAGACAAAGAGTGCAAGTCTTTGTGCAAAGACGCCCAGCCATATGTGCTCACAATTCTGTGAGAAATGTTACAAACATAACAACAGTTATATATTTAGGGCTATACCTAAAAAAAAAGAAATGTATTATTAGTATTTATAGATATTTACATTTAAAAATACATTAAAAACTAGTGTTCCCAGTGGAAAGCTGTCGTCTGACACAATTTGGTAGTTAATAAGGAACAATAACAGCCAATCAGAACATTTAACATACAGATTTTGGACACATTAAACCGTGTGGTGGGCAGGACTACCCAGCATGACACTATATAAATAGAAACCAGGCAAGTTCTAACCTTTGTGTTTAACTGTTTATTTTAAGTATAAAAACACAATTGTGTAAGGTTTATTTTTAAAATAAAATTTACCTAAGAGGTTAGGAAAAAAAGAAAATTATATTGTCTGAAAGCAAGTCTTATGCAACTTTGCTTCTCAAGTTAATTAATCCTATTTAAAGAGTGCTTGGATATTTTCTACTAGAAGACTTGAGGAAAATAGCAATTAATTAAAAGATTTTTCTGCAGTGTGAGAACACTCTCGCCCTTTCTCTGATCTTCCATCTCATAATTAACATGAGCTTTTATCCCATGGGTGCTCAGATCCATTCCATTGTTATTTTGGTGTCTTTTATTGCTATATGCTTGAGTTATTAAAGATATTGACATTCAGACATTATTAACTAAACTTCATCAGTCAGATGGCAGGAGGGCTGACTCTTTTGACCCCTAAACCAAGAAATCTATGAGAAAGGCTTTCCGGCTTGCTTCCATGAACATTGATTTAGTCCGCACATCTCAAATTTCCTGAATATATTATAAGAGATATTGTATTTGCTTAATCAGTGAGGAAGGCAGGTAACCATAATGTGATCTCTTCCAATAACTCTGAACTTTTAAAGGCTAAGGCCTGTTATACTCTGTATGCATAAACAGCACATCAGTGAAAAAAGCTACTTACATACATACATACGTACATACATACATATATACTGCATATATACGCGGGCACAGCAGATATAGAAAATAATCCCTTTAAAATAATCACATTTTGTTGTTTTGCAGCCTGTAATGAAGACACAGTTTTTGTTTCATCCAGCTGTATTTACTCAGTGCAACTTATAACACCCAAATGAAAGATATAACACCAACATGTCAGAAATCACTGAGATGGAAAAATGATCACTCCCTTATGGCAGTATTTTGCTGAACCATCTTGCTTTAATTACAGCCTTTAGTCTGTTGGGAAATGTCTCTACTAACTGAACATCTAGACTTTATTTGCCTACTCATACTGCTCAAGTTCAGTTAAATTTGATGGTGAGCATTTGTGGACTGCAGTCTTCAAGCCATTCAACAGATTTTCAGTGGGGTTTAAGTCTGGGCTCTGACTAGGCCATGCAAGGACATTCACATCTTTCTCCTTCAATCACTGTGTGCTCAGTTTTGCTGTGTGCTTTGGGCCATTGTCATGTTGGAAGGTAAACCTTCTTCCCATTGACTACTTTCTGGCAGAGGGCAGCAGATTTTTCTCAAGAATTTGACGGTATTTTGCCCCATCCATTTCCCCCTCTATCCTGATAAGTGCTCCAGTGCCTGCTGCAGAGAAACACCACCATAACAGGATATCACCACCTCCATGCTTTACTGGAGGAATGCTGTTATTTGGATGTCAGATAGATTACGTTTCATTACATTAAATTATTAATTTAACACATTTCATTAAAATACAAATAAAAAATTGTTTCAATTGATTTTCAGTTCATTTATGCCTATATAAAGGGATTTTTTTTTCTTATTCCTTATTAAATGCATGCATCATCTTTCAAATAAAGATCTTACATTTTATTAATAACTTAACTTAATATAATATTACACTGTAGGGCTGTTACCAAGCAAATTAAATCAGTAACAACAAAAAGTGGTCTTTGCATTACAGAAGTAACAGAAGCAGCTGAAGTGGCATTTAGACGCATTTACAGACAGTTTAATTAGGGATGCACCGAATCAAGATTTTTGGGGTTCGGCCGAATACCGAATCCACTGTTTAAGATTCGGCCGAATCCGAAACCGAATACCAAATCCTACTCGCATCCTTATTCCATTAACACAGTAAAACACATTAATGTAGCAAACAACGTCCACAGCAATGTATTTTTCATTTTATTTTATTTTAACTGTAAAAAAGAGAAAAAGAATAGGCAAGATCATGCCAGGATGACAAGTGAGAAAAACTTTTTTGTTTAATTAAAAAAAACAAAAAACAAACATTAACAGGTGACAGCCGGTTGCGAGTGTTGGAACGAATGTCCCCAGCAGTACTGAAAAGTCTTTCACTGGGCACAGAGGTAGATTTTTGCCAGCATTGGAAATCGCTGCCCATTTTTTCCAGGCGCGTCCGCACCGCATCGAGTTAAAAACATTTCAACTTTTCAGAATGTTGCAAGCGCACAGCGGTCATGTGACAAGAACTAACCAATCAGATTCATCCTTTCCCGTAACAACGTTGAAAGATCAGCCAAGATGAAGGAACAGCTGATCATAGTTGTATATGGATTGCCATTTTGAAATAAATTAAGTAGCAGAGCTACTGCAAGCGATTTTTACAGCTGTAAATCCATTTATCCTTTGCTGAAATTTCCGCGTCTTCATGGAGAGAGCAAGTCATGGTTGCTTAGCAAAGGCAGATGCCTCAGGGGCGCAACTGCCCGAGCGCTTTGGAAAGGAGGAGAAAAGCGGCGCGGCTAGCGTTTTCCACGCGTTTTTAGGCACGATATGTGAACGGCCCCTAAATCGTCCCAGGCGCTCAAGATTCCTGAACAGTTTAGTTTAGAGCGAACTGTCGGGCCTTGTTCCTCCTCATATAAACACCTTCACGCAATCAACGGCCGCGTGACGTGGACCAGCTTAGTGCAAGCCTAGGGTTCGGTTCGGTGAAAAAAAAAACCTCGTCAAAAAGCCCAGTATTCGGCCGAATCTGAATCCGAATCCTGGATTCGGTGCATCCCTAAGTTTAATGAAGCTGAAATGTAACATGAATGCATTTACGCTGCACAATTACAACAGCATAAATAATGTTACGAGGTTGGTGTTATAAACATATATACAGGTGCATCTCAATAAATTAGAATGTCATGGAAAAGTTCATTTACTTAACTTATTCAAATTGTGAAACCCGTGTATTTAATAAATTCAATGCACAAAGACTGAAGTAGTTTAAGTCTTTGGTTTATCTTACACACACACACAGCCTGCACAAGCGTCAATACATTATCCATTATAAATGCTGTTTTCACAAAACGTAATAAAAATCATGCTAACTGTGTTTCTTTTCCACAACACTGCACTGCTTGCATGTACATTGTCAATAATGTAAAGTCTTGGTTGACTGGCGAAAAAAATACATGCAAATAAATGCTAATACTTGACGTGACAAAGGGCAAAGGTTTACCCTTGCTTGCGGCAAAAAAAAAAATCACTGCCGCAAAGATGACATCCGTGTAAAACTGACTCTGGTGGGGAAAATGAGAGCTGCTAATTGGGTGAATCTCTTGCCAACAGAGCCTTGTCTTCATCTAAAAGACCAGTAATAATGACCTTTGTCCCTCCTTTCCCCAAATAGCCTCCAAGACTGCAGATCACCACAGTCCTGCTCAACAAGTTACCCGGCTGCATGTGACTCGCCAAGTAAAACCCGAAACCGTACCACATCCCTGCTCACTGTGGGAAGCTCTGCAGTCATCAAAGCAAAAGTTATATATAGGGCCAAACAGCAACAAAACAACATACTTGACACTGATTTGAATGGCAGACGGAAAAGAATTCAGTCTTAGCAAGTCTTTGGGCAAACTAACTCATGTGGGTGGTAAACTTTAGCGCGATCCCTTGCGAGCACAGAGAATTTAATGAATTCGTGGGGAGCCAACCACAAGATCATTAGAACACAGTGTATGGATTCTAAACAGCTTTTTTCTATAACAACAACCAATTAAAGAGGAATCATGATGGTAGAAGCTGACATTATGTTCAGAATTTTCCACAAAAGGTCTTGGGCTTGTAGTGGCCTTTTGATCTCACTGAAGGTAGGGCTACAACATTGTGCTCGTTTCGGAGAAAAGTTTAATAAAATGCTTAACTGACTGTAGAAAATGCATATATCATTGTGCCTCGAAAGTACACTTCTTATATATATATATATATATATATATATATATATATATATATATATATATATATATATAGTAATTATTTTAGTTGCATCCTGAATACAAACACCAATTGTGAACCTGATGAAGGAATTGTACTACCATTCTGAGTGGAAACGCGTCCAACCAGTGTGGACAAAATCCAGATGTCTATGGCATGGTGCATCACTCAATCCATCATTGAACTGAAAATGCCATGATAAAGTCATGAAAAGTGTCATGATAACACTCCAGTGAACATCACTGCAGAAGATAATAAATATTCATTCATTCTGTTGAATGGGCTTAATGCTGTGCTTACAGTCCCTGCGGCGGACCCAAGTATTCTCCTCCATCTAAGTGGCATGCATTTTTATACTTTTTATCACATTCAAGGGTGTCGAGAAACAACTGTACGGCATTCAGGACCATTAACCACTCGAGGAGCCGAGATAACATTCACGTTAACAGGTGTTAGCGTGCCTCTAGTGAAACGGCTCAACGGCTTAGGTAATTCAAATAAGCAGAACGCGCAACTGCAGTTTGTTGCAGGCAGTCAAATTTCACATAAAGCTTTCATGCCATCGGCAGACCAACAAATTAACCCTTGGCAGAAGGGGTTGAGAAACTAAGGATAAAATCAATAATGAAACCGTATCGTTTTCTCAATATGTTCGAGCATGTCACGATTGAACTGTAAATCACCCTTAAGATTGTTTCCTGTTGGGGTCGGCCACACGCTACTGACCTTACAGTTGAATATTCAGAATCATTCCCATGAGACAAAGCCCACACAGAGCTCCATGATCTTTTTCTCGATCCAGCTGCTGCTGGGTCACTCCCGAAGGCTTCGGCTTGTCTCGCTGATGGGTCGTTCTCACAAATACATATATGCAACATGGATCCAGCCCACACAGGCAGCGACCTGCTTTGGTTTACTCACCCTTTTGCCCTCTTTCCCTGGTGCTCCTGGCTGACCGGGCAGGCCAGCATCTCCCTGGGGATGATGGGTAAAAGATCAGGGTTTCAGTTTTCAGAAGGAATTGCAGCACATACTTTAAAGCAGGCTGGTCCAGATCTAGGTTTCCACATGTCCATGGTCATTAATGCCCCCCAAGACATGATTACATCCAGAAGCAACATTTATGTTAAATATGAGGACATAGCAGCTGGCTCTGCCTGGACAGGTTTACATGCCCGCACTTACTAAAGTGCTGAGAGACAGATGTTCAAACAGCATGTTGCAGCTCATGGGTGAACTTCATTATGGAAGACAACCAAATAAAATGATGAAATAAAATCAAGAAAATGTTGTTGATAAGTTTACCCTTTCTCCGGGAATTCCTGGGGGACCCTGCACACACACACACACACAAACACAAAAGAAATACAAATTCTCAGAATATTTTAAATCACTTACATTTGTCTCCAAGTAACATTTTCAGGCTAAGCTTTATTTATCTGTATTGTTGTTGAAAAGTTTGAGATTCATAAGTCTTAAGCTTAGAGACTGCATTTGTTAAAAAAAAAATCCAGTGAAAGCAGTAACATTGTGAAATATTATTAAAATATAAGATTTTCTGTTTTAATATTAAATATTTTAAAACATAATTTATTCCTGTGATGCAAAGCTGAATTTTCAAGCAGTCTTCGATGTAACATGATCCTTTTGGTGCACAAGAAACATTTCTTAATAATGTTCATAACAATTTTTTGTTCAAAAGCATTTTTTTATTAAATATACATCTTTTGTAGCAATATAAATCCCTCCACTTTCACTTTTGATCAACTTATTGCATCCTTGTTGAATCATTTCTTACATAATAATTCTGTAAGAAAATGCATAACACAATACTGTCTTTTTAGAAATAGATAGGAGAGACCAATCACAATATTGAACGTAACCGTTACAATGATGCCATCATTTCTGAATACATTTTGACTGCTGAACATTCTAACAATTAAAACAGCTTAACTGAAATTAGCTACATAAGATTTTGAGGAGTTTTAGTTGTAATAGCTACAGAAATTTCAGAAGGTGCACCATCAGATCTTTATAGCTGTGTTTAATTAAAAACAGGCTTTCGCTATGAATCATCAAAGTTCAAATAAAATCAAGAAAAAGGTGGATTTCAGTAGTGCTGCCTTACAAGCACTTCAATAAAATTACCAAGACAAATCTGTCAAATATGCACTGCTACATGGCAAAATAAATAAAAAATGAAATGTTTACCTGGTCCCCTTTTTGAGCTTGCTGTTCAACCTAGGAGAAAGTGGAGGACAAATTACCATGTGTCTCATCAAAGAAAGACAGCAATTAACTTCAGCTGTTAACACTGTTAGAACAAAGGTCAGGAAAACATATCATTACATCACATGACCCTCCGGAAGGACGAAACACACCGGTCACATATACACAAGACACACACAGACAGCCTTTCAGATGCAGAGTAAAACACTGTGGTGTCATCTTTCAGCTGGCATCCTCAAAAATACTGGCTAAATGTTTTTTGTTTTTTTTTTACTTCAAGAATTTCAGCTGCTAAAGCTTGTTAAATGTTTTAGTCTTGAGAGATTTACAACTTGACTACAAGAGGGAGTGGTGATGTGGCAAGTGTGTTGTCGGCTCTCACGTGTGAATCCCTGGTATTCCTGCTTGTCCTCATAAAATGTAAAATTAGCATGAGTAAATAACTGTTACACCCTGATATAGTTCCGCTGGGGGTAGTTTAATGTTCATGATATATAAAGATTACTATATCCTCACACACGAAAAGCATACACCCCATTCTGGTGTCTTATGAGATGTAGTGGACGTGTCCCTCATATGATGTGTGGAATTACATGCGCTCTACTTGCAGGACACGTCTAACCTCCACAGTCTGTCCACGCTGCTGTTGGTTGCCCCTGAGTGACCATATGTGGGCTCTTCTTTGATTTTAATAGATTTTCTTTAGTTGAAGATAGAGAGAGTGAATGCAGTATTTTTAGTATTACAATTAATATGAAACATCACAACACGGTTGTTGTTTTTGCAAGAAGTCTCAACAAGACTGCATTTACTCAGACGAAATACAGTAAAAAAAAAAAAAAATTCTTCAGTGTCACATTATTCTGCAAAAGATATTCTAATATGATGATTTGGTAATCAATAAGTATTTTATATTATCAGTGTTGAAAACTGTTGTGCTGCTTAATATTTTTTGTCGAAGCGGTGATAAAACTGTGAATTCTCTCTCAGCTTTGAAATTCTGTTTACTATCGTATAAAGATTGTACGTATCATTACGCACCATTAGAGCACCTTTCTCACATCTGTGCCAGCGATTGGTCATGTAAACCTTTTCCTAAAACCTAAGCAATGACTTCCCATAAATCTAATTTCAGTGCTTATTGCATATTATTAATAATGCAGATCATGCTTCATTATAGGTTTTGATTAAAAAGAGTCCGTTTCTACTTTGAGCTCTGAAAAAGCATGCAGTGAGATGCGTACCAATAGTGTTCCCAGACCTGGCAGACCTGGTTCCCCCTGCAGCAGAGACAAGAAATTGTCTGTGAGGCATATCTGAGAAAAATAAATAAATCGACCAGGTTGTCCCTATATCTGTGCTTATCTGCTCTTAAATGAACGACTTTCATATATTCAGGGTTATGAAATACAAGCAGAGATATCAGTTTAAGTCAAAAGCCCTTGACAAAAACAGACACAGCCTTCCTCAAATTCAATTTAAGTCCACAGAAACTCCACATCAAAGTTTGCAGGAATATAAAGTCGTGAACACCTAAAGCTGGCCTGTTTGAAGATATACAGAGTCGTTCTAGGTTTGAAGAGCATGACGTGTCTTTCCGACTGTCAGATTCAATCCAAACTAACGGTTTCCTCCCTCCCTCTGTCTGACTGGGAGATGAGATGAAAAGAAGCTGGTTATTCTCTGCTCTAACGCAGAGGAGCTCATTAGAACTTCAAGGCTTGAAAACACTGCATTGACAATTACGTGCAAACAAAGAACCCCAATACTGTAAAAGACAATGGGTAATATGGCAGCTAATTAGAGAATAACATTTGATCTATTGTTTGAAAGGCAGTCCCGCTGTGGTCTGTGTGCACGGGGTGTTGGGGAATCAGATATCAGAGTATGAAGCTCTTTCTACATTCTGTTTCATTGAAGCCACATCTTCCCTGCTGTGAAGGTCTGTCTGGATGAGCTGGAAATTCTGGAAGGCATTTTAAAGGAAAGTTCTAGATTAAAGGCGATTTGTGTTCTACCAACCACATCTGTGACATGCCTTCTGTTACCACAGAAAATAACGTGTTTGTGGAAAACAAACAAAAATAGTGTTTATAGTATAGTGATGCGCTTAAAAGCATTGCACTGGAACTTCCATTGAAAACATCCTCTACAAACTTTCAAAAAAAAAAAACACACATAATATTTACCCATTTAAAATAATTTAGCAAAATAATTTATTTTGAATGTAACAATTTAATTTAATTTAATTTAATGTTTATTTTAACAGACTGGCAAAATGTTTTTTTGTCTTGTTTTATACATTAATATTTTAGGGGGATTTATGAAGACATGTTCTCTGAGAATATTGAAACTATTTGTCATTACAATATATGTCTTCACATCTCCGTTCTGAAACCCTCTGGAATGCCTTGCTCTATAGACTCCCATGGTAGATGCTTTAATAAAAATCATATTGTACATTCTTTTTACAAACGAATTGAAATTAGTGTCTGCAGTAATCGGAAGCATGCCACGTATGCTGCCAATAGACCTTAACCTGTTTGTGATCTGGAAATATTCCTTTAATAATCACATACTAGTCACACTGCATTTTCTATTTTCTTATTTGTTCTCACATAGTGTACATTATGGTTTTCCCGGTCACTACATATGTGACTTCAAGTAATAAAATTGATTCCCACATCCCACAAAATTGAGCAGCATTTCATCAGTCTGATTTACAGAGACATTTACTGCATGCTACACTCAGCACAAGCAATATAAGCTGCATGATCAGAGACTGGATATAGACATGTTTCTTTGTACCAGCAGTGACTGTGCTTCTTTTTAGTAAATTAATATAATATAAAAAGGATGTCTTTACAATCTGCAACTAATAACTGATTCAAACAGTTACTGCAGAGAAAAGGTTTGTGTTCAGTCTTGGCTGAAATATTGAACTACATTATACATAAAATGTATGACAATGTTGAATTTAACTACTTCAAGTTTTAAAAAAAATAAAGTCATCCCCAAATCATAAAGATCCCAAGCTTTTGAAAGTATGACTTTTTTACTCAAAACATCAGCCAAAGCATGTCCATTCATCATCACTGCATTTGTAACATACAAAATGTAATATACATAATTTGCTCCTATAATGTAATTGTTTTTGAAGGTTCCTTATATTGTTTTGGAAGCATTCTGCAATAAGTTTACACGCATGCATGGTCAAAACATGCTTTAAATTTCTCTAAATATGCATTGAATATCATCTCATTTTCCAACTACCCTCAAATGATCTGTTTGAAGCAGTTCGAAGCTTGTCTCTCTAAACTCCTCCTTCTGTGACCCTACTGTGTCAGCTGGCCAGGTCTGTTTTGATTGGCCACCCAAAATGGCATAAAAGGGGCACTTTAATGGGTTATACAGAATAAGAACTGACATTAATATGTTTCTTCTAAAATTCAAATATATAATTTCAATATGTACTTTTTAACGTGTTTTATGCAGCTTCTGATAAAATAAGTAAATAATGTTCATACTCTATCTCATTTTCTGTTCAACCTTATAATGCAGACATTTCCTAAATTCTAACAAATAACTATTGATATTTTGCCAGGCTGTCCGTTAGCCGCTAATCTGAATATTGGTTGGAGGCATCTCTGGTAGTATGGCCCTGGTACACTGGGAAAATATGAATTCTAGAAAGTTTAGTAGTGACATTTTCAAACTTTTAAATGTTAAAATGAGCAAATGGCAGAGTCTCCTAAGAATGACTCACATATAGACCTCTGTGGCTTGCAATGTACAGGTATATAAAAATGTATGGAAAGCTCACCGCTGAAAAACAGAGACTCTGCCTCTATCTTTCTCTGTGCTGTAGTTTGTAAAGGTTGGTACAAGAAATCAAACTTGCATGGTGACTTACTTTATCACCTTTGAGACCAGGTAGGCCTTGAGGTCCAGGATCACCTTTCAAACCCTGAGGAGACACAAAGAACAGGAACCAGTTTAATCACAGAGTTGGTCTCCTCACAGCATCCTGACAGAACAACTTAGGGTGAAAATCTTTCCAGTCAGCAGACAGTGTATCAGTTTGATGTCCCCCAAGCTAGGAGTTCGAGCTGGAAGCCGCTCCAGCCATCTTTTAGTAAAAATTATGTCGGTGAAGCGCAGCGGCTTATCACACTGATGGGAAGAATGAGTGTCTCAAGGTTTTGAGATGGCCTCATTTAAATGACAAATCTGTTTTCTCACTTCTGTGCTCTTTAGAGAATGATTTGCACAAATAGCACACCCTTAATATAAACACAAAACCACACACACTCTTTCTCAAGCCTTCTGGCTGAAGCCGGGATTAGAATTCCCATCACCTGCCTGCCAGGGCTTTGTGAGAGGGAATCTGATTAGAGATAAGGCAAAACCACAGGCAACGTCAAAACTCCTTGTGCTGAAAAGGACAGGTGTGATGGGGGGGGGGAAACCGGCAGAGAAGAGGTGGCTGATAAACGAGGCCTGACAAGTATTGACAGACTAAATTTACAGCGGCTCTTGTTAGGTGTGACACATCAAGACCGGCAGGGAGAGAACTCTGAAATAAGTCAGAGGGTACTAGAGAGACAGAAACGCTGGCCCTCAAAATACAGCAATTTGTCTTAGTTAGGCTTTTGAGTGAGACTATTAATACTGAATTATATCAGGGCCAGATGAGCACCTTGCCCTTTTTTAAATCATGTTTCCAAGCTCATGGATAGAGATGCAACTTATTTACTCTTATGATGGTGGAGCTTGTCACGACAGTTGAGTGAAAGCTCGGTTAAGAGAGCACTAATCTGGAAACCTTCTCCATAAAACAAGATCAATACAAATACAGTAAGATGTGTAAATCTGGCAAACCTCCTTTTGCATCAGTTGTCTTACTAGGAGACTCTTTCAGTGAGAATGATGCATTGGAATCAAATTTTAGATATGTGATTTCAGCACTTCTCATTCTCTTGCACATTCTCTTTAAAAATAGGCAATGAAATTGCAAGAGAGCATTGTTACATGCATGCTATTTGGGACCATGCACAAACCTGCCAATTGGTCAGGCAGATTTCAATGAAAATCAAATAAAAAACCAAAACAAAAATGTAAAAAATAGATAAAAATACAAATAATAAATAACGGGGGAAAAAACTAAATAAATATAATAATAATATTAATAATAATAATAATAATAATAATAATAATAATAATAATTATTATTATTATTATTATTATTATTATTATTATTATTATTATTATTATATAATGACAGACAATAACATTAAAATTCAATTAAAATATAAAATATGAAATAATAGAAAATATTAAAATATGAAACACATAATAAAATAGAAAAAATTATACACACACACACACACACACAAAGAGATATTCTCCTCTCTCTCTCTCTCTCTCTCTCTCTCTCTCTCTATATATATATATATATATATATATATATATATTCTTAATATGAATGAAAATAAATAAAATATTTGACAAATTACAATATGTCATTTTAAATATTATTAAAAAGGGAGTAGCTCATTATCATTTAAAGACACATGCACCAAAACGCGTCGCTATAAACAGAGCTATTTTTGACACTGTAAAAATGGGTGTTATTTTACACGACTATTGAGAAATTGTAACCAAAATATTACAGATATTTCATGAAGACCCCAAAAGAATTGTACCAAATTGAGGAAAATGCACATCCATTGTCCCCTTTAAGTGACAATGTTGTATCCCACAATCTGAAGCATTTACCATTGCATAATGCATAAAGAAAATAGGCCATATACAGTGTATACCGTGCAGTGTTCAGTAAGTTAGTTTTCCATTGTCAATATATCCTCAATCCAGCAAGCGATAAACTTCGGCTGAGGCTATCAAACATAAATATAAGAAACAATATGCACTTGAACTTGATCAGGATTGCAGTGAAGGGAAGCTCGCATTGGACAGCATGATGGAGGTTAGGATGCTCTTAAATGATGCATGTTCAGAGGGGTCTTTGGAGAGAGCACTCCTTTCCAGCTTTCAGCACAATCTAATGACTCCTTGAGGGAACCAGTGCACCTTTCCTTTGTTGTCCCACATCCCCGAGAGAATCCCCAGTTAAGAACAGCTCCATTTGCCCTTTTCAGAGGGACTTGATTTGAGCTCCAGGCCTACAGGCTGTTCCGACCTCGGGAATGAGGATGGAGACACTGACTACATAGTTAGCCTCTGCTCGCCCCGGGGCATTTCAGCACAAGCGGGGAGGTGAAGGATGGGTTAAAATCAGGGCTGTGTCCCTCTTTCAGTCACGTCACGCCAGTGTGAGGTCAAAATGCCGCAGGGATCTATGCTCACTTGCCTGATAATTATGTACTGCACAGAACATCCTGGCTGCAGAACAGGCCAGGTCACAATACAATCTGGCATCTTCCCAATACAGAGGCACACACGCAGAGCAGTCCCAAAAAGTGTTTGGACACTGTAGCAGCACTTAATATATGAATATCATCACATTAGAAATACTAAATCAAGAGGCTAAGATTTTGTTTTAAAGAAATATTAAAACACAATTAAAACATTTCACAAAAAGATTTTCATATGGATGCATGTTTCTACCTCGTAGTAAAAAAAAAAAAAAAAAAAAAAAAAAAAAAAAATCAAATGGTGACTGTTTATTCTTTCAAATTTTCAACATTTATTTCTTACACTTGTTTATTATTATTTTAATTTAAAACAAAATCACATTGTCACCAATTGGCTAAAATAAAAAGGCTTACACAGGCTTAAAATTATAAAACAGTAGATTTTAGTAGAAAATTCAGTATAAATGTGGTTATTCTGCTAGGACACCTGCAAGAATTTAAAAACATTGACACTGTCAACCAAACAAACAAACAACAAAAAAAAAAAAAACAATACCAACTGAAACCAAACAAAACAAAACCAGTCAAAACCAAATGAAACAAAGCAAACATAAACAAATGAAACTGAATGAAAAATAAAAACAAAACAAAATGGAACCAAACAAAACAAATACTAAGCAAACCAAAACCCAACATGGAAAATCCAACCAAACCTTCACATTGACGCCAATTGTTTAAAATAAAATTTAGCTCTTACACTAGCTTTAGCATAAATTTGTATGGAGCTGCCACTTGATTCAGTTTTTAACATTTAACATTTAATGTGCAGCAACAGACTTCGACAGCATTTTTCCAGCTTTTGATTAAGATCAAATTTTAATTCAAATGAACACAGCCCATCTCAGAGGCATGCATGTTTTAAGCAGAGAGACCTGTTGATATGCTGAATGGCAGGCCTTCAAAGACCTCTGAAACATGATCCAGTGGAGTAACAGAGATATCTCAAGTGCTGCCCACAAATGCCAATGGGGTTACGCCAGGAAATGCTTCTTGTGAGTTTCCATTTGCTCAGCGATTCATTGCTACAAGCGTCTGAAGTAGTAGCACTCAGGATGATACTATCTGAATCAAACTTTCATTTAGGAAAACATGCTGGGCTTCTTCACCACTGCCACTGGAATCTGTCTATCATTAATATCACCTGAACTCTACCTTTCAAATAAACATTTTTAAGTACGTCATATGAATTTTTTTGCAGTCAAGTATCGAAAACAAATTTGCCTCTTTTCATAGCACAGGACATTTAAATTAACGCTACAGATAACCTGTCATATTCAGAAGGATAGTGAAACTAACATGCCATGTTTTGCTCTGAGTGTCTCAACAGACAAGTGATACACGGCTTCATGCACATTCCATTCTGAACGCTCTCATGTAACCCCTATGGGCCTTAGATATCAGGTATTGACTTTAAAAGACTTAAATTAGTCAGCAATAAGAATGTATTGACTCAGGGTGGTGACTCTGAATAATGCCATATGTCTTGAGGTACAGAAGAGTAATCAAATTTCTTACATCTTTTCCAGGTGTTCCCACAGGAACGGGCTCTCCAGCTGCTGCCTTTTCACCCTTACAATCAGAGTAATGATACACAGCATACTGAAACAACAGTTCCATGGAAAAAGAAGTGACGTTTTAGCAGAGTTGTGGCTTTGCAGTCTGAATGGAGAGTGATGAGACACAAAGACTGAGTGCCACAAGATACTACCAAGACAATTAACAGACTATTTCTGAGATTAATCGAAGAATCAGATCAATTTTTCGTGTGCAGTGCCTTCATCACTTGCAGACAATAACAAACAGTGCAATAAAGTGCAAATACACATTAGCGGTCTGGCTATCTGCAGTCAACATACTGTACAAAAAAAGGCTACTGCTCAATTAATGTGTGATTTGAAAGCAATTTATAGTTAAGGAAAGCGCTGAAACTAGAAAGTTCTGACTTTTCAGCATAAATGGCAATCATATTGAGGGAAGTTTGAAAAATGTCTCCATTGTGTGGAGAAAACGCAGCATATTTTCAAACAGCAGCTGACAGTAGCTTTGTTAAAGAGAGTTATCTGTTCTTCCGTATCCATTCAAGTGCGCCTTTTTCAGTGAAAGTAACTTGAAAGTCTTGGCCGATGCTATCTACAGTCTATCTGCCAATCATATTTATGAAATAGCCATTCATTACTACAGTAAGGATTTTCCCAATGAAATGTCAAAAGTATTCTTTGTGTCTCACAT
This sequence comes from Carassius gibelio, assembly GCF_023724105.1. Taxonomy (NCBI): domain Eukaryota; kingdom Metazoa; phylum Chordata; class Actinopteri; order Cypriniformes; family Cyprinidae; genus Carassius; species Carassius gibelio. The sequence goes on from NC_068383.1 coordinate 6,817,317, forward strand.
CTGATATCGCACACTTGCATTCTTAAACAACTGCAACTCTCACACTGACGTCATATAAATACCACTGCATCGAATCCACGCCTCTGCCCTTGATTTCTCAACAAACCGTTCAAAACACTGGCACAAACTGATCATCTCACAGCTGTGAACTAACCGATGATACATGTCTATTTCCAACGTCAAGTAAGCAAAGCTGAGAAGTTTACATCTGTCATAAAGCATTTCTGAGTGGAAAAAAATTATGAATGCATTTACAAAGATAAATGACTCTAATGAGACAGATTTCACTGATAACAATGGAACTAATAATTATGTACAGAAATGTGTGTTCTGCCAGATTCAAACCAGTTGTGCACTTAAAGGGGTCATATGATACTTTTTTAAGGGGAACAGAGTCACGTAACAGACAGTTACGTATATTCCTACATTACATTCAGGACAAACAACCAATGGAGAAGGGCCTCCTAAAGTAAGCAATATACTTTCATCATGAGAAGATGTAAACCAGATCTGACGATCTATACATTCAGCCCTGTTTTAGTACAGAAGCAGAAATCATAAAGTTGTTGCTAACAATGAGCGAAAATCTCTTCCCACCATTACATCAATCAGTGAGAACAGCAGTCTGGTAAAAGTTTATTTTCATATCAAATCTTGATCAGAATTGGCCATGATGGGTGTTTCTGAGACACTTCAATTGCCAGTTGAATGACATGGGAGGCTGTTCAGTCTAAACACATTCCCATAAGTATGGCTAAATCTATCAGACGGGCTGTAAAACTGCCTGTCACCACTGCAATATAATCAAGGATGGGGCCACTGTACCCTTGCCAATGTCCCTGACTGTAGAAAAAAAAAAACCTGACAGTCTACAAAATAAAAAAATCACAAGCACTTTCTCAGTTTCTCACCGGATCCATTATATACAAGCTGTCCAGAAAACAGGCATATGCAAGTATTATAAAAGTAAAGTGCTCGGTCCTGAACTATGCTCTTGAATAAAAATACAATTATAAACAAAAAAACAAGTAACCCCTTTTCAAAAAACACCATGGTACAATATTTATACTTATGTCCTGCAGTAAATGCGTTTCGAAAATGAGAATGCATTAAGTTTTATTGTATTATGAGCCATTTAATGATTCATTGAGTTCCTCTTTTCATCGACTATGGGATTTTACTTATACTTCAGTCTTATGCTGAAACTCCTGCACACATTTTCCAAAAAAATAAATTAAAACACATTTTGGTTTAAAATGTAGTATTCTCTAGAAAAAATGTAAAAAAAAAAAAAAAATTAAATAAAAAACACATCTCTTTATAATTCATAGGATGTTTGTTAATCCAGCTGTTAAAGTCTTAAAATATTAACAGAAAAAATAAAACCGATACTTATAAGAAACCTCCCAAGAACAAGTCTTAGCAGACTTTCTAAAAAAAGTCAGAAGGTGTTTTTATTATTATTATTATTTTAAATGTATAATATATAAAAAATATTAAAAAATCATGATAGCCTGGAGTCTTTTCATGATGTAACAGAATTCCTGTCTCTGACTGAATAAAATATATGTCTCCAATAAGGTTTCAGAACAGATCTCAAAACTCACATGCTGTGGTAATATCTGCCAAACCAAAGCAATATAAACTTTAATATTTTTCTAAATGTTCTAAGACGACATGGTCAGAGCAATACTACATACATTTAGAGTTTTGCATTCTTACATTATGGCAATAGTCTCATTTGCTTCATTCTAAAAAACTCTTCGATAATCGTGTCTTTTGGCAATATTTCTGTGAACTTACAATTGAACTGGACATACCAGCGTGAACCAAGGATCAGATATGCTTTACGGTTTAGCAGGTGAGGCTGACAGATGCATGCCTGACCTCAGAAGACGCTAATATGTGACAGCAGTGAGAATGACTGAGAATATGTGCACCTTGCTGAGCATTTGGTTTCAACAACATGTCACGACAACTCTTAGTTACGTTTGATTCATTGGGGATCCGATCCAAACTATTTCATTTCTGGTTCCTCACTGTTGTGTAACAATGCTATTCTGTACCGGGACGGACAAATAGAATGTGAGAACTGGCTGCCTTTCAATCGAAGACTGTGAATTTAAAGTGAATTTGCAAAGCTGCACGCAATGCCAAATTTGAATTTCATGAGGTTGAATTCAGTGAAATTCAAAAAATATTCTAGGAGTGACAACCAAGTACAAAACTAATGAAGTTGAGCGACAAATCCATATAAAAGCATCAAGTCTGCTTTTTTATAAAACTCTGATATTGTTAAATATGATTTTTGTACACACATTGACAAACAACTAACATCAATCACCTAATTCCACCACAAAATCTTCACCACAATCTTTTCAGATAACTTCCTTAAACTAAATGGACATAAAAAAAATTTGAACGTTCAAAGAAACACAATTCCATCACTAATTAAAATTAAAAATAATACACTGAATTAAATATCAATTTCTCAAGTAAAAATAGTTAAATATTTTCTTATAATAATTAATTATTTACAAAATTGTATAGCATAGTTCAATCAATTAAAAGTTTTAATTGTAATTAAAAACATTTACACAAATAAGTGTTATTTCAAACATTAAATATTCATAAGGATGTATTACCAATTAGATATTATCAATAATATATCCAAAAACACACCATATGTTACATGTTTCAGCTACAACAAATAATGCATGATTCTAGCAACATCTAGTTCACAGTGCATAATTCTGGTTCTTTACTGTAAGCTACTCTGTGTGAGGGTTTACCAAAACAGCCCATTGTTCACTAATGAGATTCAGATAAACTGTTTTAGAGGTTCTGCATCAGCTCATAATTACAGTTCACTCTCTGTGATGCACAAAGTGCCACCCTATGCTCTCTAGGGGCCAAAGCAACACAAACTCTCTCTCTTTCTCTCTTCAAGTCAGTTGTGTTTTCTTTGGTCTAATCATGGTGAGATGCTTAAGAATTGGACATTCGTAATTACAGCGTGTTAAATTGCTCATCTGCATAAAGGGATGCAGATAATTATGCATGCAGTTCATTGCTACTGCAAACTCCTAACAAAGCTGCATTGGTTTCCAAGCTACAGCAAGTCTATGCAAATGTGTTTGTTTATTTACGCGTAACACAATCAAAGAGAACGTAGGAGAAAAGGAAGTGTTTGCTTTTTAGAAGTACTGACAGCATGGACCCAGACTCCACTGTAACCGTGACTTTGCAAGTAAACCATATATTAATAGCACGAAATGGAAATCAAATTGTGAATTCTCCTTGCGTTCAAGGTGATAAACTGAAGCTGTTTACCTTTTCACCTGCAGTGCCCTCCCATCAGGCCAGGTTTACCCATTCAGCAGACGAAAACTAAACTAGATTCACTTTTGAGAAAATACATTTTCCAGTGCTGGCAGTGCAGTAAAATAATAGTGCTAAGGCTTAAGGAAAGCTTATATTTTAGGTTCTGGATCTGCAAAAAATTTTTTTTTAAATTAAGTAAGAGTGACTGACAGTGACTGAATCCTTAAAATGCCATGCTCATGGTTTTTAAAGATGTTTTGAGATAAATTTTACTGTTTTTAATAGTTTCACGTTTTATGACGTCTTTAAAAAAAGAGAAAAATACTATTTTTCAGTGGATTGCAGTGAACTGTAACCTAATGACTATGATCAGAAATATGAAAGAAAGAAAAAAACACTAAGAAAAGTTTGTAAAAAATAAATAAATAAATAATAAATACAGCACAATGTGCCATGTTAATATTTAGGACCTTTTCTGTATTTCATTTTCACAGATGTCCATAAACTTTATGGAAAACCAGTAATTTTCTGCATGGAAATTATAAATTTTTCAACAGATTTTTTTTTTTTTTCACAGTAAACAAATTCAAATGTACCATTTTATGCTACTATAAAAATGTACATAATGTTTAAATATCTAGGCTGGTTTTACGATTTATTAGAACTAAGCATATTGTCTAATTCACTCGCTTAAAAACGTTCAATCACTCGACAGCCTTAATATATAATATATAAAATACAGAGAGTTCAAAGACTGAAATGATCTAAAAAAAAAAACTTAAACAGTTCGAGCTAAATAAAGGCAGTGAAGAAAAAAAGATTTTCAATTCAGTATTGCCTTGCATGAACTATTAAACCCCCCCCAAAAAACGATTTCTACTAAACAAAAGGTCATATCAGTTTAGTACCTTAATATTTTGACAGCCTAAACTCCCAGATGTCTTCAGTCAGAGTCGGTTAAACTTCAAACAACCTGCATAGCCCATCTCCAGCAGCTGTAGCAATTCCAGTAAGTAATTCCCTTCAATCAAAACTTTTTCTCTCACAAAGCACCACTTCGATTAAGACTCTAGAAGTGAACAGCTCAGTCCGATACAAAGCATGTGACGCCAGAAATCTGCACACTTTGTCCCCTGTGGTCTGTCAGCATCTAATCCCAAATGACTGATGGAAAAAAAAAACTATCACAGTAATCTAATTTCAGGTCTCTTGAGACACCCTAGAATAAAATAAACCTTTCAAGCAGATTATATGCATCCTGTGAAGATCCACTGGCAGACAAAAAACATGCTTTCATGAAATGTCTCCTCAAACTGAATGGAATAGCACTGTGAAGTGAGCTATCAGACCTATAATATATGTGAAGAACCTATTAGAACAGTAACAGAAACTCTATTTGGAAGCCACTTACTAGCTCTAAGACGCTATTCAAAGTCTTCTAGACAACCTACACTCTCTTCAAAAATTTCAAAAACGGCATTTATCCACACAGACTCATCTTGCTGCCAGAAAGACCATCAAGATCAGGAGATCCAGCTATACCCCCATCACCCAGAAGAAAGCAACTGACTTCATTTTCAGCAGAAAAAAACACCAAATGATGTGGCAATATTGGACAAATACAGCTCTCACGGTTGATCAGTAGGCTTGTTTCCATAACACTTCAAATTGTGCAAATTGAAAATGCGAATTGAAAATACGCTGAAATGGAAATGCATCAATTTCGCAAAAAAAAAAAAAAAGTTTTTCGCTTGAAGACCCATGAAGACACTGGAAATGAACTAATGATAGACTAATGATTTCTCAAGTACATTGAGATGATACAAATCTGTTAGTGTGACATCAATCTTAGAGCGGGATAGAGCTGAAAGCCTCCGTTAACATACTCACACCACAGCCATGCCACTCAAAATACCATACCTTCTCTCTTAACGGCCATTCTGTCTTTTCCTGAATCCCCCCAGAGAAGACATGGCAGGTAGGTGTGTTGGAGGACAATCCCGTATTGACACATTAAGCAGTGGATTTTGAGGTCTAGTGCTCCGAACTCCCGCAACACCATTGCAGCTGTCTGGGGCTCTTTGTAACACACTGGCCAGCAGCTGCAGAGCCGGATAAAATTACTTGATAATTGGGAGGCTAGAAGCTCAAGACCCGCAGTAACCTTGTTTTACTTGCCTGAGAACATTAGAGTCAAGGTTAATAGAGTAAAACTACTGCAAGTCTGTGGTCCATGTGTAGTACTAGCAGGGATATTCAGAGGATGCTGTGGGATATTGTCTTTGAGCAAGGACAGGACCAACTACAATAAAGAACACAAATAAATACATAAAAAAATAAAGAAAAGCACAAACTAATATACAAACTAAAATAAAATAAACAATACAAACTATTGAAAAAAAAACTAATATAGAATCTAGAATAAATAAATGAAATCAAATAGATAATACAAACTACCATACAAAACTAAATTAAGTACAGAAAATATGGCTTTATTTAATTGTTTATGATTTTGCAGTATAGAAAAGAATCACTCCCTTTTAAAATAATCACATTTTGTTGCTGTGCAGCCTTAAATGAAGACTGACACAGTGTTTTATTGTTTCATTTAATCTAGATTGGTCTAGAAATCTCTAGGAGATGTGGTCTAGGTCTACATCTCCATAAGAATAAAACCAGCCCAGGTAATTGCATTTTGGACATGTTGTGCATCGGCTAGTATTAAGGATCTAGAAACGCTGGTTCACTCTATACAGAACACCTCATGCGATTAATCCTCTTCCCTCAATCCATGAAACACGATTGCGACTGGCAATTTTCATCGCTGGGTACAAACTCTTTCAAGAGACATGTTCGAACTGATCCACAAAAAGGCTTCTTGTGTAAGTCACTGCAATTAACCTTTGGGTGACATTCTGTAAGCTTAATAGCTCAGAACACTGTAATGGTCGGCCCCGACCTTGCAAATTGGAAGCATTTAATACTCTCTTTCTCTTTTGGGGTTAAAAGGTCAACAAGTTCACAGTCAGAGACTATGACTCTCTTTCTGTTTCAAACAGATATAATTCACATTACTAATTTATCTATTTAATCACCTGGCTAGAATCACCAAAGTTTGTAATTATTATTTTTTTATTTAAAGCTTTTTGTAATTACACTTGAATGGTTGTTGGTTAGTAGTATTACAACATTAAGATTTGGCCAGATTTATACACCTTATGTTATATTCAACCACATTTCAATTAAGATAATTAGGTTGAAATACATAGTTTGCAAACAATTGGATCACATTTGTCAAGTTTTATTATGCAACATATTATGAAAATTCAAGATAAGCATAACTGTTTTATTAAAAAAATAATAATAATAATAATAATATATATATATATATATATATATATATATATATATATATATATATATATATATATATATATATATATATATATATATAAGCTATGTTAGCTATTATTATTATTAACAGCACAATTATTATTATAAAATAATATATAACTTCCAGAGTGCATGAAATAAATAAATATTATTTTTTATCAACTAAATACAGACCCTTTAGTACAAAGGAACAATATACAAGAAGCAGTGCAAGCCAAGTAATTCAATATAGTAAGAAACACTACCAGACAATTTATCAAATTGATCAGTTTTTTGGTAACTTTAGTAAGTAAATAAGTTTGAATGCAGTCTATAAATAGAATATATCATTTCCCCCCTTTTCCATTCACTGTGCTGCTGACTCACCCATCCTCCCTGCCTCCATAACTTTGCATTTCTTTTATTCAAAGAAAAAAAAAAAACATCACCAAGAACAGTGTGCTGTTGACACATTACATTGCCAACATAAAGCTTAAAATGTCTGTTTGATACCCAGCTTGCTTGTCTATGATATTCAGATGTTTCTCGTTGAGAAAGCAATAACAGAACAGAACCCGCGGGAGACTCCAAAAAAATCACCAGCCTTAAAATGCATGTGCTTCGTTTATCTGTAATGCGTTTTAAGTTTCCAACATCCAAAAAATGTGGGTCAGTTTCTTTTCTCAGTGCTGGAGAGGAGCCTTTTGGCTTAAATGTAATGTCAGAAACATGGGGATTAGATTCTCAGAAGCTTTTGTATTACGAGTTTAATGTAAATGTGGCAAATGCACAAAACAGGCTTATGTAACCACAACTTTTTATACAAAGAAGACACATGATGAAAATTTAAGTTTTGTGACTTATAGCTCATGTTTTTTTTTTTAGCTCTGAGGCCAACAATATTCCAGCATACTATACTGAAAGATGACAAAAACAAGGATATACAAAAATCTAAAATAAAATGACTTTACTGGAGCCTAAACAATTATTATTATTATTTTTTTTTTTTTTCAAATAAAATGATTAATCTGAACTGGCTAGCATTAGCAAATAGCAAATAGTTCACTACTAAACAAAAGGATATTGACTATATAATCAGAAAAAATGCATTTGTCAAACAGTTTTATGGGGTCTTAAAATGAAAAATAAGCTGTTAAAATGAGCTTGCACAGATATTCATTACATTGTGTACAAAACTAAATGCCCATGTAGTCTTGTGGTAGTGGTAGTGCACAGCTACTAAATATTAGACTAATTATATCAACAAACTTTCATGGAATTTTCACTTTCATTGGTGTTTAATCACAGTAAACATTCAGCAAAGTCTTACAAGCAAATTGAATACCAATAAGGACAATAAATGAAGTGTCCAGTCTAGGGGTGTAAGAAAATATCGATACACGTTAGTACCGCAATATTTTGTTTGCCGATACTGTATCGATTCTCAAAAATGTATCGAGTATCGATATTTAAAATATATATATAATTCAAGATTCATGGCATTTGCTTAGTTTCAAGTTTATCTCCCGACCGCTAGATGGCCTTCATCGCTAAAAAAACCTAAGTGACAGTAAATTCTAGTATTAGAGCACGCCACTAATGTTATCAAACCAACTGTAACATATACAGAATATTATTCAGTATAATGCACAAGGCTTCGTTTTTATATACATTATTGAATCCATATTTTTCAACTGTTTTATATACTGTACCCACTTAAATTAATTAATCTGACATCGTTTGAGATAAAGGTATCAAGCCAACTGTATTATATTCTTTATAATGCACAAGGCTTGGTTTTTTAGATTATGCTTTTATTGTTTTTATATTGTTTATTTTATTAAAGGATCCTGCAAGCACTTTAATTCATCCCCTTTAGTCATACTGCACAAAAAAGTGGTTCAATAACATTGAATGTTACAGGGACTGATTATTGCAAATGCAGATCCCACTATGTTCTGGTTAAACAAAAGGTTTGCATATGGTGGTGTAATGACAGCATTCCTTACAAAATATACTATTCCTAAAATACGAAATATCCCAATATCCCAATATGAAATATTACAGTATCGCAATGTATCACAATATATCGTATTGCAACCCTTGTATCGTGATACGTATCATATCGCCAGATTCTTGGCAATTCACAGCCCTAGTCCAGTCTGCTTTGACAATGAACACTGATGAATGAGCTAAGACAACAGCTAGAATACAAAAATGTAAGAACAATTGATTCTAGATGATAAATGCTAACAAAATAAAACCCCATGTGACCCCATGTGATTAGAAATCAAGTTTTAATGTATTTAGTCCATATCTGTGAGCTCTGAGGCCATTTAAGTTTGTCCAGAGTAAGCACTTTACTGTGTCCATGGACAAATATGCAAGAATATTTGATTTTAGATGAGAAAATGCCATCAAAATAATTGTCTAGAAGTCTTTAGCATGATTAAAACACTCCAAAAAGTTGACATAAGCTTTTACAAGATAGACCAAAATGACTTACTCACTGCAGACTTTGTAGTTTCTTTGTCCAATTAAATGCTTTCTAGAATGAAAATGTCCCTTTGCCTTATACTATCACTTACATAGGCAACAAATTAAGTGTGTCCAGACAGTTCTGACACTAAGCACTGATTAACAACCGCCCTACCATGACAAGACAAAAGTCAGAAGACAGATATGTAAGAATGTTTCATTCTAAAATAGTACAATGGAAAACAAAATTCCCTGTGATGACCTATTGACTTTAAACTACTGCAAATGGAGATTTGAGTCTCCGACAAGCGTTAAACCCGATCCTAGAATATCCCATGGGATTGCCCACTTATTCCACAGGAGCTGTGTAGCATTCCAACCCTGACAACATGAGAACCTGAGCATGAACATCTATAGTGAGCCACAGAGAAGGAAAACAACAGCCTAGAGTGTCATGAAATGCTGAATTAGCCAATTATCCAGCCTGTCAACTGTAACAATACTTGAGATTCCACTAGCCCAAAAAAAATGATTTTATCATACTCAGAGGCCCCTACGAAACAATACAATTCACTTTCACCTTCAGCAGACCTCTATTAAAATGTTGCATTCGTAGCACTGATACGATGACTTGGAAATGCATCATAAATTCAATATGTCCTTGAAATAAAATGTCATGTTCTTGTTCCAAAAGTAATTACTAGTTCCATTTTCTATTAGATAAAGAAAATACTGCATCATATTTGAGGTCAATAAATTAATGCAAGACACATTTAGTTTGACATTGACCAGTCATTTCCACGGGAATCAATTTGACATCTGAAGCAGCAGGCAACACCAAATGCCACAACACGAATTCATGGTTTAACACCTACTGCAATAAGCTTTGTTGCTCAAACAGAGCAATTAAGTGAAGAAAAGAAATTTGTCTGATCAATTTTTATATGCAGTCTACTATTCCAGTTTCAACAAAGGCTACAGTAATGCAACTGCTGTGCAGAATAATAATAAAAATAAAAAAATCAATAAAACCACAGTCTCATTTCCTGCTGGATTTGGGGGGGGGGCACTATTTTGGCAGCAGCTGCATTAATTATGTAGAAAGAAAAGCAGAAGATAGTCCTATAGGAGTTTCATTTATTGGCTGCTTTTTCTCAAAAGGTATTCTGAAGTTTCCACCCCAAACTAAGCAACAGCTTCTTGTCAAGAAATGTCTCTATTCCAAAACACAACAAACTAATTAGGCTAATGACCTTAAAGACCATTTGTCCTCAACAAACATATCATCAGCTGTTCATCTGTATGGATTCCAAACATTCTTGCAGTGGCTTGAATCTCTATGTGACACAAGGAAGGGAACATGGCATGCTTTACAGAGAAGCCAAAAATCTGGATAATAACATTATATTATAATTTCCAAAAAACAACAACAAAAACTAAAGCCTACTACAAATTATATATAGGCGAACATTTAAAGTTATTGAAAAATCATGAGAAGAAAACTGCCATAAAGCAATTTTAGAAACCTGTTCTAAAAAAAACAGAGTGTGCGTTGTAATGCACATGCACTCGGAAAAATCTATGAAATGTCAATAAACAAAGAACTAAGCAATTTTGTGTTATTAAAGAACAAAAGAAAATAAAAGAATAAAATCAATATGTGACGTTGATGAAACCAATTCCTTACCATGTCTCCTTTATCTCCCTTTTGTCCAGAATGTCCTGCCAAACCCGGAAGCCCTTGATCCCCCTTTCAAATACACATAAGTCACATTATGCAATGTTAATATGTTAAATCAGCTCTCTGTATCAGGTCTAAAATGCTGTGATCAAAATTCAAAGAGCAGTCTAAAGCCTGAACTCTGGCTCTTTGTACTTCAGAAGAGATTAGCTGAACGTCGCCCACTGATGAAGTGCATGTCTGTGCCCAAACACCCCCTTATTTGTGCTAAATTGCTTCTAATAAGCTTTTATTTCTGCCTCTGGCTGTCATCCAGGTATACAGACTGCCATAAATGTGCTTTAATTGGCCATTCATTTTGCATGCGGCATTACCTCAGGATCCATTGTGGAGCACTAACTCGCTCATTTAAAAAATGCCTATATGGCTTAACTTTACCTTCAGAGTAGGACAGTGGCATTGGTCGGTGGGCAGCTGGGCTGGCATTGACAGCATTCTGTGGAGGTATCCTGTGACCATTGGGGCCGCTGTGGGGTTGTGGGTCACTACAGGTTCACACTGGTCAGATTAAAAATAAAAACATGGACTACTGTTAAAGTCTTAAAATATAGACCAAGATAATCAATTATCCACTTGGAATTACTTGAAGATGGGATTTATGGAGATTTTCTACATTATGCATGCATAATATACGCATACAAATCTTCTTGTGAAATCCATAACTCTGGCAAACTGAGCTACATAACATATATCATTTGGTTCTGTAAAGTTATTAATATGATCAAAGATGTGGGCAAAAAAAGAACAGCATTAGAGCTCAACTTTAATGACTTTGGCAGCAGCATTTGCAAACTTTCTTCAGCATAATTTGTTTAAATACTTCTGGTGAACCAAAAGTGCAAGAAAATTAATTTAAAAGTCTGTCAAGAATTGCAAAAATACACAACCGTTCAAAAGTTTGGGTTCATTTATTTAAGTAAAAACTGTATTATTGTGAAACATCACAATTTAAAATAAGTTTTTGTTTTAATACTTTTCAAAATGTAATTAATTTCGTTTTTTGGAAAATGCAGCCATTTCTTAAGTGTTACACGATCTTTCACAACTCATTCTAATATGCTGATGTATTGATCAAGAACCATTTCTTACTATCATCAATGTTGAAAAAAGTTGACTGCAAACTATAAACTGCAGCCCCTGAAGATTGGGGTGGCATTACACGACCACCCCAATGGCCATTTGGACCGTTCCACTTCCATGTGGAAAATACTAAGGAAACATTATCTCAAATGCTAAGAGGGGGATTAGCACACAACTGTAGAGACCATGTATCAATTACAGCATTGAGCAGGAATGTGGATTTTCTCTAATCCATTCGTTTAAGACAGAATGTTGCCTTTAATTAATCAGAAATTATTGACCAGAGCAACTCGAGCTTAAAGGATGCACTCAAGGGCTGTGTCCACAGTGAAAAAGATCGATCCAAGAACAATACATGCTATGGCTCTATTCCAAAATCTACATCTTTGCTTACGTGCATGGCATTTTAATATAGTTTCAAAAGGTAGAATAAAAGGCCAAATTCAAAGGCAGAATTGCACGTATCCTTTGCAGAGAAGGAAATCCCATAATGCACTGCAATGAGATGATTCAACTTAAAACTTAAGTCTGTTTCTCAAACAAAACTATCATACGGCTTCAGAAAATATGGAATAGAACGCAAATAGACTACTTTTATAGTGTTTTTCTATGTTCTTTTGGAAACTTGAATATACAAAATGTGCTTAATCCAATTCTGTGCACAATGTATTTTTATGCTTATTCGTATATATCAAATCATCTGCTGAGCAATATGTTAACAACAAATTCTATCAAAATCAATTGCGAGTTGAGTTTGTAATTGTTCAGTTGTGTCAGGAGTACTATTTGTCCAGATTTGATTTGATAATTATGTCTAGCCTCTAATTTTAGTGTAAAATTACGGGCTGGTTAGGAAGAATCATCGCCTCATCATTAACATAAACCCGAACATCTTACCGTAACTCCAGGAGAATCACAGCATCTGTCCAGGTCGGCTATTCTAGCATCACAGAAGATCAGAATCTCCTGAAGTTCAATCTGTGACGGTAAATTGACATTTATGAACATGAACACTTGTAAATGAATGAGTACACCATTCAAGTTTCACTTGCATCAGGTTCAGACATGAAGTTAGTGAAGTTCCCTCAAACTATAAGTGGTTTCCACCATAGTTTGACAGGGCTTTAATGATCACTAAAAGTCCTAAGCTTTGCATTCATACTCTGATTTAGCAAGTGATGAGAACCTCGGTCCACTACTCACATCCACTGGACGGCCATCCTCCACTCGAGTGGTGATGAATGTGCGTCCGCTCACGTTCATGCCAGACCTTTCAGCTGTCACCTGACGCTCAATCAGTTTGCAGTCCAGGTAGATAGAGACCGCATTGCTCTCAACAGACACACCCAGCTTGTGGAACTGTCGATCGAAAAGGGCATGCAGGTCTCGGTTCTTGAACACGTAGAGGAGGCTGTTTCTCAGAAAACCCTGAGCCAAAAACTCAACAGTTTTTTTAGCTCCATCCACTATAAGTGAGACCTAAATGAAGGAGAGAGAAGGGATGGACTTGAAGTCTGAAGCGATCACTGTGTGCAAGAGAGTACCATTTATATAATGATCATTTTTCCAGTCTTGCAGGAGTTCTTGGTTTTGAACATACAGATCTAAATAAAATCATCGATTTTTCACATACCTGCGTATCTCCATCTTGATCAAAGATCTGCAGAACAAACCAGCGATCTTTCTTTGTGGTTTTTCTGAGCCGGAACGTGGCAATAATGGAGTACTCATGAGAAATTCCATTTGGGAACACAGATCTTTAGAAAAGAGACACGACATCAACATCTACAATTAAAGTTGATCAAAATAAAAAGTAGAACAATAGAACAAGTGCATGACCGTTTACCAGTTGAGGCAGCATTAATTTAAATAAGTCACAGTAAAAGGTAAAAACATTCAAACTGCTGTTTTCTTTTTAAATATATATTTAAAATGTTATTTATTCCTGTAAAGCAAAGCTAAATTTTCAGTATCAATACTCCAGTCTTCAATGTCACATGATCCTTCAGAAATCATTCTAATATGCTAACTTGCTGCTTGAGAAACATTTCTCATTACTGAGAATGAGGAAATCTGCTGTGCTGTTTAATTTTAATTTTTTTGTAGAAACTATAATCCATTTTATTAAGATTCCTTGATAAATAAAAGTATCCTTATTGGGGTCCAACTAACCCCAACTTTTGAACAATAATGTATATAGAAAGAAATGGATAAATGAATAATAGTAAATGAATGACAATAAATGAATAAGTGAATTGTTTTAGAACTGGCACATGACTAGTCCAAACAAAATGACTCGATAAACAAATCAAACTTCTTAAAGGGGTCATATGATGTTGCTTAAAAGAACATTATTTTGTGTATTTGGTGTAATGAAATGTGTTTATGCGTTTTAAGGTTCACATTATTTCCTACATACTGTACATTATTGTTTCTCATCAATGCCCCACCTTTCTGAAATGCATAGATTTTTTATAAGACTCATCAGTCTGAATAACAAGGTGCGCTCTGATTGGCCAGCTATTCATTATATTGTGATTGGCTGAATACCTCATGCATGTGACGGCCCCTTGACGACACCGCCGCGACAAGACAACGGCAATAAAACCTATTAAAAGCGAGGCATTTGCAGCATCCAGTGGGGATGCAATTCGGATTATAATAACTTTAATTGTCTTTTTACGTGCTGCATTGAATCATCAGTGACAAATTCTTTACACATGTTAAAATACTTACATACTGTAAGTCAGAACAGCTGGCACTGTAGTCTTCTTTCCCAGTATCAGGAAACAGTCCTTCATAAAATGTGCTGCACATATCTAAATATATGGGTTGGACTGTTCTGGAACGGTGTTGTAAATACAACTAAAACACTGATTTGTAGTTGTGTCCTCTTTTGGAAGGCCAAACAAAGTCTTTCAGCGTCTCCACAACATGGCGGCAGTGGCAACAACTAAAATAAGAGTTATGCCTTCTTTCTTTGCGTGAACTTTTGGGCAGCGTTATGCAAATCTTCCCACATAGTGACATAGACATGTGGGGGCATGTTTAAACGAGGTGTTTTAGGAGGGCGTGGATGAGTCTTAACTTTTATAAAGAATATATCTTTGGGTTTGAGACTTTAGCCTTTGCAACTTTAGGGATCTTTTCCACTCACAAACAGCTTGTAACACTCCAAAGAGAAAGGAAAACTTTAAATTGCATCATATGACCCCATTAACGCTACATTTGAGAATAACAAGAATGTTCTAGAAAAACATGTTCAATTACTGCTTTAATTCAGCTAGAAGTGCTATTTTCATTTAAACACTTCAACAAGCCAAGTGCATTTGCATCATTATTTTCCTCTGTATTTTTCCCTCTTTAGCCTTTCCTGTAAGATTCATCAGATGAGTTTATCAGAAAACACTGTAAATGTGTCCTTTCATAAACAGAGCTCATTGGCTATTGTTTGAAACCAATAAGATGTTTTCACTCATCTGAATGAAATACTGCATCAGTGACTTGAAGTAATATTGGAGTAATATTACATTTTTAAGTGAATCTCCTAACACTGTAAGTGTTACAGAAATAATTACTCCCATTTTCCTTTTACATTTCTTTGACACGCTATTTGGTAATTTACTGGCATTTCATCAAACACAATCAGCAAAACGGACAATGGGAAAATCTCGATTATAAATACATTAAAAGGACAGAAAAGAAGGGAAAAAGAAAGAGAGAGATCAGACTTGCAAGAGACATGTTGAAAATAAGCTTCTTTTCACATATATCGTTCTCTATTCTCTCTAGGAACGTCTGCATAGCAGGTCCCCTGCCTTCACAGGCACAGTGGGGAAAATGCACATTATTAAAATGATATATAGTCAGAGTATATGTACATGTACATACTGGCAAAATCAAATGCTTTTGGATAAGATGAAGGCTTATGGGAAACTAAAATAGATGTATTACAGGGCGATGGCCGGAATATTGACCACACAGTTTTCAAACATATTTGGTCAAAAAAACAAGTCATCACTTACTCATGCTCAAGAGACAGTGGAACAAAAAATTCAGTAGATGGTGAAAATATTTAGTGAATTTCTCCAAAAAATATTACCTGGCTTCCGAAGATATGGCATGTTCATAAAATTAAAGAATATTCTTAAAGCATCTCCTTTGCATTCCACACAAGAAAGTCAGTCTTCTTGGAAGGGCTTGACAATACTATAAAAATTCAATCTAACATTTATCTTTATAAGGAAAGAGGCAATAACAGGTAGAAAATGAGAGAATAAAGACTTTATTGGAATTGCTGAGTAACATATTTCATGAATGAAGCCTTAAATTAGACTTGATATGACCAGGCGCTGGAATGGACTTGTGTCGAGTGAGACCTCATAAGTGAGTGCAGTGTTTCGGAGCACACCAACCTGGGCACCATGATATCAATTCACTTCATCACTGAGCTGTTAAATAGGGACATCAGAAGCCATATGCCAAATAGGATGGGATGTAACACTCTAATGCAGCCCATATTAAACTAATCTCAAACATACAGATTAATAAGAAAACAAATGGTGCCATTTCTGATTTTCCATTTCTTTTCTTTTTTGCATTCCCACAGTGGCCTAAGCTTGTTCCCCCATGCTTAACATTATATTATATTATATTATATTATATTATATTATATTATATTATATTATATTATATTATATTATATATTTAATTTAAAATTAACAAATAAATTAAAGTTTGTCACCCACAATTTGGTGGTGTGATGTGACGTGACTTGATAAAAAAAAAAAGATTTTATATTAAAATATAATCATTCAGTCAAGCCTGAAATTTGTGCACCTCTAGTAGCACATCACAGCATCGCAAACAACAAATAGCAATATGAAAACAGGAAATGCTACCCCAAACTTTAGCCAGCATTATTTTCCCCAAACAAACTGACTGCAATTGTGTTTGGTGGTTTTGTGCAAGTAGTGGTGCACAGAGTTTTATTTTGTCCATAGTGCAAACATATATATAAATAATTCAGCCAAATAGAAAAGGCAGAATTTATACAGTAGATAGACCTATTAGTGCCTGTTCATCAACCTTTAATTTCAACAACTCAGTTAGGACTACCAGGCAAACATTATGTCACACAATTAATATCCCAACTTTATATTGTGCTTCCCCCAACACTTTTCAGACTGTCCCCACACTCTTGCCTCTCACAAAAATCAATACCAAACATGCAATTAGCACATCTTAGCAGAGTCATCTGTGAAACAACGAATGGAAAATAGTCTGGAGGAATGGAGCCTTCTCTTTCCATGTGACCTTATCAACATGACGATGGGGCCCGGCTGCATTTCCTGCGAGTAAAGTGAGAGATGTCTGGAGTTTGTGCTGGGGGCTCTATGACCTCTTCTCCACCCCCCATCACATCCAGCTGACTAATGCCATCACCTGTCAGAGTTTGGCTTAATTGAGGTCTGGCAGTGGTTAGTACGAGTGTGTGTCTGAATGGGGGTCCATGTAGACAACTAGTCATTCTCATCTCTAAGAAGTGCACTCCATCTCCAGCCAAAGAGACTCACAGTTTGTCCCTGAGGGCAGGTTTGAGCAGAAGATAGAAGGCCCCAAAGTATGCCGCTGACCAACAAGAGTCAGATAGAGCAACAGATCGCAAATCATCTGTGACCCATAGCTCCTGCAGGGTCCCGTGGAGCAAACAATGTGTTTACAGTTGTATAAAAAAAGCTAAAAATATCCTCCCTTTCCCAGTGCTGATGACTAGGTGTTATTTTTCACTGGTGAAATGCGTGGAGGCCGAATCTTTACGGCCAAACCAGCAGGTGTGCTTGAAACCACAGAGAATAATCAGTTAGACTGAACTAAAGACTAGGATGAAACACAAAGGAATAAATGACCTACAAACGTTTAACAATGTATTACTTCAGTGTACTTATACAGTGTAAATAGTGGCCCCGAAATATTGGACGTTTAAAAAATGGATTAATCTTATTAACAAATGATCAAACCAAGCTACATTTGCAAAAACAAATTACGGTGGAACTTTTCTCAGAGCCTCTTCTGGTGATTACATCTAACTGGTCTCAGGGACATTTTAAATGGATTTATGTAGTCAGTTCTCCTCAAGTTTACACAGATGTAGCCCATCACATTAACTAGAAACATACTGAAAGTGTCCAAAAGCTTACAGTAGCATCTTAAAAGCAATAAGTAATGAGATGCTGTGTGGGACAGTGATTTTAATCACAGGAAAAGGTAAAAAAAAAAAAAACCCTGTTCAAATCCATTAATACTTTTATTCACCAAGGATGCATTTAATCAATAAAAAGAGACAGTAAAGACATTAACAGTTTAATGTTATTAAATAATTCTTTTTTCAAATAAATTCTGCACTTTGGAACTGCCTCTATGAAACTTCCCATTTAAAGAATCCTGAAAAATGCATCACGGTTTCCACAAAAATAATAAAATAAAAATAAAAATATTAATAAAATATTAAGCAGCGTAACGTTTTTCTTTTCAACACTGATTATAATAAGAAATGTTCCTTGAGAACCAAATTAGCACATTATAATGATTTCCTAATGATCGTATGACACGGAAAACTGGAGTAATGGCTGCTAAAAATTCAGCTGTGGCACCACAAGTATACATTTAGATTTTACAATCTTCATTTTTATTTTTTTTTATTACGGTATTATTTTAATATATTCAAACATACATTTTACAAATACTTTTATTTTAGTGGTGTCACTGTATTTTTCATCAAATAACAAGGTTCATCAAAAACATGGAAAAAATACAATACAATACAATACAATTCTTGTCCCAAATGTTTAATAGATTGTATTTTATGTCATTATTTTTAAATTTAGCAAATTTTTCTGAATTTTGAGTGTTTACAACATTTACATTCTGCATGTGAAACGTGCCTGTGCTGTATTTCTTAAATTAATGTCACTAGGTTTGATATATTGTGTCAAAACACTTTTTAGTCTTTTTAGTAATAATAATAATAACAATAATAATATATAATATATATTATATATTATATAATATGGCTATATTAAAAATAATTATAGCCAAAAAATATGAAATTAGTAATGTTAACAGCATCACAATGAAGAGAAGTCATTGTGTTTGATGTAATTTACATTTGGGCTATGCATTTAGCAGACGCTTTTATCTGAAGACCTGCATTACATTAAACTATCAGTTCATACATTTCCTGAAAATCCAACCCTAGGCGTTGCTAGCACCACGTCTGAGGTACAGGAATGTAATGACAACTTGTTTTATTTTATTATTATTTATTTTTTTGTCAGATGTTTTTAGTACAAACACCACACTTTTATGTTTGTGACATAATTATCATAAGTCATGGCACCACCCTATTTTGTTTACATTTTACTGTGACGTACGACTGATTGGAATGCTTTGAGGTCGGAAGTGGGGAATTTCAACTCTAGTCTTCCCACCCTTGATTTAGTCTGAAACTTGCCACAATCCCACTTTTCAGCAAAATACAAAAGAGTTCTTTTGAGCATCAATTTGAGCTCTTTGGACTCATGAATATGCTGTGGGTTCATGCGGCTTGGACAGCTGACCTTGACAGAACACGGCCTACATAACGGTACATGTCCAAGGCTGTTAGACGTAGATAAAACATATTTGAAAAGTCTAACTAACACAGAAGCCTTCTTTGAACTCAGTGTCACCCTTGAGCTGTTAATTATTAATGTCATTTTAAGGCAATTAACATACAGGACATGATTCCCCATTACTTTTTGATTTGTCTTCTAGGCAGTACTCCATTACAGTCACCTCTCTTGTCCTTGGTCGAGCCCACTGCCCATGGTCAGCAAATTAATTTTGTCCAAATTATTCAACATGTCTCACCTCACAGTTTATCCTTATTAGCCAATGCGAGTGGAATTATCCCAGCAAGCTTGTGATTTCTGAGTCATTCCATGTCAACACACCATTAAAAGCATACAAGACATCTCCTGAGTTTTTGACCGGATGTCAGTTAAAGTGAAAGCAAGATAAAAAGCATGGGAAAATATTGGTTTGCATCACAAGAAACCCAATAACGGGCTGGCATATTTTCAAATTTTGAGTGGTATAAACTCATGCAAACCTCTCTGAGAATGCAGTTGTTCGGTGAGGTAACCCACGCTCTGTCCCGTACAGAAATTTATATGAGAAGCTGACAGGAATGCTAACCCAAACACGCAACATGTGGATGTAGGCATTAATTTAAACTACAATAATAACATGCTCATCACAGCAGTGATTCTGCAAGGAACTGCCCTACTTTCTGCTCTCCAGATGCTAGAAAATTCTGCACATCGTAGATCACGTCCAAACTACATAAACATCCATATGGATGCCCACGTTTGCTGCAACAACTTTCAGCTTAGTTAACATTGTTTTCAGACAAAGCAATCCTCTGAGTGATGTGCGAGTGGAAAATAAATGGCACCATATCAAAACCACATCAACACTTGCGGAACTTACTCTGTTGGTTTAAACAACGGTTTACTCCCCAGTCTCAACAACAGCCTGTTGTCTGTCACCGTGCCTTTTCTGAGAAGAAACTTCTCAGCTAAATCAAACCCTGTAAACAAGAGAAGCAAAAGACAAACATACATTACATTGGTGCATTCGCCAGACACTTTTATCCAAAGCAGCTTACATTACATTGCGTAAACATTTTGGGAATTGAGAACATGACCTTAGCGCTGTTACCTCCTGCTAAAGGAACAACATTAGCTTTAGGCTAAAGAAATTTTCAGTAAATGTTGTCCCCTACAAACTGTTGAACACACGTGTAGTCTTTTATGTGGAATGATTAGTTTTAGCAAGGCAACACTATTGTTGGTTTGGGGCTTGTTCTAAACTTCTGCACTTAGAATAAGACTCCATTCAAACTGTGTTTTGTAGATTTTTTTATTTTTTATTTTTATTTTTTAGCCTTAGGTGAACTGTTTTTAATACACTTCATAAATACATTCAAACTAAAGTGACAATCTCCTAGTGTCTGACAGAATTAGCACTGACAGGAATTAGCATACAAATCTAACCTACAGTACACTGATGATGGCATTGTGGTATTTACATATCAAATTGTGGTTGGTCATTTTCCTTCATCCATTTGTGTATGAAATAGAGCATCACAGTCCCGCCCACAGCTGGTGCCTTAAGTAAAAATTCAATGCAATTTCTGCATTGACATTTGGGGTATAAGGCATAAAAATGTAACCATACATGGTAGACTTAAAACCAGCTACGGCTGTACTAAGCGATAGTATATGCTCATATAAGCGCAAAAGGATCATGGGGCACTAACCCTGTTTTGATATAAATGCCTTTTATTCGCGATGTCTTGGCTAATTACTTCATTACCCACAATCCCACAGTGATCTGATTGGTGGAGCTCGTGTAACCGTCTGGTAAAACCCCGCGAAGGTCGGTGAAGACTGAAGATCATTAATAAAAAAATAAAATAAAACCTGTGTTGCGTTTTTGCATGGTAGACTTATCAGTGCAATCATGATCTCCTTGGCTGCTATGAGCGTTTTGCAGGGAGGTTGGTAACGTTAGTTAGCATTATCGTCCACTTTAGCAAGGCTAATGTAGTCTTCATATGGTATGAGTCATATCAAGCATTTTATAATGCCACTGTCAAAACAATATTTAGCCTAGGCATACCTTTTTGTGCATTTACTGAACATTTCTGTAATGGCAACGACATGTGTTGACGACTGAGTGGTGATTGCAGTCAGGTACAAAGCACTGCCCCATGTTGCTGACGTTATCGTTAACCGTTTTCACACACGCACACAATATATAAAATACACGATGATAAATATAAAAATCAATACACAATAACTATATAAAACACAAATTATTTACACGATTAATAATGAAAGAACTGCTATTACTGCACATTCACTACATAAAATAAAATTCACTGGAGGAAAAAGTTCGCACGAGCGGCCGTCATCAGATTTGGAAGTCGCTCAAAAGGCTCGTTCGCGGTTGTGGCTTCAGTCGAATTCATTGAGGTGCGGTGGTTTATGGGATGAGTAGTTCCTGCGCTCGAAATGAAAATATGTACACAGTCTTGTACCTTTGACATTTTTTCACTCTAAATGATATGTTATATGCTTATGAGTTCAGCCGTAGCTGGTTATCCTCACACATGCTCTAAAACTCTTTAGATACAGAATTTTCCGAAAGTCAATAGGAGAAATGAATGGGAAATTTACTTCCAGCAACAAAGCTCTCTCGGGCTGTGGGCGGGACTGTGATGCTCTATAGAGAATAGCCTTTTCTTTCTTGCTATCCATTTAACTATTAACACTACAGTGCAAAGGTTTGGGATTATTTTTTTAAAAATCCATATTTACTCAGGAAGGATAAAGACATTTATAAGGTTACAAAAAGATAATATTTATAATAAATGCAGCCTTGGTCAGCATAAGAGACTTTCAAAAACATTTAAAAACATCTTAACCCCAAATTTTTGATATGGTACATCCATCTTTACACCTGTCACAAGTGATGATGATTCTTGTGTGCTGCCAACACAAAGCAAACACGCTGTATTTCACAGAAACACATTTTTACCTACAATTTCACAGTATTCTTTAGCTGATTTACAAGAACTGGCATTTCCTTCAGGAAATGCTAAATTAGCTGGATAAATTGGCTCTGTCAGCTTCAGCCATGTGCAACGTTAGGGATGTTTTAAACAACCAGTTTGATGTTTAACAGCACTGCGTGAGGACAAGCTGTGCTTGATTTCTATTTGTATATACAGTATTCTTTGTTTATACCTGTGAATTCTCTGTGAATGTTCACATTGGTATCCCACTTGTCTTCCAGCTTCATGGGTGGACATGTATGATCTGCAGAGGAAAGGAATATTATGTGTCAATGAAGCAACTGAATTGATTTTTAAAAACTGGTTATGTATAAAGAAGACCACAGCTAGTGTCACACTTATTCCTCCACTGAATAAGGTTAGGTTTTTTGTACAGTACAGGATAGTATTTTGTTTGCTTTTGTGATCTGATGAAGCATTTGGATATCGAAACTGTGACACATGACTTCAAGCGCATAGAGTGCAATTGCGCCCATTCGATTTTTTCTTCACCTTTGTTTTCTGGAAATTAAAAAAAAAAAAAAAATTACCAAACGATACCAATCCAGGCACACATAAAGGCACAAAAAAAAAAGATAGAATTTGAGGCAAAAAGACAACAGGTATAAGTTTGTGTAGGGCTTTTCTTTTAGTGGAGGCAAATAAATACAATCACCTACAAGCATTGTGAATAACAGTCGGAACCAAAATGATCAAAGATTATGTATATAGAAACAATATATTTTACATTTATTGTAAAACATGCAAATATATATATATATATATATATATATATATATATATATATATATATATATATATATATATATATATATATATATATATATACAAATATTTAAGTATTCAGAGCATAGAAAGTATTACATAATCTGAATAGCTTTTGGCATGATTTGCTTGTTCCAATTCTTTGAGTGGTGGAGGTTTTTTTGCAGAATTATGGGTAATGCCTTTTTTTCACCTGAAATTATGCTGTTATGAATCAACAAAAAATAAATTAAAACAATGCAGGCTTATAGCTTAAGCGAAAGCATATACCATTAATTAATTAACAACCTCATAACTCACAGTAGTTCTATCTTTAACAGTTTGTAAGTCGTAGTTAAATATCAATTCCTCTATAGAGAAAATTAATAGGATTTTTACTTCCCACTGCTTTGGTTGACAGATGTTGTAAATTAATAAACCTTATAAAACTTAAATTTAAGCAAATGTGACAACTTGCCCCAGTCTGATATTTAAAACACCTATTCATTTGCCAGGAGAACACAATTCAAAATGTCAGTAAAAATCCACCTCCAAACAAGTAATATCGAGCAAAAATGACACTGGAGTAGGGCTGCACAATTAATCGAATTTCTACTCACGATTTCAGTTATGGATGCCACATTTACGTAATCGTTCAAAGCGGCAATTAATCGTTTAAAGTCCACTTAAGTTATTCTGCATGCTTAAAATATATATATATTTTATTTCTACATGTCATCTTAAGGGTTTTTCTATTGTTTTAGTATAACATTATAATGCCATTCATATATTGTACTTTTTTTTATCATTTAAAGAAGAAACCAATCCGATGTTTATTTGGCTTAATACTATTGAATAGCACTTTAAGTTAGAGTGTTTTCAGCTTGTTTATTTTCATATAAAAATCGTAATTGATAATCGCAATTATAATTTCAAGGGAATAATCGACCATTATGATTTTCCCCTCCCATGTCATTTGCAGCCCAATATTTCTGAAGGATGAATTCTCCTCATCAACAACAATTATCCCCCCACTAAAAAAGGATGCTCACACAGACAAAAATGCAAAAACACACAAACATATCTACTTCCACAGCCGAACACCCGCACAGCATTATCAGAAAATTCAAAAAATCAGCACATCTGCTGGCAAACTGCCGACCCTTAAGGATACGGGACACATGCTGCAAATCCTCTCTAAATCTCTTCCTGGATGTCACGCTTGCACAGTGGATCACAGGAGATAGCAATTCACTCAGCTGGCAAAAATATTGCCTGCCTGTCCTCTTCTTCTTCAGGCTCTCATTCGTGGGCATTTGCACTGTGCAATAATATTCCTTAAGGTTAATCTGAATGGGGCCAATAAAGCAATTCTATCGGACACATAACACCAGAGCCGGATGTGTCCTTGTGCCTTCTTGCTAATGCCACCCAGGTCAAGGGTTTGTCGCCATGTCCTCGCCAGCAGGAATTTCAAATAGCTGTGCAAGAGTCCCTGCTTCTTAAAGAAGGGTGCAAAGTCTTTCATCACAAACAGTTTATTTGCATACAAGGATTCCAAACAAGAAATCTAAAACAGAGCGCTAATTAAAGGTGAGGACAGCGGCGCTCTGCACCAGAGTGGTGAAGTCACCACCGAGACCAACAAGGCTCGAAAAACCAAACAGATGTAATCGCTTCTAATCAATCCTTTTGTAAACCGACAAGAATAAGCAAACATCTTGGAGCGGACCTTTCGGTGACAGCATACAAACCTATTCGCTCATTCACTGTCATTCCTGAAGTAAAAGGAATGCTATTTACAATCCACAGGAAAACAGTCCATCTGAGACAGTGAATCATGTCGTCTTTGGCACATGAGAGAGGGCCCCTTGAAAACCTAGAAATAGAAAACAACGTCACTTTTACAACTCTTTGATGCTCTTCTGTGTAACACAATAACACTTGTCACTGTCTGAATGATGACTGATTGCACTGACCTCACAATTTTAATATGTTTTACTCATGAAAAGCTGATTTAAACTAACTTTAAAGTCCTATATTCAAGCACACTCAGTATCAAATGAATACGGTTTACTCTATCTAAAAGAACATGTAGGAAAATATCATGTTTTGTCAAATCTGGGTGGCGCTTTAATTATGTGGTGAAACGTCTTAAAGCAAAATGTCAGGTGTGACATTTCATTCCTCAGAATAAACTCCAGGCCAGAGGAAGTTTCCAGCATGAGGTGCTTCTGGGGACCCAGTGCCAGATTCCTGTAAACCAATATGATCCGTTACCCACCGCTGACTGTTGTTATTGAGCTCTTAAGTAACAGGGCAAACAAATTGCGCTAAATAATTAAACACTAGTGCTATGGAGTTTTGCAACTCATGCAGTTTTGTATGCTACAATCATTAGTGCTTCTCTGCATATAATCATGTGCTAAATTGGTTTGCTGGGAACATCACACTCAAGTTCAAAGTTTGAACTTTCAAATGAACATCAAATATATATTTTGAAGCTCTCTAAGGCTAAAAAAAATATTTTAGTAAATAGAATTTATTATTCTAGACATGTTTTATTGTGTTTTACACAATTTCAGGTAGTGACTGAACACAAAAAAAAAAATAAAAATAAAAAATAAAAAAGAACATTTAAAGTTAAATAAAAACAAAGTCAAATCAAAGTTTCATCCAGCAGTCATGAGTTCATTGCACTTTCCACCCACTTTTAAAGGCTTTACTGATGAATAAAAGTCACACATGCTAATTCGAATTGTGCTTATGTGTAATGTCTGTTTTAGGTCTAATGAATGTTTTAAGAAAGACATTTTCCTCAAGATTAAGTTTACTTGAAGTGGTCAAAGACAACACTTTGCTTTCTTCATACACACTTAGACTTAAAAACATGATTATGAAAAGTTAATCTGCACTTAATCCAAATAAAAGAAGCAGTACATCATTTTATTTATGTGTTCGATGTGATGTGAAGCTAAACTTGAGTGTTCAATATTTGATATCAGCATATTAATGCATCAATAACAG
Source organism: Carassius gibelio (assembly GCF_023724105.1). Taxonomy (NCBI): domain Eukaryota; kingdom Metazoa; phylum Chordata; class Actinopteri; order Cypriniformes; family Cyprinidae; genus Carassius; species Carassius gibelio. Next base: position 6,843,767 of record NC_068383.1, read on the forward strand.
TGCTAAAACACCATCAGATGCTGGTCCCCATTGACTTCAATAGTATGAAAAAAAAAAAGACCAAAACACTATGCAAGTCAATGGGGACTAGCAAATGTAAGTGAATTATCCCTTTAAATACAATATAACCAAAAGCGCTTCTTAAAACTTATAAAACAATAAAACACCACATGGCCTCATTAGTGTGCTTAAAAAGCATACATACAAATATTTAATTTCCACATTTGCTTGCCAAATGTGTCATGTACATAGTCAGGAGGTACTGTTTAATGCAATTTCTGTGATGATAAATCAGCAGTGCTGAACATTCTCTGAACAGTCTCTCTCTCTCTCTAAAGTACACGAACGACGACAGCAGCACAGGATTCACACGCAGTGGCGCGTTCAACTCAAATGACATCAAACATGATCATTAAAAAAATGACACCGAACACATAGGCTACTCTGCAAAAACAGCTACAAAGTCACAGCAACCAAGACAGGTGAACACCGGCTACTTACATTTGCTGAGAAAGTTTATTATTCCAGCGTAAAAACACCGCAAAAGCAAATCCCGTTTGGCTAATTAGCGCATTTTAGGCAGCTGTGGGTCCAAAACACACTTGCAAATAAAAGTGAGAATGAAAGCTCGTGCAGGAACCGTGTCCTTATTTGTCGCACTGCCTGACCCTCCCACCCACTCACTCATTAGAGCAGCACACACCAGGACGGACAGGACACTCTGAGGGGCTCCCTGTGGAACACGCTACAGTAGCCTACACAGGGTACTTCACCAATCGCACGGGCATTAACTTTTCTTTCAAATTAGAGGACAAAATATAAAGATAAACTTTCATATAAAAAGAAGGCACTTTTTTGTCTATATACTGTATGTCTATATATTTCAGTAAATATGATATTAATAATGTCAATATAATATTATAATGTAAATATTATACTATTATCATGCTGACTACTTTATTAAATATTTCTCAGGATGATTCATAGCGCATACTATGAAAGTCTTAAAATAAAAATATTTAGCTAGTGAAACCATTTTTGATACACAAGACACAGACATTTCTAAACCAACAGAAAAATGAACCGGGGTTTTAGCTGACAAATATTTGAACTAAATGTAAAAACTTTGACGGGGTTTTGTGTCATATTTGAGTCTTGTCTTTTATTTCTGAAGTGTGTATAGTTTTTCTTTTGTATATTGCACTGTATAAATGATACATCTGTAAAATAACTGCTTATTACTGGGGCATTATCCATTAATTTTAATGCACATTTCCATTAACTCTAAAACAGTGCAATCCAGTGTAAAATTCAAAATACAAATAAAACACCTGTGACAATTTATGCAGACAATTCTTTGAGATTACAGTACATTTTGCCCTATTTTTATGGCTCTTTTTTGCATGCAATTTCTTGTCTGTTCACTTTTTGAATGTGTTTTGAATGTTGCACTATATGCATGCCGCAATTCTTTTTAAATACATATATCATAGAATTATTATTTAACAAAATAAAAATAAAAATGATATGCATTTCAATAAATTATGAATTGAAAGCATACACAATACTTGCAACAAATAAAAAATAAATATGATCTGAGTCAAAATTTATTAAAATTATTGATTTTGACACTACAGATCTCCAATGCATAGGGTGAATTGCCCTAATGTGGGATAGGGATTTTTTGCATTTCAGATTTTCCAAATCAACAACTAATACCATTTTAAAAAAAAACAAAAAAAAAACAGGATGTGTCCCCAGCTTTGGTAACACAGAGTTTCACTGGCATTCATGTATTTATGGGGGAGCTACAAACACGAAACCTTAATTGTCCCACATTAGGCAGTGTCCCACTTTAGGGCAAATCACCCTATACCACAAATCTTCAATATATGGGAGATTTGTTGAGGTATTAATGCTACATGTGTTGCTCCAAATGTGAGTCTCTGTAGAGTTATCCAAATGTCTACAACATGTTTATTCCTGTGGATGCTTTAAATCTAATACTTTTGTAAGCACAGTTCATTTGAAGCAGGGTGTTGCAGCACTTTGTGATATCTCACCTGACCTTCTGACTCTTCTGACCACCACTTTTGTGTTTACCCAAGGCTCTCAACACTGATGAATAATGAGACACATTTTTAGGATTGTGTTTGTATTGACCTTATTAGTGTGTCTCCACATTACCATGCATCCCCCAACCCAGCTGCTTGCAGAACAGCTGTTTCAAGGAATCAATGAGACGTCTCAGCTGTGATTCAATACTGACTTGCATTTCTGCAACAATAGCACCATACCGTCCCCTGTGTTCTGTTGAAGAATGTCCCACCACTGAGAAACAACCACCTTAAGCCGGCTGATGAGAAGTTCAGCACCTGAACAACATGCAGAAAACATGCTGCCCATGCTGACCCAGAATCAAACTTCCCTGAGAGTAATAAAGAAATATTATATTTGTATTAAAAACTAGTAAAAAGTTTAGTAAAAAATGTAATGCATTAAAATTCCACAAGAAAAGCAATATGCTGTTCTTTTGGAATTTTAATTCATAAAAGAATCATGAGAAGAAAAAAAAAGAAATCATAAAATATTAGGCAACACATATTGTTTTGAACATTCATAATAATAAGCAGCATTAATAATAAATGAGCACTAGTAATAACTGAGCACTAATTCTGCATATTAGAATGATTTCTGAAAAAAATATGTCACAATGAAGACTTGCAATCACAGGAATAAATTATATGTATCATTATAATGTGATTTATTCCATTGATCTCTTGATCTGCTCACCAAAGGTCCATTTATTTTATCAGTAAAACAGTAACAATGTGATTGTGTAAATGATAATTTATGATGTTATGTTATTCCAATATATATATATATATATACATATACACTCTAAATATATGCATCTACTCACACATATATACACATATATAAATGTACTCATTCGGTTCTTTTTATTTACTGTGTAAACAAACCACAACCAAAAAGGAATTACACCTAATTCTTTTTCTTTAGGTTTCTAAAAGCAAGTTCATCTATTTCAAAGCCTAGAAGGCCAAGAAGTCACATGAAAACATTCACTTGTTTAAGCATGCAAAGATGAACAAGGAATCTGTTAAAAATTAAAAAGCGTAATCGTGTATGATTTATCATAATCCCCCAGTAACCCCTTTAAATCTTTATACACACGTTTTATCAGCAGACATCATGTTCATCTCTAGACTGATGATGTGTCTTACAGTAATGAATTCACTTTCAAACAGACTCTTGGATTTTAAGCTCCTCTCTTATAGCAGAGGAATACACAAACCCCTCTTCTGCTCCACTTTGGTAGGTGATGTCGTTTGGTTCCCAGACAGCACATTGTGTGTATTCTTTCACTTCTTCACATTTAGTGACTTTCTCAAAGGTTGTTTTCCTGACAAACAAACATCCCAATCCACACATATCAACTGATATCAGACAGAACACTTGTTTTTCCAAAGCACCTGCCATTGAAAGATACATTCTATTTACATTCTCCTCAGTTGTTGCATATTTCTCACTATTGAAATGTCTTTTAGCTCAATGCATCACCCGGAGCATGCATGGGTTATATTACTCTTTCTCATTGCCATATGGTTTGTATATTTTGTACACATGCTTTGTTTCCCCTAAGTGCTTCTCAAACAATATTGCTGTCTCATGTTGCTCTAGTTTACAAGTGAAAACTAAATAAATGGATACTGCAAACAACTGAGAACAAGAGGTCCTAAAAACCTCATTCACTTTGCTGCAATGGTAAGCGCATGTGCCCATTTATGCATGTCTAATACAAAAGAAGAAAGACTAAATGCAGCCTGTCAGTGTTTGGAAAGCTAAAGTCATTCACTGAAATTGAATTCAACAGATATGTAAAAAGCTCACATGAAGCACAGGGTTGATGGGAACAACTTAGATAATTAATCTTAACAGATTTAGACTTTTAGAATTTGATTTACAGGCCAAAATAATATGTTTTAATTGTGAATATTAAACTTTGTTTATAATACACTCTGGGAAGTACAGTAGATATAAGCATGTATATGAAATAATACAAATCTGCCTCTTAAAATTACAGAAGATTGCAGTAGGCTACTTTTTTTTAAGTTCATGCTATATTTAAACCCTTAAAAATTGCCATAGTGCTCTCTGTTCTGTACGTCCGGCTTCTCCTGTCAGGTTATTGTAGAAAGGACAAATGAGACTGATAAAACAATAGCAACTGTGACCCAGAGACTAAATGAAATCAGGGTATTAGATTCAGTATCTCACAGCTAATGGACGTTTCCTGGTGCCCATCAGTCGCCTTGAGACTAGACAATACAGTCCGTAGTGCACCTATAAAGGGAATGAGAGCGTATATCAGTGCTGAGTGTGCATTTTAAAGGATCCTGAGAGAAATTAACCCTTCAAATATTATTTTCCAAGAGTAAATTCTTAGAATTTTTTTTTTTTTGAGCATGGCTATTTCGACCATTAAACATAAACATCTGTCTTGTGACAGTACGGCTTATTAGTTATTTAGCTTCTAAAAGTGTTGATCATTGTTATCATGAGATAAGCAATCAGTTGTATTCCTGTAGCTCAACTGGTAAAATAAAATTAGCCTATTGGCAATGTCAAGGTCAAGTGTTTGATTCAAATCAAAAGTGTACAGCTGATGCACTGTAAGATGCTTTGGATTTACAGTAAGTGTGTGCCAAATGCACGAATTAGAATCTTGAGTGTACAATAAAGGTTCAGTGTTGCGAGTCATTTCCTTGCAGCACAGTTTGCACGAGGACCCAGGTCTCATGGCCAGTATCATATATCAGTGATTATCCTGTGGCCACTTGCTGTCCTGCCTGATCACTTTGCACTGGTCTTTAATCACTATAGCAACTGTTTGAATGTGCCAAAGTGTGTAAAGTGATACCATGTTTATATGAAGTCCAGATACCTGAACAGCAAAAACAACAGAAACAGAAACAAGCAATGCAGCTAGTGACAATACTGGCTTTGTGATTAGATTGCAGTGTCATTTTTTTCTATATTAAAATGAGCGATGGCTGTTTTCGAAATAGCCTGCTGAATTTTTGACATTTTCTTTGAATCCTTTGTTTTGCATCAGTTCTGTGAAGCGCATAAGCTAACCAAAATCTAACTAAAATATTGATTCGAAAACAAGGCTTCCATACGTACTGTTTTAAAATTTTAGGGGGATTTTTCACAAATAAGTGAACCAGTATTAAATGTATGGTTGTTTTATGGTGACTGGGAGACATGTTCGGTTCACTTAGTCAAAGACTATAGAATACCCTTAATAGCCTTTAAGGGACTTTGACATAGTTTTGTCAAGATAAATAACTTGAAGGAATGTGATATATCGTGGCCACGAGATCATTTTGTCGAGGTAACGACATCTTTGTGAGGTCATGCCCTCGATATCCTATGGTTGAGGGAACAACATCCATTTCTCGTGGTCACGAATTCTTAGAAAACAACATATTTTTCTCATGGCCATGAGTTTAATACGTTAGCAAATCTCCTGTTAATTTCATTAACATCCCACCTTTCCTGTAGTCCTGCCCTGTCAGTTTTTTTTTGTGGAAGCCAGCTCTTGGTGTGGATTATCACTGAGATGGAGGTTATTCATTTACACCTTTTACACTGGTAATTATCCTCATTAAATCGAACCGGATTCATTCTCCTGATGTACAGCCAAGCCATTTAAGGAGATAAAAAATTAATTAGAAATAGCGACAGAAACCAGATTATGTTTGATGAATCTCCATGAAAAGAATAGCCGAGAAATTTTCTGTTAGCACGGTTGGAAAGTCTTAGATAGCTGGTTATAAGCTTATCATTCGGTGTTAGAATGCACGGATAGCGTGTTTGTGCGTGTGTGGATAATTGATAATGTCTGTGCTTCATTTAGAGTAAACTAACATTTATCATTCTGCACTTAATCTACGGTAAAGACACATTCATTGTTCACAGAATGTTAAGTAGTTTTGTCTTGAAACTGATTATAGGAAAATCTTTCTATTATAGATCATGTGTTTGTTTAGACATTGTTTTTGTGTGGTGTGTTTAAAATCCAGATGTATGACAATGATTATGTATTCCTTGACTCCTTTGTTGTAGGCTACTTTAAAAACATACAGTGGAGTCCTGCTTCAGATCACTGTTCACCTTTGGATGACCTCTAGTGAGATCTCCATCTCTGGAACAGCACTGACTCGCTGCCAATCATCTATGTGGTAACTGAATTCAAAAAGCTGGCACTAAATGGAGGATGTTAATATTAGGTAATTTGTTCTGAGGTGTAAGGGATGGAAATAGTCTTGATTACATTAAGGGTTTAATGGCTCCCAATGTGTCACTCAGTAAAAAGTTGGCAAGCAGGTGCACTTGAAGAATATCTAGCACTTACAGTTTTGTGGTTATCATCAAAGACACTTGGATCATGAATTCATACATGGTGGATTTCAAATAAAGAAAGGGGAAATTAAAATTTAGCAAGTAACATGAATTATTTCAGAGACACTTGGCCTAGATTAAATATGAGAAGAGTGTGGTTGAATAGTTCCAGTCAAAACATTTGCACACTGTCCCATCAGAAGGGCTAAGGGATTTTAAAAGATTAAACTTTAAATCTGAGAAGCGATTTCTTTCTCATGAGGCAAGAATCAAGACAGATGGTCATTTTATTTTTGAAAATCCATCTTCTCCATTTATTTCTTGCATATTCATATTTCTTAAACGCCTGTCAGCTCAAATAATCACTAACAGTATAGGTGGTTGAAATATATAGGTCACTTTTTTTTATTAAATTGTATTTTTATCAGAATCTTTTTTTTTTTTACATTTTATCTTAATCATCTGTTATGATTATTTTATGATTATGTTTTATGTAAATTACCTTGAATTACCATTGTTTATAAAATGTGCTCAATAAAAAACAGGCCTTGCCTCATCATCATAATAATAATTCATTAATAACTCAATATTTATTTATTTTTTTGGTGTATAATTTTATTTTTCCTTTAGGTTTTTATTTTTGGATTTACCCCAGACTTTGGTAGAGTTCACTAAACAATAAATAAAAACAATTCTGGCAACTCTAGAAGGTAATGAAACAAAAATACTAAAATTAACCATTTCAAAAGTTCAAATTCAGTTACAATTTAACAATTGTGTACATTTAGAATTAAAACAGTAAAGAAATAACAATTTAATAAGAATAACATAAATAATAAAATTAAATCTGTCTTAAATCTGACTAATATTTGAAATTAACATTTACAAAGTGCTCTAAAGTGTTTAGTTTATAATACTAAATTATATAATCGAGATATAATTAATAAAAAAAAAAAAAAAAAAAAAAAAAAACGCGCCCGTGTGTTGTGTGACGTCGCCGGTCACATGGCGAGCGTCAGCCGTGTTGCAGGAAGTGAAGCAGTCATGGCGACCCCAGTCGCATTACTCTCCGAATCTGTGCTCGGATGGTCTATTTTCACGATTGTTTTACTGGTGAGATATATGAAGTACCCATTATAACGTGTATTTACTAGTATTACGTTGTTGAACGCGGGATTTCCGCGTGTATTCTGTCACGTATTATCCTGGTCGATGTGTATCTTATCCTGGTACATACAACACATAAGTGAATAGATCTAACTATTATGATTATATACGCCATATCATAAACCTGTTTATGTTTGCAGCTACAGTATATTTGCAGATTTTTACTAAGTTGTCACACTGAACTGTTTTACTAGAAATCGATGTTTCTAAAAATAGACGAATGGAACTGTTTTACTACCTCCTCCAGTTTCTATAATATAGTGCAGTTTATATTCAAGTACAAGTATATGTGTTATTAATATTAAAACGATTTTACCTACCATATTTTTTATGTATTATTTAACTGTATGTCCTTAACTGCATGCTTACTATTACTGTTTATGGGTACTATTACTTCATAGTTTTCTTTGTTTGAGGCGACTATCTGTTTGGTGACCAATGGCTGAAGGGGGCAATGTTCAGGAAATTGTATTGTTTTTGCAATACCATTTAGTGGTACAAACACACCGCACTATTAATTATAATCTGTTTTATTCTACCTGGTCGAGGCGTTTAATTAAAGTGCTGCCAGAGACTTCATTTTCTAATTAAAGTGCATCCTTCTCAAGTTTATCAAGTGCAAAGAGAGCAGTATTTCCTGTTATATAATTGATTCGGTGCATCCTGATTTAAATGCAGAGCGTTGGGTCATTATCTGACCAGCAATTCAAACAGAATCAAATACGCATAGGGTTCTTAATTGATCTTGTCTGAAAACAGCATCTTGTAATCACAAGCTAATTTTAGCTGTGTCCTGAGAGCTTATAAAGGGTTGTGTTTGGAATAGTTTCTTTTTAAAGTTGAACTCTATTAGTGTTTTTTTTTTTTTTTTTTCAATGAAGTACTGTACATAATGCTTTCCAGAGACAGCTGTCTCAGAGGCTTCTAATTCTGTAGGCCTTTTTCTTTGTTCTTAGAGAGGAGCTATTGCCTGCTAGGCCAGAAGTGCAATATAAATTCACATTTTGAGTTATCTAAATAGCACTTGTAAGGCTTGCATGGCCTTTAAAGTGAGTTTGTGTTATGGGAAGGCCAGCTGTCTGTTATAACACTCATCGGTTTGACACCAGAGAGATTTAGGCCGGTTAAACCATAAAATCTATGTATGTGAGTTTAATAAATGATAAATAAATGATAAATGTATGCCTAGCTGATGTCCTTACCTGCACTCTGGTCAAACTCTTATGTTAAAAAAAAATTTAAATAATTAATAAACAAACAAATAAATAGTAAAGACATCTGAACAAAGACGGAATTGATATTTGTCTACAAAACTTATTTCAAGCATTTAACCATTAGCCTTTAGGCTCAAAAATCATGAGACTAGTGGTATTGTGCATAACATTAATTTAAATGGATTATTTTGATGCATATTGTTCCCTTGTATCTTCAGGTCATCGTTGCTTTCTGCTGGGTCTATATTCGGAAATATCAGAGCCGGCAGGAGAGCGAGGTGATCTCCACCATCACTGCGATATGCGCTCTGGCCATTGCGCTCATCACGTCGGCTCTTCTTCCTGTTGACATCTTCCTAGTGTCCTTCATGAAATACCCCAATGGCACTTACAAGGTAACCAGAATCCTGTACAGAGATGTGGTTTAATGACAACTATAGCTCTGTAGCTCCATTATCCATGTTCTCATTCATTGTTAATTTTGTTTTATTGTTCAAAACAAAGTAATCATATGTAATGAGAGCTCTGTACAATAAGTGATTTGGATGTCTGGCATGGATGTTATTGCTATTAGTAGTTTATTGCCACCACTTGTGGATACAGTGGCATTTCCTTTCTAAAACCTCCCATTATTCAATCAAATGCAATAAGAAGAGAGTTCAGTACTTCAGATTTGAGTTCACAAACTGAATTGAGCACATCGTTCTTTTACGCTTGAGACTCAAATGATCTAGTGGTTACTATGGCAACTGAATGGCATAATTAATGAACCCACGGCCCCAGCATTCTTCCTTACGGATAATGAATAATTAAGGATAGAATTACCTCCTCTGACATGAGATCTTTAATGAGTGCTTCACTTAGAACTTCTGTGTAACTCGGTTTCTCCTTGCGTACAATGAAAGCACATCATGACCCGAGCCTGTCAAGTTGTAAAATGGAAAAAAGTACCCTCAAAAGTAATTAAGACAACTTTTGCAAGTCTTCTGAAGTCAAACAACAGCTTTATATCAGGCCGACTTTTTCTGTAGCTCTCAAATCTAATTTGCACTTCCACATATTTAAACTTTGGCAACATAATACTTTCGGCAACATATTAGTTCTAATATTGTTGCAATAGCAATTTGGAAATGTGTTCAGATGAGATATTCTAGCTATGATGGATCTCAAAGAATTCTGTAATATGGCTTTATATGCACTTTTTTTTTTTTTTAAAGATGCATTTTTCAAATCCGAATCACAACAGAGTCTGCCTTTCACTTTCTTCTATAGGAAAAGCACCTCTGCATAATATATTCTCTGAAAGATCCCTCAGAAATTGAAACTCATAAGACTTTACAACATCTTGAGGTTCAAGAAATGTATTGTACACTATTTTACATATACTACCCTATTTTCATTTTTGGGTGAACTGTCCCTTTAATTGGAGAGCAAGGGCCAGAGACTTTTAACTCCAGTGTTTGTATTTGATTACATTACAGTACAGCACCGTGAACTTATGGATGCCTTTGCAAAACACATGGAATGTGGAATAGATGTGGGCCAGACATGAGGTTATTTCCATTGTTTAACCGTCAAACATGTTTTGACTATCAACAGTTGTCCGCTGTAAGGGTTGATCTAAAAATAAATACATACACACCGGCAGTATATTCACCAAGCAGTGTAAATCACTGCTCAAGTGTTTGTAATGTTCAGAATAAATTGAGATTGACAGACAGTGCTGGCCTGGTTTTCATTTGAGATAATGAGCAGCCCTAGGATTGTTAAAAAAAGGTCAGGACCAGATATTACTTTATCAGAATTAGACGAGATTCATTACTGGTTTCATTTCGTTAATGGGAAGTTGAGGGTTTTGAAGTGTTCTGAAGAAGACGGACTTGCTTGTTCATATCAGAGATCATCAGACTAGGCGGAGGAGGTTAACCTAAAGAGATTCTCAGTGACTCTATCGGGTTAATCAAGATCTCTGGTGAAGCGGCTGATCTTTCTGTAACACACTTCCTCAAAACATTTGAACTTTTAATAGGTTATCTTGAGTCATAGAGTGCTGTTGTCTAATGTATTGAAAAGACCAGCACTATACAGTACACAGAGGTTATATTATCACGTAAATTGGAATGAAGCATTTCAATATTTTTCATTCATTATAGTCTGAAAAGTCCATTCAGGAAAAACTTGATGGTTCTTGATAATATGAAGATGTGCAATGCCTAGGATAAAGCCTAGGATTCTATTTACCTACAGTATAGACTTTCCCAGGGTTGACTATTTCAACTTTTAAAAGCTATTTATAGCTGTTCAGAAATATTAAATTTGTGTCTTAAGTTGCTGTGGTATATTTTGAGCAATAGCCAAAAAGAAAAAAAAAAAAAAACATTGTATTGGTCAAAATTATAGATTTTTCTTTTATGCAAAAAAAACATTAGCATATTAAGTACAGATAATGTTCCATGAAGATTTATTTATTTATTTTTTTTTTAAATTTCCTACCATAAATATATCAAAGCTTAATTTTTGATTAGTAATATTCATTGCTAAGAATTCATTTGGACAACTTTAAAGGTGTTTTTCTCAGTATTTAGATTTTTTTGCACCCTCAGATTCCAGATTTTCAAATAGTTCTATCTCGGCCAAATATCGTCCGATCCTAATAAACCATACATATATAAATACATCAGATGATGTATAAATCTAAATTTTTTGGATTTGTGTTTGCTAAGGTGAACTATTGCTTACATAGAGTTTTACAAGGATTAAACTTCATTTGTGTAACGGACATAAATGATATCTCAAATTGTGTGGGTTGTTGAGTAGGGTTGAGATTTTATTGATCGAAGTGATCAACAGATTTACATAGAAGTATGGAGTTAGAATTGTTGCATATTTACATATTAGATAATTCAATTGATTTTGAGTCACATATAAATGTCACAAATATTAAACAAATTCACAAAAATATTTCTTTAATATATACAGGAGTTTCACAAATTAACAAATACGAGATTTACAAATAAAAAAAAGTATCCTCAGATTTTCACAGTTGTTACAACAGGAAATTTCCCATGTAACTTTGCCTAAATTCATTTTTGTGAAACTCCTATAATATATATTTGTGGATTTCATTCTTTATTTGTTGAATGTGTTTAACTTTAGTGAATCTTTTTACATTTATTTGCGGCTCACAATCTATTTATATTCTATAAAATAAGACTTTCTGCCCCCATTCTGCCCCCATACCCGAGCTATGAAGGCCCAAGAATATCCCAGAAATGTGAAGTTTTGCTGTCGACTTGTATAAGACTCATTTGCCCTTGTTATAGAGTGTAGAAAGGTATTTATTCTAACTGTTCTAGGAAGCTTACAGCAGATTCTGATGAAAAACGCTCACCCAAATGGGTGGGAAAATGTCGCTTGATAATCGTTCTGAAGCCGCTGTGATTCACGTCGCATAATAAATCAGGCAGACAGGTGTTTTTTGTTGTAGGAGGTTGAGATGGAAGGAGCCATCAAGTCTTGGATAAACATGTAAGATTATGGCAGCGATCTCCTTGGCTCCGGCCTTCCGGTAATCCGTTTTTCTGATGTGACGATCAAATGTATCTCTCCTCCAGTCGAGTAAGCTGGCTTAATGGGCAGAGGAACCTTCCCGACTAAACATCTTCTTAATGCAGCCTGTGCACGTAGGACTCTGTAGGTTTATTTCTGTTTCTCTGCCCTAAAGAGATTACAGCAATGATTGACAGGCCTGGGTTTGGCTAATGAGGATGCAGTCTCTCTGCTAAACTTGTAGCAGTACTAGAGTTTTCTTGATAAATTGTTGTTAAATCAGGCTTGTTTTATTCTACAGATCTTTGTTATTCTGTAGGTGTTCTTTGGAAGCCCACAAAGCTGATCTGCTTACACTAGGAGACAGATTTGTGGCACCTACAGAGGCCTCAAGAAATATTTGGACGATTAAAAAATGTCAGTTTTGTTTACTGTGTTGTAGTGAGATCCTGTCCTCTCCAGTCCACCCCCCCCTTATGTGTTTTAAATAGCCAGTATGGATACTGGACTTAACATTTATTTTAAAGGCTTTATTGTAAATAAATAAGATTTGATATAAAATAAGATTTTAAATAATTAAGATTTTTGTTATAGAAGTGTATTTATTTATTCTGCAAGGGTGCATTAAATTGATCAAAAAATTACAATAAAAATATTTTTAATGACAAAAAAAAAAAAAAAAAAAAAAAAAGGTAAAAATGCTGTTTTTGGAACTTTCAATTCATCAAAAAAATCCTGAAATAGTGTTTATTTTGTATCATAGTGATATTTCACAAAATTACTGTTTTTACTGTATTTCTTTTTTATCAAATAAATTCATCCTTGTGTAAAAGACTTCAAAAACATTTAAACATTTAACATTTAAAGCACATACACTACCTTACATTATATTTATTTATTTTAGATATTAACAGAAATGGCATGAGGAGCAAAAATAATAATTCCATTTTCAGAGTGCCCATGGTTGTGGACAACTTGGAATATCAGGGAAGTTTAAAATTGTTAATTACATGCTTGGAAAACTGGAAAATTAATCAATTCTTAAAAAATGTTAGCTATTACAGCTAAAAAATTCTCTTTGCGAGTTTGATATGAAATGATTCTCCAATAATCACAGGTAACTGGCAATTTCATTGAAATTCATAGGTCAACATATATTTGTGAAATATCTGATTATCTCTGGACCTGGTTAGATTCATAAAGGCTGACAGCAAGTATCCAACAATGGAATTATGTTTTTCTAGTGCTGGTGTAGCAATTATGGGTTTGCTCTTTTGGCATGATGAAACGGTGAGTTATGAATGTGCGATGGAGTTCATCGAGACCGAGAGAAAGGAAGAGAGAGAGTGATTTACTGCGGCAAGGCAGACAGCAATTCTCTGGCATTTGGATCTACTCCGAGAACCTGTGAGTCATCAAAGTGTCAGGTCACGTTTTTGATGGGATTTTTGACACACTGGAAATAAAAAACACACTGCACCTGTAGAGCCACTTCTTTGTATCACCACTGTCCCATGGCACCATTTGAAGTCCTGTCATAAAAATCATGTTTTACCTCACTGTATAAAACAGAATATTTGTTGGCCTTGTTTTTATCCTTACATGAGATACAAATCCTGCATATTATATTGTATTGCACTGTGTATCTTATATATATATATATTAACATATTAATGCAGTATTAGTCATTTACAATATTGAATTAATCATGCCACCTGATATTCATAAAACACCTGTTTAATGATATGGCAATAAAGAACAATTTATTGATAAAAAAAGTGCTTTTTATGTCTGCCACAGTAATGTTTTCAATTATATAAAATTATAAAATGATCATAATATATATATATATATATATGTGTGTGTGTGTGTGTGTTTGTGTGTGTGTGTGTGTGTGTGTGTATATTTGTGTATATATATATATATTTGTGTGTGTGTGTATATATATGTTTATATGTATATGTATACATGTATATGTGAGTTTATGTTAATTTTATATATTATTAATTAATGTTATTTATTATTGTGTGCTAAATGAATCAACAGTGATGTGATTAATTTGATTAAAATATTTTTATTACTCAATTGACAGCCCTATAATCTAAAATATATTAAAGAAATATCATGATTTGTCTGTCATATTTTTCAGACATTGTTTTTTTTTTTTTTTTTGTGAATCCAGGAATGGGCAGCAAGCAATGAGACCAGGCAGCAGATCGAAGACACTGTTTTGTACGGCTACTACAGTAAGTACCAAATGACACTGTTTTGGTGCAGTAAATAAAATGTTCTTACCTTGCATTTTAGAAAATGTTCCATTCATATTCCTTCATCATCTGCCCTTATTGTTTGAGTTTCATTGTGGGAGGCGGCACAGTCCAGTCCGCAGCTCATCGTTAATGTCCATTCACTCGGGTTATAAATTATGGTGCGTGCACAATATGACATTGGCCTACAAAAAGCTGGCAGTTCAGTCGCAGGATGATTTTATTTGTGTGGAACCGTCTTGGTCAAATTGAGCTAAAATGAGTGCAGTTTTCGGCTGAATAAATCTCCTTGAACAAGGTCGGAAGGGCTCATGAACATGGTTGAACTCAGCTTTTTGGAACTGCATCCTCTCTTTATGACTTCATAGCGTTAAACATGTCTCAGTGAAAGCATGCACGCTTTAACAGAGTCCTCCATTGCTTCCACTTTAAATTATATTTTTTAGTAATGCTGGAACAAGGTAACATAAAATTAAGTTTTGACACAGTTGCTTGATTATTATTAGAGTTTGCAAACAGATGCTGCGTGGAACAGGCCGTCAGTAGTAGAGCTGCGTGGCATCTGTTGAGCAGCGCCAAATGTACTAGAGACGAGCTGTCAGCCAATACAAACCAGCCAATCAAAACCCCTCTCTTCCACAGTCAGAAAAGCATCAGAAGATTAACAGTGACTGCAGGTAGACACGTCGCAAATCCCCTGTCCAGCTGTCGGCCCCGGTTCTCCAAGAACAAAACAAAATATGATTTTATGCTCAAAATTGATTCGATGAAGTCTATAAGATATACTTTGACAACAAAACTTTTGTGATTTGTGGCCGAACATAATGCAGGGAAAATATGCTGTTTGTAGATAACTTGAAGCATTTACATGCAGTGCATTTACTGCAGCATTTCAGAGTGAAATAGAATATTCAGTGTGAAAGTACAAATTATTAATGGCATAAAAAAAAGTATATTATGAATGGTACTTATTTAGGTTTAAGGCTCATACTTAGGAGCCCTATCCATAAGAATTAGGATTGATGTTTGACTCGGCCTGCATATTTATGTTAAAAACATCTCAAATTATTTGACTTGATGAGTAGTGGTGTGGTGTTCCTTCTCTAGGTGTTTTTCTTGAGACTTGACTTGGTCCGATAAGAACCACACAATCAATGTTCAATTAATACTTTAGTAACTGCATAGTAACTACCTTTTCCTTTTCTAGTTGTTTAAAGGGATGGTTCTGTTATTTTTACTCACCTTCATGTTGTTCCAAATATGTGTGACTTTCTTTCTTTTGCAGAAAAAAAAAAAAAAATATATATATATATATATATATATATATATATTTGTTGATACCACAGACTTGAAAACATTCTTCAAAATATGTTGTTTTGTGTTCCTCCGAAGAAAGAAAGTCACTGTACTTTTAATATAATTTGTTTCATAAGCACGACCTTGGTGATGTCAGGAAAACAGAAAAGTGAGATGCAGAGAAAGGTAGTATTTTTAAGAAAGTCATTAAGAATATAAAAACATCAATTTCTGTTTCTTTCAGAACACGTAGTGATGAATTGTGCACAATGAGAGAAGGGGCATTCATTAAGAATGCATCCTTGGGCCGAAACCGTTTTACTTTAGTGGTTTAAAACGACCTGAGCACAGAGAAGCTGGAAACATAACCATGTCTCTTGTGCAAAAATCTTCACTACAATGCATGGATTATAAAATTTAAAGTTTCTGAAGATCAATTAAATAATTAATATAAAACAAAGTAATTTCCTGCTGGTGGTATATATATATATATATATATATATATATATATATATATATATATATATATATATATATATATTTTAAATCCATAAAACAGAGAGATGTGATTCTACAGTGAGATTATGAATTCCAAAATGAAAGTTGATAAACTGTGCTTTATAAAGCCAAATTCCACAGAACCCCAGTTCAGACTCTATTTTTAAACGCATAACTTCCACATCTTGTGTTGTTTGACACTATTCTTATGATGTTCTCCTCATGCTTTCTTGTTTCTTGTCGCATCCCTTTTTTTGTTTTTTTCACAAAAAAGTCTGATTGCTTTATTTCTGGGTTTTCTGGAAGATCAGGGGTTGTACCATGCTGACTCTGCTCAAAGAGACACCGGGGATGCTGCATGTGTACTTCTAGAAGAAAATGAAATTTGAAAAGAAACGCCGTCCTGTTGTGTCGGGTGGTCCTCTGTTGAGGCATCATGCGTGGAGGTGGGATAGAGTGATGAAAAATGAGATACGGGGGACTTTGAGTTTCTTAAGAAGATTGAGGATGGGGAGAGACGGCCGTCTGATGACGTGTGTGATTATGACTAACACAGCCTCAGCTGCAGAACGATCTGTTCACTAGAAAAATGGATATAGGGTGCAAATACGTAGGCGTTGGCTTTGAAGACCTTTGTGTGGAGGGGGTTTGAGTAGATGAGTTATGCCTGTGAATAGGTGCTGTATATGTCTGAGTCATTCATGGAACAGGTGTTGGAACAGGGAATTCGAAAGGACGTTTCTGTAAGATGTATTCTTAAATATTTTGATCTAAAACACATAAAAACAATATCTTTAAGTTCTTCTAAATTGGTTTGTCCAATCTTAAGATAAGAATAAAAAAGACATCAATATGAAAAGACATCAATATGCGGAAATAATGATGAATATGGAATTCTTGATGAGTTCTATCAGCCAAATGTCATCTCTTGAACATGGCTCGTGGAAACTTGTCATTTCTGCTTAATGATCCTATTTATGACAGTTCAGTATTTCTATATTTTCAGGTAAATATGCGGTGTGATGGAGGAAGCCAGCATTCACTGGCAGATAAATAATCTAATATTAAAAATAATAATTTAAGTAATTTTTCTTTAATAATTACATTTTCTTTATAACTGTATACACACACACGTACATGTACAAAATATTAATATATAGTTAATATATAGTTTTCTTTGGTTTTCTATATATGTATGTATATATAACAAAACATATTAAACAAATTGAATTAAAAAAATATATAAAATAAATATACTAAACAGTATTAAATAATTATTATTCACACTTAAACATGAATAGGGAAAATCATTTACAGTTTTGCTATTTTTCTTTCCATATGCTCCTTAAAAAAATAAAAATAAATAAAATAATAAGTCTGAAATACATTTTGAATTCATATGTTTAAGCCTTGTATAGTACACAATAGCCAGTTTTGCACTTTGTTAAATGTGGACACAAATGGTATTTCTTGCATGGAGTGACTCGTGTGCGCTTTTCAGTTTCCTTCTTTTTATTTCCAGCATGCTACAGTCATCGGGAACACGGGTTTATTCGGCAGTGATTTAATGTTTGCTTTTGTATTCCTGATGACAAATGTTTGACTTCCTTTTCGTTTGCTCTCGAGCTCATCCCGTTGTGCTCGTGGGGATGGACAGAGAGAAGAACAAATGTCTCATCCAGAGAAACGCAAGCCAAGCAGGAGGAGGAATAAGAAGGAATTTTAATCAATTGCAAAAGTGTGGTGTCAACACCTCTCAAGAGCTCATCCGAGGAAAAGTGCTTTTGTTCTCGGAAAAAGATGCGGCACGCTGCTTTTCCACCATCCACCATTAACACTCAACCATCTGAGCATTGGGTATTTGCATTAAAATCACCTGCTGCAGTGAAATCTAACGGTAATTAATAGATTGTCCTGAATCAATAGCTGTATTGTGCAAGCTGCTCCCGCAGTCTCTTGCTCTCAGGTCATTATACTGCGATTAACGTATGTAGATTGTTTTCACCACAGACAGAACTGCAGTGCCTTCAAACTGAATCATCCTGCTGCTTTTTTTCCTTCCTCTTGGTGGCATTTTCGTTCTGCTGCAGTTCTTGAATTAGTCGCATTGATTGCGCCCCCTCCCCATCTCTGCATCATGTGCAGAAGAGAGTTCCCAGCAGCCTGTAGGTGGAGATCAAGCTCCATCTATCACAGCAAAGCCGAATCCAATACATTTGAGGAGACTGGCAGGTCAGAGCCTCAAAGGCTTCTTTACAAAGCAGAATCTGAGATCCCTGTCCGCCCATGTCTGTGCAAACGGAATAATTACAGCCCTAACTTTATCCCTCCCTAGTGTGTGGCGATCACCACAAACTTGTCCTAAAGGAGGAAGAGATTGCTTTCTTCTGAAACAGTTGGGCTCTACAGACTTGATTGTAATTGTTTTATTACAGTGTGATCCCTTTGTCAAACTTGCTAATCAAGCATGATGTCAGGTGCAGAAAAATTCTGTGTTTAATTAGAGGAGTCGAATACGAATTCCAACATGAATCCCTCTCAACATCCAATGACCTGCTCAACAGCCCCTTCAAGAGTTTTTTTGCTTGTTACAGCTGCTCAGTTTTAATCAAACGCTGCAGTGCTGTGTCATGTGTTGAGCAGAAGATGGGTTTGTGCTTTTGTGTATGACAACACTTTACATTGTAATCGTGTGACAGCTTTCAAACCCTGAAACATATGAACTTCATAAATCCTAGAAAAATTAGACATTTCCATGCATGTTTGCAGACAGCCATACATTTTAATTTATATATATATATATATATATAATGAAGCCTAGTATTTTTAGAGTATCTCTTGACATTTTAGTTATGTTATAATTATATAGTAAATGTTTTATAAAATAAAAATAATAAAAAATTATAATTACAACAATAATGCATATTTATAGGTTATATTTTTATTTTTATTTATTTTTATATTTATATTTATGTATAAACCTGCGATAGATAGATAAATAGTAAATATTGTAATTATATAATAATCATATTATTAATGATAATACATATTTGTATTTATATACACACCTGCTCTTGTGTGAATTGAACTCTTTAACTTTTTTTTTTTGCACTATTAAGAAAGAACTCTGCACAGTTGTTCGTAAATGAGACCCTGTATGAGCATAAATGTGTTTTTTGGCTTGCTCTCTGTTCTTCGTGCATGTTTCAGCACGATCACTAATGGAAAGTGCAAGTCGCTGGTGGCGCCCAACAGCAGCGAGCACTGACAGATTGTGCATTTATTGAAGTGGGCAGCTGTGCATGGCGCAAGGTCCTTGAACCTGCTGAGATGAGAGCTCAGGCCAAAGCATACACAGGAAGGATTCAAATGTCGCCCCGCTCTGCCTGCCATTAATGCCCGGCCCAATTTCTGAGAGGCACATCATAGTGCATGTGCCTCGTGGCAGGGATTTTGATGATTGGGAGTGGGATGGTAAACCCAGATAGATTGCAGCTGAAGCCCCCATCCAAGACATCCCTGGAGATTAACCTCTTAGGTTATGCAATTAAAGGAAAAATATGTATTTGTTCAGATGGCCTGGGGCCAAGTCCTCGGGCAGCATTTCTATTTAATGTAGTGTTCTTTAGAGTGGACAGCCTCTACCTTAAGGTTTGGCTACACAATACAAGGTTAAATGGAAAAGCATCCCTAAAAGTCCCTAGATACATCCGGTATCTTGATCTTAAAGGCTTCCTATCATCCAGCCAGGAGTCTGCTAGCAAGCCACGAGTTTTTTTGAAATGTCAAGACTACTTAACAACTGAAAGCTTTTCCTCCATTTTAACTTGAAGGTTTTTGAACTTTCATACACGGATACCAGAAATGCTTTTGAGTCTGAAAGATAATCAGATCCAACTGTTGAGGAGGCACTGAGGTGTCCACCTCTGCACATTTAAATCTACATCTCTGGAAAATTAGACTAGGCGTTTGCTTCTCTGCTCGCTCTCCACTGCATCTTTTCATGTCCTCTCGAATAAGTAAAGGCCAAAGTCAGTCAGGTGTGTCCTTGTGCAGAGCTTCTGGACTTAAAATGAATATAAAAGATAAAAGTGAGGTAATTTGCACCCATAGATACAACTCTCTTGTTGATCTGTCTGTCTGTCTCTCTGTCTGTCTGTCTGTCATTATATTGATATATCTGTTAAATCTATCATAGCTGTCTGTTGTTATATGTGTCTGTCTGTCTATTGTTATGTATTTGAATTTATTTGAATTTCAATTTGTTGTAATTCTGCTTCTCTACATTCAACTTTGAATTGCAATTCTGCATCCTGTCTTCCACTTCGGTTCAAATTCCTTCAGTTGAATTGTAATTGAAGAGGCTTCTTCAGATCAGTTCTGAATGGTGCAGAACCCTGGTGAATGTAACTGTATTTAGCACTCTGAAATAGTGCCGACAATCATATTCTGCTGCTTTGTGACTGTATACTGAATATTTGCAAAGTTCATGCAAATCTGACGTATAAATCCTCTTGAATTGCAAAACGTAATTCTTTTTCATTTTATTTTTTATATATATTTTAACCATTCACTATTTAAAAGTAATATTCAGCAAATGCTTCATAATGGGGCCTTTGAATGCATATTTAAAGGCATGGGTTGTGCAGGGAATAAACTGTGAAATCAATTCAGGAAATAGTTCGCCAGAGTGCCAGTCTTCAGGGTTCATACCTGTACCATACCTTTATCTGTAACGTGTTGCATGAAGATGATCTTACCTCCCTTTTCTGCTATTTTCACATTAATTCACTATTTGTGGCTTGTATTACGCCACCACTTCAGGAAATTGATGCCCTTTTCCTTTCTGTAAATGGGAAAAGGAATCCCATCGAGTCGATGTACACCGCTAGGGGTACAGTGCTTTCTTTTCATCAGATGTCACCTGTTCAGAGATACATTTCAACTGCCTACATTTCTTTCTCTTCATTTTTTTCATTTTTTTTCAGATCTTCTGCAAGATCTGATATCTTTTTGCGAGTCCATGTCATTTGTTAAAGCAATTATTATGCTACTTGAAGGACACCTCTCTGCTCGAATGAAGAAGCAGAATGCTGTTTTGCTTGCTTTGGTTTGCTAGTATTGTGTGCTCTGTCACAGTCTCTTTCTATGAAGATCACTGAACCCTCCAGATGCAGCACTGTATTACCATCAGTATTCTTGCAGTGCTCCTGTCAGAGAATGTTTGGCCCCGAGAGGTCAGTGCTTCTAACAGCCCAATACAATTGAAAATTATTGCCTGTGCTGGTTTATAATCCGACAGGCCCCACATAGGCCAAAAGGCTTCGCGAACTGCTAATTTCCAATCTGGTGACAATCAGTTGCCGGTTCTCCACTGAATAAGTAGACGCCCCCTTCACATAAACCACCTGTGACATCTGGGCACGTTTGGAGTTTAAGTGCATATCTCCAAATGGATAGAGGAAATTTTCCGACAAACCTGCTTGACCTCGTTTAGCGTTCAGTGTTTGGCCCCCTGCCCAGATAAAAGACTTCTTGTGATGTGAATGCATTGTTTCACCTGTCATAAAGCTAACAGCTAACAAAAGAATATAGTGGGTTGACTATTTGAATTGTCTTACAGGTTCTAATAATAAAGGATATATACTAATGCATTTACAATTGATAACATTTCTTATATTATTAGTATTGAAAACAGTTTTGCTTCTTTATTTTTGTTCATTTATGATACATGTTTCCATTATTGTTCATGTTTTCTATTGTTTTTCTAAACTGATGGTTGAGTCTAAATAGATTTGTTTAATACAGCTTACCGTTGTATATTACCATTATATTCTTTTATATTTGCCAAATATGCATGGAGAAATTGAAGACTATTAATCCAGAGTTTAAAAAAGGATTACAATGGACTCATGGTAAATGAAAAAGAAAGGAAAATCCTGTCAAGCTTCACACTTAAGGGTGATATTGTCTCACTGTAGAGAGAGGTGAGCTTCAACCAGGGATTGAGCACTGTGTTTTTTCTGTGACATTAATGTCCCATTGCCATCTGCCCTATGGTGTGTGGGTCCATGTGCTGCTGACAGTTTTACAGGAAATGAAAAGGTAAAGCATGCCATCCCATGTGCCCCATGTTACAGAGATACTGAAATTTACTCGTATCTTCCTAGTGCTTTGTCAGTTTTTTCCCCCTAGGCTTCTCCTGACATCTCATTTTCACATCATTGTAATGTGTTTGTGCATTCTGGGATATGTAGAGTTTGGAGGATGATGCCCTTGCGACAGACTCCTTCCTTTTACGGGACAGCAAAAAACAAGTGTCTGTCAGACCTGTCAACAACCAGAGTTGAAAATAATAGTCTAAAACAAACACATTATACGCCAAATAGCCCAAAATTTACCAGAGCATGGGAAAGACTTTAATTAATTAAAATTTTTTACTGGTAGTATCAAAACAGTGAGTAGTTGTCTTTAAACTGACATAATTTATGTACAGAGAATCTAGGAATGGGCAACATAGCAGCAGTGATTGACATTGACAGTGATAGTTTTGGAGAATTATGGTTTTTATGACTTACAAGTGACGAGGCAAACAAGTTGCTGAATACAATGTCTAGAACCATTTAAATTAGACAGATTCATTTTGCTAATGAGATTTAAACCAGAAGCCCTATTAAAATATCTCTGTCTTCATATGGACATATTCGCAAGAAGCAGGACAAAGTGAGAGTGTGAAACTAGCCTGCTGCTGTGTGCATATCATAGCAAATAATTATTTTTTTTCACCAGGAGAAAGAAAATCAAATGGGTTTGGAAAGACATGAGAGCAACTAAACAATGACAGAATTTGGTTGAACCGTTCCTTTTTTGTAAGATCATTATGATATTTCTAGTGCTGCTATTGGCAACACAATCACAAACAAATAAGCTTTAATTTAGCAGCGGTACATTGTCAGTGGCTATTGAGTTGATTACAGCCGATTAAAGTTGTAAAGGAGAGAACAAATTAAATTAACCAAGTCCCCCCGGCAGACACACTTGCAGATTTAGTTTTCAAATATCATGTATGTTAGTTTAGCTTGAAGGGATGCATGACTCAGAACCCTCTTAAAATGATAACCATCAACATAACTGTTTCCAGGAGATGAGTCTGAAGACTCGAGTGTGTATTTATGAGACTGAACTGGGTGTCTCGCAGTGGATTCATCGACCCTTTCGTCTCCGCACCTGAGGGGGCATCGCTGCAGCACTATAAATGCAGCCAGAACTTAGTGGAGGACCGAGGTTGGCCATTTAATTATTTAGCTCCCTCTTCTCTTTGTCAAGGGGATTAATATGCTAAACTTTTCTCCCCAGTCAGGTGCTTTCCCATTATATCTGGTTAGATTGAAATGGATGATCTGCAGTAATGCAGTGCGGCTTATTCCCTCACCGTGTTAATATTCATGTTGTTATGATTAATATTACCCACTGGTTGGGTGCCATGAACTCAGACTAGAGAGGGAGAACAGTCCTGCAATGTGTGCCACTAGCATTGGATGGTTCTGCTTTAGTGCCTGTAGGCATGAGTCCATTGTTTTTAGCCATTAAATGACGACTTGTTGAAATAAATGCATTGCTGCTTTGTCTTAAGTCCATGTTATCCATATTTGACGAGCAATGATGAGTTTATTTAACAGCAAATGGAGATGAATTGTGCCGCTAAAGATGCACTGAAAATCTGCCACTAAAAATTGAAGTCAGTTATTTTTATCAACGTCAAATCAGTTTTGGTGCTTTTATGAAGTGAATTTATAATACAGTACAGCCTTTTTAAAACAATTAAACAAACCAAAGCAACCATAATCTCACCAGGAGCTGCAATTGCTGTCACTGAAATGTTGACATTTCCCTTTTACATATACTGGCCCTCATTTTCCCCAGCATGTTGTGTATTTAACCAGTATGCTCTTGATACTTCAGTGCACTACAGGGGCCCGGAATTAACGAAGATGCACAACGTGGTTTGTGAGGAAGGACAAATTGGGTTTCTTTTTTTTTTGTCCGCTTCATTTGTCTTAATTAAAACTCTTTGGGATTCTTGGGAGGAGTTGAATGTGTTAAAAGACAGATCTATGTTGCGAGTAACCTATATACCGAAGTGCCTGCCGTAGTCGTGATTGTCTGATTCTTTGTTTTGTTTGTTTGGCTTCATGTTCTGAATCATGCTAATGAATCACGTTATCACCTCGAGAAAGTATCCAGCCATGCCTCTTGCATCATGGTTATTTTGGGTTTACAGGGCCTGACATCCATTAGCTGTAGAGACCCCCCCCCCCAAGCCTAAAATAGCTTTTTAGCCCCTCTAAGTGTCCGCTTCCCATGAATTCATATTGCCTAGTGGTGTTATCCTACCACATATAAGAGGAGCTTCGCTTGGGGACTGCATATTGACCCATCCATCCATCCATCCACGTTTATGCATTTTGTTGATAATGTTCATAGCATAAACTGATATAAATGGTTCTTCAAAACTCAAACCTCAAGTGCTACAGAACCAGGGATGCTTGCCTTAGCAAACGCCACTAATTAACCAAACAAACCCTTCTGACAGATACAATTTAAACTGTTATTGTATTTCTAATTGCAGCAAATTGATACCGGCTGTCTTGGATTGGAGTTTGATGCATGTGGTTTGCCTTGAGAACACAAACTGTGTGGTCGTTCTCTCTGGATAAAGGATGGGTTGAACGTCTTGAAAGCTTTACACGAACACTAGAAAGCACGAGGAATTCTTTAATCAGGCAAAACTGAGCACTGGTCAGATGCCACAAGGTAAGCTGTAGCAAGAGCGTGTGAAGAGTTCGGAGTTGATCTGTATAAGCAGCTTTGATCCGCTGAACTCACGGATAAGAGCCATATGACCGAATCCCGTAGTAATCCAGAAAAAGTGCAGCAATCAAAAAAAATGAAGTTTTGAAAAGCACACGAACAGCTGGCGAAATCAGCCGCGGGGCTCATGAAACAATAACAATAACCGTTTTCACCCCATTATGTTTTTATTTTAAAATGTTGCTGCTCTGTTTTCCTCCTCGCCTGCTGTTAAAAAACATTTGTGTTTTACCCGACAGAAACGCACTCGGCTGTCCTTTTCACACATCGATCTTTTGGAATCGAAGCATTTATTAAATTAACACACATGTACACGTTTGACTGATGTGTGCGGAGCATGTTTACATGTTCTCGGAAATGAGCTTTTTGTCCTACTTGACCGCAGACAGAATGATGGATTCTTTTTTTTTTCTGCTCGTGGTAGGTCATTGCAAGCCGTTCTGGTGTGTTGCCAGTGTGGGAGACAGTCTGTTTGATTACAGACCTGTTTCTATTTGGAGAAAGATGTTCGGGGTGTTGTGTGATATGGTTTTGTCTTGTGTACTCCAAATTTTATTTATTTTTCTCATGGATCCAGCTGCAGTTTCTTAATCCACTCCATTCATGTATACAAATATATCTGCAGGGCTTTATGATGACACATTTTCCGAACTAAAAAAGGATGTATTATTAAAATAGCCTGTATCAACTGACCTACATGAGATGTGAAGATGACAATTTACAGGGTCACAAAAGTGTGTGATCCGCTTCAGGACTGAAATAGGCCAAGCTGACAATGTGAATTCATTGCATGACAGGGAAAGGGAGGAATCAACAAAATCACTTTCTCTGCCTGTCACAGTCTGTTACGTGAACTCTTGCAATATCAGTGATCTTTGCTCCTTTAACTTGATTATTTCAGCTTGTCTGCGCTTTGGGGCTTAGGACTCATCATGTGGCAGTTTTATTGGATTCTTGGAATCTTTACGTGTTAAGACTTTGATTTCACTTGATTTGTGTTCATATCCTTTATTCTATATATTTTTCACTTCGTGTTTTCATGTCATGTGTACTTGTAACAATGTGTACTAGACAATAATTTGTTTTTGATCTCTTATAAAGCCTATTTAACAAACCAACTAAAATTTGATTGAATTGATGTTTGCTATAATTAAATCCTGCTTTAATTTTGGGATTCGGTTTGATGGCTTTAGCCTTTTACATCCTCAATGGAAAAATAAGAGTTTTAATGAAAAATAAAATCTATGTAATATGTAACTAGATGTAGATAATTAGAAACTTGTTCTTTACTGTTATCTATATTATTTATATTGGTTTTATAAAAAAAAAAAAAAACACTTTTATACCATTTTACCATTTTGGTCATATATATATATATATATATATATATATATATATATATATATATATATATATATATATATATATATATATATATATATATATATATATATATATATATATATATATATATATATATATATATATATATATATATATATATATATATATATATATATATATATATATATATATATATATATATAAATTAAATTAAATTAATACATAACATTTTATAAATATATATATATATTTATAATTTAATTTAAAATATTTATAATTTAATATATATATATATATATATATATATATATATATATATATATATATATATATATATATATATATTATTTATAATGAACTATTTATAATTTAATTTAAAATATTTATAATTTAATATTTTAATATATATATATATATATATATATATATTAAAATATTAAAATATTAAATTATAAATATTTTAAATTAAATTATAAATAGTTCATTATAAATTATAATATATATATATATATATATATATATATATATATATATATTCTCTACATATATAAAATATGTATTTTGTAATTTATGTAATACTTTTTTTATATATATACTTTAGATTTTTATATATGAAATGTTATTTTCCAAACGGCTTCCTGCATCTTATTCCTTTTGAAAGATCTCATGCAACCTTGACATTTTTATTTCTGGCACCGAATTTATTCAAAATTCAAAAATAATTCATAATAGAAGAGGCATAGGTCATCATGTGTACGAGTTGCATTTTTTATGTTTTTAAATACATCTGGACACAAAGTGAATTCCACTTCATTGACCCTGTAACATCTACATACATTATGCATAATCTGCTGTATTTAATGTGGATCCTGACGGTCGAGTGTGCTCCAGGTGTTTAACTGGCCATCCTTTTCTCTTTCACAGCTCTGTATTCCATCATTCTGTTCTGCGTCTTCTTCTGGATCCCCTTTGTGTATTTCTACTACGAGGAGAAAGATGAAGACAACAGCAACAAGTGCTTGGTAAACCTGATAGTCTTTCCTGTCTATCTAGTACACCCATGCATCTCTAAAACAGATTGTCTTTCCAGTCTTACAAGATAATTCACACACAAAATGAAAAACTAGGTGGGAAAAGAGCTACGTCAAGCTATTTGTAGTCAATAAATAGTGTGTACTATACTAGTATGTAAAGCAAGGCTTGCTGTCTAAGGTTATAAAAGTTATAATGAATCATATCAACAGAAATGTCCTTGAAATATTGCTAAGTGCTATTTGCCTTATTACAGTTATGGTAGTTCATTTATAATAACCCAGTGAGTTCACATAGACTCCATCTGCAAGTAATAAAGTAATAAAGTGACGAAAAATGCAATCCTACTCAACTATATTGCTGCTCACTTCAAAAGTCAAATATTTTTCTCTAAGGACACCACAGAGATGTGCAAAATGACATGCTGAGGAGCTTCCTCCATCTTCTAGAAGTTATTTAGATCTCTTCCCAAACTTTCCACTCCTTCTTCTCCCTTGGAACTCTCAGAAGTGGCTTCGTTCCAAAACTATAGAGCCTCCTATGTAGGCACCATTTTCAAAGCATCATAGGTACTGTCCTGAGAGGGAGGCAGGATGATAATGCTGCCTTCTTTTTTTTGGCCCAATTTTCACCAGGGTTGCATATATCCTTCATGGAAAGTATAAACCTATAATGCATTTATTTTATTTTATTAATATGATATAATATTATTTTTCGTATTACTTTAAGTAAATGTATTGCAGCATGGCATTGTTAGTTTAGCTATAATAAGCTAATGCAGAACTAACTCAATTGTTAGTTGAGTTTATCATGTGTTATGACTGCTGTTTGTAAGCTGCACAACGTTGCTCATTTAATGTAGAACGTTCCAAATCAGTCACTTGTATGGTTCCATCTCAGTTAGGACACTGTGTTAGCTCAGGTTTTGGAACAGAGCCACAATGTCTTCATCAGAGAATGAACTAGGGACACTGTGTTCCTGACTGTTAAGTGCTGCAAATATGTAATTATATGCCAGCCCAAAGCCCCTCTCTACATGAAGCATAATTTATCACGGATTGATGACTTGATGAATGCAGTTTAATAAACCTGTTTTTTAATTCTCTCCTTACAGCAAGTGAAAAACGCACTGAAGTATACAATAGGATTTGTGATTGTGTGTTCAGTGCTGCTTTTGATTGGGTAAGTGCAAACTGTTGGAGTATAGTATTCTGTGTGTGTGTGTGTGTGTGTGTATATGTGTTTGAAGAGGTCGGTGTGAGCTTTACTACATCATTCACTCGTCATCTTCAACCAGGTACAGCAGGTGTGAGAATGCTGGAAAATTGCTGATAGTAACCAGCATTTGCCAAATTTATACTAAGATTACTTTTGTGGAATTGGAGAATAAACTGTAGCTACAATCAGAGTAGCCATTAATAGTTTAGTAGAGCGATATCTTTACAGGGGCCCCATCAAATGTTTATAATATTACATTTCTGGGTGATAACTTAGCAATTTGCAATACAAATGGCTCTAGCCAGATCATGAACAATGATTATTAATAAATTTAGATCGGCACCGATAATTTTAACAATTTTAGATCAGTGGATTCTGCAATCAATATATTCTATTATGAAAGTAAACAAGTAACTAAGACAGTTTATTTCTGGAGAGTCAGAGAGCTCTACATCTACTGCATGACATCAAATTAAAATTAACTTGAAATCAAAATTGAGCCTATATTATGCTTGCTGCTGATCATATTGTGTATGATTCCTGAGCGCGGGTTTACCCAAATCTAAATATGGGTCTTTTGGAGTCTTTATGGTCTTTTGTTGCTCCATGCACTTCCGTTATTTCTGATGTCTCAAGTTCTCCTTATTCTGTTTTTAACATAGTTCAAATATTCCAATTCTGTTTTTTAATAAATGTTTCTCAAGCACCGATCGGCTGACAATTCAGCTTTGCCATCTCAGTAAACAGTTATTTTTTAAATTGAAATCATATTTCGCAAATTCAAATTATAAGGCATCCATAAACCTGGCCATTTTCAAGACCTTGAAAGGTTTTGTTGTCAAGCCCTGTAACAATTTCTTGTCCAATTGTTGACCGAACTAATAGCCAACATCAAGTCTAAATCTGTACAGATACATGGCATGGCTTTGTGCCGTTTAACCTCGAGTTGAAACTTTTTGTTCTCAGCATAGACATAATGGATTTTCATTGCTGCTGCAAGAATAACACGTCTGCTCACCAGGTCATATAATTTAATGTGCTCTCAACCATTAAATAGTGTTCCTGTGGGGCAGGATACCTTCATCACACCTTCGTGTCATATAGACCCAGTGGGATGGGTTACTTTGATCGCAAAATGGGAAGAGGGACATGCCGTGGACCAAATTTAAAAGTGGGGATAGCACTTCGGACAGAAGCAATTTGGTGTTCATTTTACTTTTTGAACTGGAGCAGTCTTTTACCAAGAGTATTGTGTCTCAGGGTTCCTGATGGGAGAGGACATGATGGCCTTTTCCATCGTCCGAGTCCCTGTGTTTGTGATTGTTCATTTGGAGAGTGACTTCTTTTTGTTTGCCTGTTGTGATTGGTCTGTGCTAAGAATGGGACTTATAAATGGAGAGCTGACCCTTCCCAGCCTCTGTAGTCCCATTCAATCTATCGTACCCTTCGAAATGTCTCGAGAGCTCTAAGTGCACTCTATCAATGGCATACTTGGTCTAAGCTCTAGACACTCAGGCCCTGTCCCAAATGGATGTCCTCATGTGGACCTGCATTCACGTGGCCTTCTCTAGTGCATCTCTGTGAAGTCCACGAGACCGTAAAGTGTCCCATTTGTCAGTTTAGGTTTCAAAAGGGTGCTCACGAGGACATCTGAGATATATCTTAAGTCAGTAGACCGTATTTGGTCTATTAGCCTGCAATTAGCCACCATTCGTTGCTTACAAATTAGGCTGTGTGCTTTTAATTTAGTGTCTAATGTGATATCATTCAACTGGCCGAGTAAAAGATAACCATAGACAGTGACATAGTATTTTGGAGCTTAGTTGATGATGGCAAATGACAGGAAAAGTGGACACAAAGGTCAGATAAGTGTGAAGTCTTTGAGCTTGTGTACCTTTGCATAAACCTTCACAGAGTTCTTGGTCGATTTATGAATCCGCGTCCTGCTGAGTGAACAGGTTACAATGTAATTTAC
This sequence comes from Carassius gibelio, assembly GCF_023724105.1. Taxonomy (NCBI): domain Eukaryota; kingdom Metazoa; phylum Chordata; class Actinopteri; order Cypriniformes; family Cyprinidae; genus Carassius; species Carassius gibelio. Next base: position 6,874,630 of record NC_068383.1, read on the forward strand.
TGACACCCCTAAAAGATGACATTTTCATGCACGATGCAGCATTGCTGAAATGACACGTCAATTGAATTCGCTCTGAATATGCCAGCGATGCTGAATGATGTGGCTGCATTTAAAAAGAAAGTGTCCTTAGTTTGCAACCATTTGCATTTGTTGTGATTTGAATGCGGACATTTGAGCTTCTGAAGTAATTGGATGTTAACAGTAGGTATTATCTGTGTCCTTTTAGGGCTGCATGATTATTTCGTTACATATTGTGATCGTATATTGTGATCAACAACATCCTGTATCGTTGCTTGGATATTCAGACAAATAATTATTGTACATAAATATAAGTGTGCATATGCTGTATATCAGCATTAATAGTAAAATGTATTATAAGTACCTCTGTAATAATAATAATAATAATTTAACTTTTTTACATTATATTTAAATGTTTTTGAATCAAATTGTTTCATTTTGATTTTAGCTGTTTAGCCCTAATCTTTTTCTTTTCATCCAGACATTTAATAGTCCATTTTTTTTTAAATGAACATACTGTTTGACTTGCATATTTGCACCATTAACTTGGTGTGTTATCTGCACCATAATTATTTTTTGGAATAAGCAGTGGTCAGGCGAAAGAAAGAGCCATATATAAGCTATAATTGTTTGAGATAAAAACTATAGAATTGATACAGACTAAAACGGAACCTTATGGTTAAAACATGGGATTTTTTTTCAAACCTGCTATAGCCTGAGGTATTTGCTTATGCAACCTAACCCTGTGAGTGATGTTCTTCTCATTGGAGATTACTGGCTTTCTTCGTGTTGCAGATATGTACTGAGAAGTTGAGCATACTGTATTCTCAGTTGATTTTAAAGCTTGCGGCAATACATCACATGAGCTGTATAGTACAAGAATCTACATCATAGTCCACAACAACAGCCGTCAACCACATCCATCTATCTATCTATCTATCTATCTATCTATCTATCTATCTATCTATCTATCTATCTATCTATCTATCTATCTATCTATCTATCTAGACATAAATACAAGACATTTTACCATTTGGGTTAGTGTGTGTGTGTGTGTGTGTGTGTGTGTGTGTGTGTGTGTGTGTGTGTGTGTGTGTGTGTGTGTGTGTGTGTGTGTGTGATTTCTGAAGATTGGAAAATTCAGCTTTGCCATCACAGCAATAAATAACATTCTAAAATACTAAAATAGAAAGAGTTAGAAATCTTACCAATCCCAAACTTTTAAATGGTAGTCTATAAATGATATCATGACATATATGAATTTCTGTTTCAGGACATTTGTTCCGTTGGAATCTCCACCCAACCAGAACTCTACTCAGTGGGAGAAGGTGCAGTATCTGTTCGAGGAGCTGGGTAGCAGCCGTAAGTACCATAAAGACCTCTTTAGATGAAATTGCAGTTCAGTTTTACTGACACTTGCAAAGAAAATGGCAGAAAGAGCTTTGTTGAAGCCTTCCGGGGCCACAACACCAAAGCGACAGGTGCTTTTTAGAGAGCGACGGATGCTGCCAAGCCACGAGCAGAGGTGATGTGTGGGTTTGGCAGCACTGACATTTAGCCTCGTCAATGTCAACAGACCTCATTGTGCTACCTAAATTTGCTGTCTTGAAAAAGGAAAGGCCTGGCTGCTTTTGACATGTCTTCCATTTGAAGCACGAGTGGCAGGCCAATGTTTGCACCTGCACTTACACACATATGTGTGTGTGTGTGTGTATGTATATATATGTATATATGTATATATATATATATATGTATATGTGAGTCAATGTGGTGTTAATATCCACCTATTTTTCTCAATATATACATATAAAATATAAACATATATATATATATATATATATATATATATATATATATATATATATATATATATATATATATATATAAATAAATAAATATATATATATATATATATATATATATATATATATATATATATATATATATATATATATATGCATGCACGCACAGACACACACACACACTAGGTTTAAGATTTATATATATATATATATATATATATATATATATATATATATATATATATATATATATATATATACCAAAAATAATTAACTATTTACCAATGCAACATTTCTTATTTTCACTAACTTGAAATAACTTAAATAACTAAAAATAAAACTGGATGAAAACTAAAAATGAAGAACAACTATAAATGGACGAAATTAAATAAAAATGAAAACAGAACATTACAAATAATAATAATAATATTAATAAATACTCCTAATTGATTTAGTTTTCATATGTTGTATTTAAGTTCAAATTTTTCAAGAAAAAAGTATAGAAATCAATGCGGTATCCACCCTGCCGAGCATGAAGGATCATCCCTTTTCAAATTTTTTTTTTTGTTTGTTGTTTTTTGTTACGTTTCTTTTTTCTCTTTTTTGTCTGGTTGAGCAAAAGAAAATTAGTCTGTGAAAGGAAGCTCCCATATTATGTCCAGTGTCCATGTCTAGAGCCTTTCTTATCATCATCTGAAGGCTCGTTTGAAGGTCAAATAGCATGTCATTTTTTCTTTCCAGTAAAAGTCATTTTTTTGTGCCATTCTTTGTTTTGCGCTGTAAAAGCAAGTGTGATTCAATAACACCATGGTGTTCCTTCAGAGAAGTTTCCTTGTTAGGTTGGGTCGTGACTTTTGCTTCACTTTCCCTTGAAAACCCTCAAGTTTGCAGGAATGGAGCCACTAAGGCACCCATCCTAATCCAGTAATAGCCTGGTATAAGTCTGTGGCTCTTTGAGACAGTGTCTTATTCCTGTGTGGGGGTTTTAGAACTGTCATTGGCCCTTCCCAGAAGCCCTAGCTTAATGAATGGAAATCAAGCAAAAAGTCTTGGTGGAAGGAACATCAGAAAAAGGCCCCTTTTGAAAACAGGCTTGTTTGTCAAAATCTGCAGCAGAGCTTGAGGTTGACGGTCATGGTACCCTGCTGCTCACCCCCACTCCACCTGTAAAATTAATAACAGGACCGTGTGTGCTATATAAGGAGGATTATCATGTCCCTGAGAAGCCTCAGCTGCTGAAGGAGCATCATGACCCAAGCGGCAATACAGGCTGATGAATTCCACCCAGTGTCATTGAATTCTTCAGACATGCAGCAGTTCACTTGCCGGTTCCCTCATGTGAAACAGACATAAAACGTAAAGCGAATGCAATACCCGATTCCCCATTAGTGGGTAAGACTGGGGCGAGACGGCGAGGAAGCGTGCAGAAGGGGAGACAGCTGGAGATCTGATCTTATCACAGACATAGGCTTGAAAAAAAGGCTCCACTTAATTATGTAGCGGAGCCCTGGACCCAGAATCCACTCAGGCCGCTCTTGTTCTCTGATTTAACTTCCCACTGAGCTGAATGTGTTTCAGTGAGAGACACATTTAAAATTGGAGTTAGAGTGACGTAGTGTGATGAGAAGGCACCAGCTACGCCGAATCAAATTTAGATTTCATCACAATTTTGCATTCATATCTGTTCAGATCTGTTTTAAGGGTGTGGAAAACGTAAGGTTTTTAGGAAATCTCAAAATGAATATCTATTTTAGTCTTGTTCATATAACTTTGTGATGCCTGGAATCACTTGTAGCATTTAATTTTCTTTTTTTTTTTTTTTTCTTACACTAAATAGAATTTTTATTCTCTCCAATTTAGAGAGACTGTTTATTTTTTATTGGCTATGTAATAACATGAATATAATAATTTTACATTTAGACTGCAGTCATCTAGCATTTTTTGCATTTTGTTATTCTTTTAAACCACTAGTAATTTAATAACACTGTTAAACATATAATCTCATAACGAATATCAATTTTTCATTCTGTACATTATAATGTTGTGATGCCTAAATTCAACTACGGCATTTCAGTGATTGATTTTAGATTGTTGTTTTTATTAATTTATTATTATTATTTTATTTAATAAGAATTGTATAGGATTTTAATGTTGTAAGTTTATTCTTTATTGGGTAACATGAATATAATTTTGATTTTACAGTATAGCGTTTATTTAAAGTTAATCTTTAAAAACACTATTATTGTAATAATATTGTTAAATATGTCTTTAGAAAATCTCAAACTGAAAATATATATATTTGATATATATTGTACATTATAATGTGATGTCTTATAGCATTTAATTTTTTGTGGATTTTTTCTTTTTGTTCTTTATTCGCTATCATAAATATAATTTTCAATATTAATCGTAATTTTGATATTGGTGCCCCGTTGTCTGTACAAGAGTAGCTAGCTACCTATTATATATAGGCCTAGCATATGGCTATGGCTATGCTAAAACATAAATAAGATTAAGATAAATCTCTCTCAGTCAAAATAGTTATATATTGCATTGAGGTTTACGCCACTTTTGTTTGATAATGTTTATGTCTTTAATTGTATGGGAGCAGTGTGTGTTTTCTCTTTTTCTGTAATTCAGAATCCAGTGAGTGAGTTGGCTTTAGCAAGCCGCTTTCCATCTCCATGAGGTTATCATAGCAAGCTCATGTTGTGAATACTGCAGCTAAGAGCTCTTTAATATACACTTCTCAGTGGCAGCGGTCTCCTCTGTGCACATAAGCCCGAGGTGCTCCGTGCATGTCGAGATAAGGGCCTCCACTCTCTCCAAGTGCCGAGGAATCAGCCGCTAGAGCAGCTGTGGAGCTGCCTCAGATAATAAACAATATATTCTCTGTCCAATCCCTCAGAAAGTCTTCCGGGGAAGCGACGGAAAACGTAGGTCTCCCTGCATTGTGAGGAGTTCATAAACAGAGCGGCTTTCCGTACCAAACACGAACGCCATTGTCTCCGGCATCGCGCCTTCGCCACTTAACAAAAGCTGGGACATCACAAAGGGAAACACCTATTCAGATGTAAATGCTCATTTCAGCCATCAGACATCAAAGCGTCTCTTCTTTTTATATTCCTCCGTTTGCTACATTAGGAAGCAGGAGTGTAATCATCTTCATTTCTTCTCATTGGCTTTTGTGTCCTGGGGCTTTTTGTGTATGAAACGTGGTGGGTGGCGCAGCAAACACTTCTCAGACTTCATGTGGTTCAGCAAAATGGAAAGAAGTCATTTTGTGAGTGATGTAAAGTAGTTCCTGAGGAAAATAAACAGAACAGTAGGTTGCATTCAATTGAGGTATGCTGCAGGCAGACGGGGGCTTTCTGGGCTCAGGGCTGCCAGGATGCTGTGTTTTGCTCCGCTGGGCCATAGCTCAGAACCAGAGGAAAGGGAAATTGTGTGAGTTTGTGTGTGTTCAACTCTCCCGCTCCCTATGACAGGTGGGATCCTAACAGGGAGTGCGGTGGCGGTCACTTCCCATAAATCTGCCTCAGCTGGCCTCAGATCTGACAGCTGGCTTCATGCCCTCTCCTCTTTTCACTCATTTTCCTCTTCTTTTTTCTCTCTCTATCTCTCTCAGTTCCACATTACATCTTGTGTCTTGAGGACTAGGGATTCACAAAATGTCAAATGTACTTTACCAAGCCTGTACTAAAAAAAAAAAAAAAATTATATATATATATATATATATATATATATATATTGCAATTTCTTTGACGTGTGCCTGTTAAATTATGAAAGAGCAGAAAGATGGCAGTTTCTGGTTGTTTCTCCATAGATTTTTTGGTTAGTTTTGTAAGCTAGTTTTTACACTGTAAACATAGGTCAGCATTTTTTCTTTTACTGCACACACTGTATATATTGTCATATTCAGCATACTGTAAATTCACTATATACTCGTGAAAAAAGAATAGTTTGAATAATGAAGGTTATTTATAATATATTTTTATACACACACACACACACACACACACACACACACACACACACACACACACATATATATATATATATATATATATATATATATATATATATATATATATATATATATATATTGGTGTGTATATATATTAGTTATTGTATTTCTTGTCATTTGTTTATTAAATCTTTTTAATACTAAATGTATTTTTTTTTCTTTATTCTTCCTAATTGTTATAAGTGTTTAAGGTACTTTTGCATTTCCATTGTTTAACTATACATGTTTATTCTTATATTATGTTAATATTTATATTATTATTATTATTATTATTATTATTATTATTATTATTATTATTATTATTATTATTATTATTATTATTTATCAACAACAACATCCGTATAAACTGTTTAAATGTTTAATTTGTTGTATATCTCATATTTTCTTTATTTATTATTTGTAATAATTGAATACATTACGTTTTAATTAGAGCAGAATGTTTAGTAGCATGTAAGCTTTTGCTGTGGTATCAAGAATTGTGAAATTTTACTGGTACTGATATCGACTACTAAATAAAGACACATTTTTATTGAAGAACTTTCCGGAATGTTCTTTATATTTTCAACATGTTATTGTGACTATTAAAATTTAGAGGGCAAAAACTTTGCTGACCTTTCAGTAACTATGCCAGAGTAAGAGGAGGTTGGGAGAGATGGTAGTAAGAGAGGAGAAAAGATGAGGTGCATTGAGGAATTTCCCCGGGGGGCAGGAACTGCTCTGAATATCTGGCGTATGACCAAAACTTTAACAGAGCTCTGCGTTTGGCCCATGTCATAAATAAATTTCCCCTCTGTCTTGCAGATGGCCTGGCCGCCCTGTCGTTCTCCATCAGCTCGCTCACCTTGATTGGCATGCTGGCAGTGATCACATACACGGTGAGTGGCCAACAGAGAATTGGTAATGGTGGGTGGTTACTTGTGCCCCATCGATTTGTATGCCTTTAAGAGGGTTGTGTGAAGAGACTGCTCTGCACTGTCATAAGAAAGCAGTTTTAGACAATATATGCTGCTTTTTAAGTATGTCACAGTTGAATTCTGTTTGTCTGTTCTTTTATAGGCTAAAGTGTTTAATTTCTGTACCACTAGTATCATAAAAAATGCAAAAACACAGCCTTATCGGTCATTGATTGAAGAAACAGATAGTCCCGCCCTGAACTCATGCCTTTGGTTGAACAAGTGTCAGTGTTTTGACTATATAATGACATCAACTAGAAAGTGTTTTATTGCTATTATATATGTGTAAGAGAATAGTTTTCCTGAAGTGACTGTAGAGTCCATATGGGTTATCATCATGCGTAGGTTTCTCATATGACACAAAAGCCACCTGTATGGAAACAGTCTTTGATTATAGTGATCCTGAATGATGAAGCGGCCCCTCAGCGTTTGAAATGTTTTGTGATTCTAGACGTTTTGGCCTGCAATCGCTCAAAATGGCATGCTGTCACTTTTTCACCGATGTGTGTGGACGTGTGCCTGAGATGTCGGCATGATGTATATGCCCTGTTATCTCTCTTCTATTTATATATCTGAGCCCGAAGGCCATTAATAAATGACAATATTCTGATTCCTTCAGCATGCTGTAGCTGTTCTATTCGAATGAGATAAATTGATTGTACTGTAACACTTGTTAATGTCATCCATTTTTCATCGCCAACATCACGAGTAACCGGGATATGAGAATCTCCGCTTTATCAGGGATTGAAGAAAATGAGGTGGAATATCTTGCACTGAGGCACACTATTTTTAAATAATTATTGAAATATTTAAATTGAAATAAAGGAGCATATTCAATAGCATAATTCATTTTTTGCAGTGATAATGAAATCGGGTGGTGTATGTATAATTATATTATGTGATTATTTTATTTTATTTACGATTATTTGATGAATAAAAAGTTGAAGGGATATTTTATTTTATTTTAATAATACGTTAAATGTAATTATAATTTAAATTTAAATAAATGTTTTCCTTTGAAACATTTTATTTAACACAAAATCCAAAAAAAAAAAAATAACAATTTCCAAACTAAAAATAATAATGATATTAATAATTAAGCAGCACAACTGTTTTCAACATTGATAATAAATCAGAATATATTTAATTAACATAAGAGACTTCTTTAACAAAACATAAGACTGTTCCCAGTCCTTAGAAAATGAATGATTTAATGTTTAAAAAAATTAGTATATACAACACATTACATGTGCACGTTTAGTTTTTTTTAGTTGCATATTAATTATGCAAATTCTGTAAAAAGTACAGTATTGGGATACTGCTGTCATTAAATCACTATTAAGTCGTGGCTCTAAGTGTGTTTTTCACATAATTGTAGTACATAAGAGGGACTTTCAGGCTGTTGAATACAGCCCTGTATTAAAAGGTTTGATCATTTTCAGAACGCTCTGAAGATGGTAATACTCTCCTTTCTGACCTCGTGTAGTCAGAAGCTCAGAGAGTGGCTTATGGAGAAAGAAAGACTCCTAGTGTGCTGTTGTTTTTGATCTTCTCAGTCGTGGTACAGAGACTCAGAACCAATCAAAGATTCCTTGACAAAAACCATGGGTTCACTCAGTCAGGCTGGCCTTACTGCACTTTCTCTTCCCTACTGTTTCTTTTCTCAGCCCTCCTCCCCTTCTGCACCAATGAAGCCGAATCACCCATCCTCCCCAACCCAAGTTTCCAAAGCAATGGGTGATTTATCATACTGGCCTATGTGTTATTATTATGCATGATTAACCTAATGGAATCTAAGTGATGGGCGCCGTATGCAGCCGCAGTGTTGTCCAGGCTGGGCAGGTTAATTTATCATTGCACTTTGAGCCAAGGTGGCCACTTGCTCTTAATTCAAACCACTGGCCGAGATGTAAACTCATAATGACAACACCACGGCCGGCTGCGTTTCAACTAAACGCTAAAGCAAGCATTTCAGAGCTTCAGCACTTGATGTTTTTGGCCAATATCACACTTTGCTGAGCTACTGGGAAATTAATATTCAACCTAAGCACATACAAACAGGAGCCTCGGCTTGTTAATAAGCCTCTGAAGTGCCATATGGTCAGGGCGGGCGAAGCTAACTTACCTATCAATGCTTGGATGGCCAGCTCTTAAAAACAATCATGCTAGGAGTTTTAATCGTGCTTTTTAAGTGAAACAGCATGATGTTGCAAAAGTTTGGTTATTTCAGGCTGTTTAGGGGTGAATCGCTTATTCAGAAAAATGCAGAAGAGCTCCTTCTAGGTAAATGTTGCTTGTTCTTTGAACTGGAGAAAGTGTTTTTGCACATCTTCTTTTTTTTTTTTTTTTTTTTTTTACTTCCTGCACGATGGCTCATGTTTTGTTTTAATCCTCAGAATAGTGAATTCAAGCATTTGCATACTTCTTTTAAACCTTCCACCAATAGTTTTTAAATGACACATCACTGTTGTGTATAGTATATGTTGGCTCTTGCTACTTTGTTTGAAACTTTTCCAATTAGTATCACCAATCACCTTGAACTCGTCACCTCATCCACGTTTAGCGTCTGAAAGGGCCCTCCTTTTTTGACACCTTTATGTACTCGTAGACCCTCCTTTGTCCTGCTCCAAGAAGCCTTTATCCCCCTCAATGTTATGAGGTGCAAAAGTGTGTTTTATGCTTGATCGGGTCCTGTTCTGCTCAAAGCAGTTCCTGACCTCCCAACGTCTAAACCGGTTGCTGTGCTTGAGTAGTTTTAGACCTCAAAAAACGCCTCTTGCATTCTCACCTGAACCCATTAAATTGTCCTTCATTGGCTAATGTAGATGCTGAGGTCTTATATCAAGCTCACTTTGCTGCTGGTGTGACGTTACAATGAAAATTATTGACCCGCTGACTTTTTAATGTGCATGTAATATTTGCATATGCATATGAGCGTATATCACGGCTCTTTGATCCATCAACTTGACCGTGGGCCGTCTCGGTCCCTGTGCTGCGTGACACAGAGTGGTGATTTAAAAGTTTGGCTGGCGCGCTGACATTCAGCCCTGCAGAGTTCCTCTGCCTCTTAAATCTGCGGCCCAAAGATGCTGATTCCCAATGAGAGGGTGACCGCATTCATTTCCACTGATTTAATCATACTGCTGCAAAAATGACCTGTGACTGGCAAGAGAGCCTCTTCCTCCTCCTCCTCACTGTCTCGGGTGCATCTGAGGAGCCACTTCAACAACAAATTCCTCAATTCAAATTTTCTCAGGTCTCCTCTTCTATGTAGTTTCTTTTTCAGTATCTAGAAAATATGCCTTTTTCCGTCTGTCTTTTTAATTAGTTCAGTTCTTTTGTTTGCTTGTTTTGTTGGTTGGTTGGTTGGTTGGTTTTAGGGTTATGATATGCGTGCGAGTAATATATGTAAGTAAATATAAAGTTATAATGACAGTATAGATTAGATATCATGACTCAGCAATATATTATAATATATTATACAAATAATTGTTAGTTCATGGTGCTTAATATATGCTGTCATTTATTATTTATAACCATTGAATTGCTTAAAAGTTCCTAAGGAAGTTGTTTGATGGCTAACAGTGGCAGGGAATAGTTGCACACTAACTATGCATTGACCAATCAGCATCCAGAACCAGAGCTGGAGCATGCGTTTTATAAAACGTTTTAGATATTAAATTAATTTAGTTTTCACCATGACAAGTGACACAGATGTGTTTCTCTCTAACACTGTGCTCCACACCTGCACGGACGGTATAAATTGACAGCGTTATATTTACAAAAGCAACAGCAAATAGAATTAGCCTCTCATTCCCAGCAGTGTAACATGTTGGAATTTAATTTACAGACAACAAAAGGGACAGAAGAAATACCGAAACACCATCTGGCAGAAGACCATTGCTTGTTGCATGATGAATTCTCCATATCTGTTAGCATTATTTATTTTGACAGTTTTTCTTACTCTCGGTGCCCGTAGTATGTTTTTGTGACATTATGTGCATAATTACAGGATGCTCCACTGACATAAAAAATATGATTTGATGTTCATTTAAATGACCTCAAAAACAAAGTTAAGGTTTGAGCTGTTAACTCAATATAATCAAACCGCTTCATGGTTGTGAAAAAACAATTTTGGTTTTTATATATATATATATATATAATATATATTTATATTTAGAAGAAACTCAGAAAGCGCACACTTTTCCCAAGCAGGCTGTTGAACAAAAGCATCCTTGTGTAAGGGGGTGTACGCCTCCACTTTTACTCTTCTCTCTCTCTCTCTCTCTCTCTCTCTCTCCCCGATCCCCACTTTCATCCCTCTCTCCTCCAATCTCCCAGCTGACAAACACAACCACTTCATCTTCTATCTCTCCACCTTTCCTCTTTCTCTCTTTCTCTTCGCCGTCCTTCTCAAAGCATCATTTTCTCTCTCTCTCTCTCTCTCTCTCTCTCTGTCTCCTGCCTTGGGTCTCCTTTTCCAATCAGCACGAAACACACCTGTTTTTGTTTGGAGTGTCTCTTTTTTTTATTTTTCTCACGCTTGATGGACTGCAGGGGCGAGGAGGGCAGGAAAGAATGGGAAAGAGGAGGTGAAAGAGGAGGAGATGTCTCGCTGGGGCTGCAGGACAGATTCCTCTTTTATGAGGAGCGCTTGGTATTCGGGACATGGTCCGGCCTTTAGAACCCTCGTGATTCATAGCAGAGGGTGTCGCGGCCCGTGGCGACGGACGCACGCACGCATGCACTCGGCTTGACTCGAGCAAATTATGGGTTTTATAGCACACGTCACTTTCCCTGCTTTAAAAGCATCTTAGGTAGAGAAGATAAAAAGGTCACCAGATTTAGCCGCCTTCTGAAGATCTAATTGTGGCCGCTGATTTTTGTCAGCATTTTGATATGAAAGCTTTTGAAAATGGCAAAACCTCACGAATGTAGGTGCATTTTTCTCTAGGTGTGTGTGGAGGCACAACCTGGTCTCTTATATTCTCTTCCTGTATTGATTCGCCACCAGTGGAGTATTGAAGATGGTCTTTATTTTTAATTAAAGTTCACAAAGCCCATATTAAGAAGGCTAGCAGGCTTCTGACCCAAGCCTTTCTCTGCTCACCGCGTAAGACCTGCACTTTCTAATGCCGAGATGGGGAAAAACCCATCAATGAGTTCAGGGCGTTGAAATAACCTCTGATTTACAGCCCTGAGAAACTGCAGGGTTTTATCATATTCCGTACATGAGCTCAGATATTTCTTCTCTGATGCATTGTGCATGTGAAATTGCGCTTCATGCCGTCACATGGGGGCACTGTTAGGCTGTGCATTGCAGGAAATCAAGCCTTACATCTCAAAATGGTTGCTGCATACAAACACACACTCTCACACTCTTTGCATTTCCTCTTCTTCACCTTCATTGCACAGAAAACACATACATGCATTCAGTGGGCTTCTGAATGACAGCATTTAGAAAGTGCTCTTTTATTATCAAGTGCCATAATGAAGCGTTCGGCGGGACTCTTGGTGAAATTGTGGTGGCCCTCTGCCTGATGACTGTGAATGGTTTATAATTGGTCTTTAATGCGCTTTCTTTCTCCATGTCAGGCGTATGGGATGTCCGTCCTGCCGCTGAACCTGATTAAAGGCACGCGAAGCATCCTGTACGAGCGACTGGAGAACACTGAAGATAAGGAGGAGGTGGAGCACCAGATAGACAAGCTCAAAGCCAAGGTCTCTGTGCGTATGAATAGAATTCATATCAGAACTCTGCTCACTTTATTTAAGATGAGCTGCTTGTCTGTTGCTGTCCTTGAGGTCAGTGGTTCTCAACTGGTGGGTCGCGACCCAAAATTGATCTGAGGATGAGAATAAAGAATGCAATTTATGTACTACTGTTCAAACATTTGGGATACTTTTAATACTTTTATTCAGCAAAGCTGCATTAAACTGATAAAAATGACAGTAAATTACTGTTTTTTAACATAGATAATAGGATAATAAATGTTTTCGTGCAGCAAATCAGAATTATTTCAATGATCTTGTGACTGAAGACTAGTATAGTTTTTCACAATATTATTGATTTTACTGTATTTTTTATCAAATAATTGCATCATGGGTGAGTTTAAGTCTTCTTTCAAAAAACATCTTCCTGACATCCAAATGTTTGGACAGTAGTGTAGTTAAGATAAAAAATAAAAAGGCTTAAAAGCAAGGAGAAAACTCTTTTCATATCTACCTATATGTTGGTGTCAAAGGTTGTAGATAATAAGGTTAAGGTTAAAACAAGGCTAACATGGTTAGGTTATATGAAATCCTTTGTCTGCATAAACCATGAACAGAATTTCATAAACTAAAGGAAAATATGACCCAGACCACATTGATATTGGTTTACAAACAAACCTGTTGCTGTAACACTATATATATATTAATTAAATCATCATATGCATGAATGTAAACAAGGATAAACAATGTTTTGTACCAGCTTCAGCTTTCTGTGGTAATTAATTTGCTGCTGAGAAAATAAAACCATCAATATTAAAAGACATTTTGAATTTGAAACCATACTCCTAAACCAGTATGATGTATTTTTTCTGCAATAGTCAGTTATTATTTGTTTCTTCAGTGTGCTGATGGGCGTCCTCTGTCTATGAGAGACCGGAGGAACCTCCAGGATCTTGAAGCTAAACTACAGGTTCTGCATCGGCGGAGCCGTCACCTGGAGATCGCAGAGAGGACCTGCTGCAATAAAGTGGGCTCTGCTCTCCGGCCTATGAAGGTGTGTTGAGTTTTGCCTCAAATGAACTTTATTTTCTTCCTACATGTGCCTTTTGAAGTTTCGACAACCTCTGATTGGCCACATTGATGGCCACATTGTTCTGTTTGTGACAGTTTTGCAGTGTGTTTATCTTTTAATCAAAAAAGAGGTCATGCAAAAATAAATCTACATTTTTATGATCTTTTTTTTTTATTATTTTTTAATTATTTTTTAGTTCAGTGTACTCTGAAAACATTAAATTGTTTTATTTTTCAGACATCTCAAAGAGACTGTCTATTGAAACTAAGATGTCTGGCTCTGAATTTGTACAACTTTCTGACAATTGAAAACGCATTTTCACATTCACTATTCATTTTTCAAAAAGGGGAATGCACAAACTGATAATATGTGAAGTTTCAAGACTATGTAAAAGCGTCTACCAAATGCATAAATATGAATGTAAATTCCTGCATTAAAAACAGGGCTGGAGTTTATTTCGACAAGGTGATACAAAAATGTTTTAATTCTTAAGGTGAGAGAAAGACTAAATTATGACAAAAAAAACTCAAATACACTTGAATAGAATTTGCAGTGGTTCTAGATCACTATTTTGCTACTCATACTTTGCATCAAACAATAAATACTTCAAATCACAAACAGCGGTCTTCCCACGCACGGACACAGCTGAATATCCAGAGGTGAGAGGTCTCAGAGTCAAATGATCCCACTTGGAGTTCAGCTCTTTATGAACTGCAATCCTCACCCTGTTGCAAACCCATTTTATCAGAAGTCATTCAAATGGGTTGCATTTTCTCAAAATGGTTCAATGTCATGAAATCAAAATGAACCCCAATTGTCTCCCACAATAAGTGTTCCTGGTATTTATCAGAATGTGTATCTGCATCTAAAATAACTTTAATTTCTTCATACTGTGAGGGTGTTTTTTTTTCTTTTTTAAAGGTGAACTACTCAAGTTTAAATCAAGTTTTTTAAGGTTAACTAATCAAGTTAAAATCAAGTTTAAAGTTTAAATCTTGCCAGATTAATAATCTGGTAATTTAATGGCTGTTACCATTTATTTAATGTAGGTTACTGCAATGGTAAATACATTTAGAGGCTGTCTGCAAACTCTCATTCAGGTCTGTTTGAATTTCCTGTTTCACTCTTAAATACATTACATTATGGAAGTAAAATGGGTTGCAGGTGCTGTTTCATGTTTACTTTAAAACATTTCCTTGGTTTTTTAATAAAATCATTCTAAAGTTTTTGTGCTAGTAACCATTACACTTTCAGAACAATTGGCATAAAGTATGATTTACATAAAGTTTTTTTTATATATATATATATATAAGCTTAGACTATATAACATTTACCCTTTCTATCCTTTTTTCCACTTTTGAAGGGTTTTTCTTTTTTTAAGCATTTTCGTCATCTTCCTATTTAATTATTCCAATATGTCACTATCCTATCTTGCAAAGTCTAGGAGGAGGTGTGAAGGAAATTAATTTTCATGGTGACTTTGATGTAACTTGTACATTATGACTTTATTAGAATGCCAACACGTATTCCCAAGAAAATCAAGAAAACCTTTGGGTTTTATCACTTTGGCACAGATTTGCCACACTGAGCAACCACTTTGCTAGATGCATTATTTCACCTTAATACATTGCTTTCATCCAACTAATGAAGCCCTTTTTTTATTTAATATATAATATTTCTATTTATTTATTTGGCAGCTTTTTCAATATGTGTGCTCATTGAGATCTTGGCCTTGTTAAATCCATATGCTAACATGCTCCTCCTGTATGACTTAGTAAACTGAGGCGATTGAGCTTGAAAATAACAAAATGTGGATGAGTAAATTATGACAGGATTTCCATTTTACAGAGAACTGTCCCTTTAAGTATACACAGTGATGCAAAAAATAGCTATGACTGTCACAAACCTTCTGCACTCCTCTAGCTTATCTTTAAAATGTTTGTCTTCTTTCATTCGTTTGCTGTTATTCTTTGCATCGTTTCTTCTCCCAGCATGCTCTGCACCAGAGGGCTTCCTTGTTTCCATCTTTAGCGGCCTACTAGCAGCAGACATGAACATAGCACTCTAATGATAGACTCCAGACTCTATTTATACCTAAACTAGGCTTGAGATTTACTAATTTTCCCATAACAGCTTCGGGGGAAATGCATACTGAGAGGAATCTGTCTGCCAAATGTATTGTACTATCAGTCACTGCCCCTTGTTTATGCCGCCATGATGAACTGCACTTGTTTTAGCATTTGTCTTTGATTTACGATGCAAATGTAACGATTTAGTGCAGAGGTTTTCAGAGTATTTAAATCTATCTGAGGTCAGCATCTCCTTTTCATATTCTACAAGGGCCATTTTCAGGCTCGATTTGTGCTCCCTGCTGCGAATTCTCACGTTTTTTGTTGTTGTCACTAGCACAACATGTGTACTGATATTCAACAAGCTTCCATGCGCCTTGCTGCAACAGCCAATAGCATTACGGAATAGAGTCGTGAGGCCCAGTGGGTGGTGTTAACTGTTGCATGGGTGGTCCGATGGGGCGATTTAATACGTGTGAGTCCCTGCTGAAGAGTTTAGTTAAATTCAGCTGTCAGCACAGACTAATAGATGGCACACATGCATGTTTGTACACGAACACATCTATTACACTTTAATGTGGACCCACTCGGCAGATGTGATTGATTCCATTAAGAGAGCAGGTTAATTGACTTAAATTCTGTATCAGATTGATTAAGTTTGATTGATTTTAATTATTGTGTTTACCGTTGTATCTACAGCGGAAATTGGTTTGGAAAATTGAAAGTGGTGAATTGGAGGTGCTTAGGTATGTTAATGAGCCTCGAGAAGATAAAACGCAACATTTGCCATGCAAATTGGCCATATTTTCTCCTTTTGCGACAAGTAATGAGCACGCTGGATCTATACGTATAGTCGTCACGGTGGTTCGCTTGTAGCTGTAGTAGATATGCGCGCAGTTCCACACATGTCAGGAGGTTTGCACATTAGAACCCAGCAGGCCCCGGGAATTACGGCAGTGGCAGGTGGTTGCAAGACCAATTATAAAATGAAATAAACCTGTTTATGAAGCCTGTGCATGTGTGATGCCTATAGAGACTTTCAATATCATTCAAAGGATATAAAAAAAAAAATCTCTCCCTTAATGCACTTTTAGACAGTGCCCTGATAAACCAGCCCTTGGCAGAGCTCAGAGCAAGGACGACTATATGACCAGGGGCTTCTGACTGCCAGGGGCTTCGAGTGGTCCGTTATGGCCAAACATGGGGAAACAAGCCACTGCAGATGTAAAAATGATATAGATAAACAAACAGAGCTTGAAATTGTGCATAATGTGAAATAAACACACATAAGATATGAGAAAAGTTAACCATTTGCTGTACCTTCCTCACGGCAAAAAAAGCATCCTTAACATTTTATATCAGTTTTGATGTTGTATAGTTCATGGGTACATTGTGTTCTATTTTGAAGACCGTTTTGGAGATTTTGTTCTATTTTGCTCTCATTTGCATTTAAAGGCACCTTAACACAGCCAATTTAAGACTGCTCTTTGTCCTGCTCAAAATTTAGTGTAAAGACGCAATGCTAGATCAATTGACAGACTAAGTTATGCTTGCTCAGACCCACCTTAGCCCCGAGTATAAAAAAATACAATTGTAATTATTGTGTAAATGCATTTAAACCACCTCTGAGCAGCATTAAACAGTCTGTGTACTTCAGAAGTGCTTTATGTCATTTAAATTGGGCATAATTGTGCCTCTAAAAATTGCCTTTTCATAAGGGGAACAATAACACAGGAAAAACATTCCAAACATGTTTACATGTAACCTCATGTATAGGAACTTCTTAAATGAATTTAAAACAGGCACATATGAGTTTAAGTCGCTGTGTTTATGCTCTATCTTGAAGGTTGTGTAGCTGAAGGAATGCTGAATAATGAATTGCTCGATGCTGTAATTTTTGTTATTAATGTACTCCTTTCTGTAAAGTTAAAGCTCTGGCTGTCACGGTTATTACAGCAATAACTGCAAGCGTTTATTATTGGTGTTACAGCAACAGCTTGAGACATAAATTCCTAATATACTCTTACAATAGCTCCAGCTGTGTTTTTAACCACAAAGCGCAATTCTAGCATCACTAATAACTCGCAGTACCTCGTTTGAATTAGTTATAGATTATGTCTCGAAGGAGGATTCACGCTCGTTTACAAATCTATGTTCTCGCTACAGTTCACAATCTGTCAGATTGTTCTTGAGGGAAATGTGTGTCCAATGCGAATGTCACTTGCTATTGTGAATGTTCGTTAGGAGTCAAAGTTGGTATTAGCATTGTTTGGTCTAAACATTTCTAGTTATGTAATTATTGCAATAAACTATGTTAGCATAAATGTGAAATATGTACTCTGTATTATAATGGAGGAGCTGCTCTTAAAATTAGAGATAGATAGATAGATCTCTAAAAAGTATTTTCCGCTTGTTCTAAATTATTATAGATTTTTTTTATTTTTGCCACCACTTTTCCTTTGTTTTGTGAAAATCTGGAGTGATTACTCCACACGCGTCAGGGTTTTGTTTACTCTCTCAAGTCAAGTCAAGCAGTCGTGAGCTCCGGGAGGCCAGTCAAAGGCAGCCATTCCTTCTGGCATATTGGTTTTGTTTTGCTTTGTGGGTTGTGAGTGTTTGCGTCTCTGTCTTTGTTCATTTACCCTTTCATCTGCAGTTCAGTCTGTTCCTTATTTAGAGAGCTCGTGACCATGTCGTCCATATTACTCTTGGTGACTGTGTCAGTCTGTGGTGGGTCACACCATATGGCCATGTGTAAAACGACACAACCTCTGGGTTAGACACGATGGACCAATAGGGATAGTAAATTGCTAGTATATCTGTGTTTGTAAATTATTGCAGAGGAGTAACTATGTAGTATTGAATCAGTTCGTTCAGGCAGGGCATTTTAACGAACCGCTTCAAAAGAATCAATTCAGTGATTCATGTAAAGGTACTGTTCCTCCTAAAATGAAAACTCTGTCATTTTACTCAGCCCCATTTCGCACTGTCCACATGTCTTGAAGAACATCCAGGTAACTCTTTTCAGCATTATGAAAATGAATGAGAACTGGGGCCGTAGAGCTTCACAATAATGAAAAAACACAATAAAAGTATTATCAAAATCATGAATCATTCACCATATTCCAAGTCTTCTAAAGTCATGCAATACTTTCTGTGAGGAGCTATCCTATATCTTCATATGACTATAGAAAACTTGGAAAATAGCTAGAGCATAAGTCAGGGGGACTAGTTTTATGGTACTTTTATACCTTTTGTAAAGCCTTTCAATGTTTCTTCTCTTTTCCCATTCAGTATGATTGCATTGAAACAAGCAACCATTTCATTATTTAATTTCACTCATTTAATTCATAAATTATCATAAGTAACATTATAGACTTTTACAATGTTACAACACATTTCCATCTGAAATGAATGCTGTTCTTTCTATTCATTAAACAATATTATCAAGGTTTCAAAAATATATATTTATGTGTGTGTGTATTTTCTACGGTTGTGCCTTTTGGGGATATTCCACTATTCCTTAAAATAAAGTTACTAAACTCTTAAAAGCACTTTGTCCAACTCTTTGGTAACTTTTTCAATTTTTTTGTTTGTTAGATCTTGCTTGGGGTCTTCTTCATCCTGGTGGCCCTTTTGTTCTTCGTGACCTTGTTTATCTCCAAGTAAGTTCCATCAACCTACACAAAATATCACTCTTGATCAGACTTTTGCCCATTTAAATTATCTTTCCCACATACACACGCTTCCAACAAATGACTCACCCCATTGAAATGCACAGGAAGAATGGCGTCCCTTCAGTGCACAGTGCATTTGAGCGACACTTTGATTCAGTGCAGGAGTAACCATAAATCTGTTGTTATTGTGCACACACATTCATCAACACCTGCAGTGCTGTAAATTGGCTCACACTTACAATAATATACCATCATTCTATAGCAAACCATGGAGAACTGTAGTTAATGATGTTTTTAATTCAGTCTCTAATGTGATGATGCCGTTAAATGTGTTTGTCTTGTTGCAGTCTGGATAAGGCTTTACATTCAGCTGGCATCAGCACTGGATTTATCATCTTTGGGACCAACCTAACCAACCCTCTCAATGAGCTACTGCTGGCACTGCAACCGGTGAGCAGCATTCTCTTTTTCTTTTGTCTCAGAATCACATTAGGTTTGAGTCCCCGACATGAGTGCTGGTGACAGTTGTGTACAACCAGAGTTGTGTAATGGCTCGGGAGGAGAAGGTACCAGAAATGGAAAGCATTGTTCGCTTTGGTTTTACTACAAAACTTAGTAGCAGAATAACACTGGCCTGCGCCTGTCATAAGAAATGTGAAGAATGAGATCTGCTCACTGTAGACAATTTCTGCCAAGAAAAGCAGCATTACTCTCTAATTGGCAAGTGTACACTGTCAATCAAAAGTTTGGACACACCTGCTCATTCCTTATTTTTGCTATTTTTAATGTTTCTTCATATTTGAATGACAAACTATAAAATAGCAAAAATGTAAGTATGATAATTATGTAGTGGCCAGTAAATGAGATGCTTTTAAATCAGTATTGAAGCGTTTCTTTGTAGGCTGCTTTTCTTCTTCAACTTTTTATTGATTAATAATAACTATAAGAATTCAAAACTTAGTTTCCTAAAGAAATTCATACACTACCATTTCCACTTTCATCTGAAAGTGTATAAGCAAAAGCTGGCAGATCAAAAGGTTTTTACCATAATGAAAAACATAAATTTACTCAAAATTTTTGGCAGGCAGTGTACATCATCAATAGCAGTTTACTTCCTCTAATTAGGCTGTATTGCCTGAGCATAAAACATTCTCAAAGACTAAATTCGTAGTGGGTAGATTTGAATGCAGGATCAATTTGTATGGACAGTGAAGCCCAACATTATTTTTCAACATATTCCTTGCTCACTCTTTTTTTTTTCACAATCAGATTTTAAGCTCATTTCAGTGTATCTGAGATTCATAATGCTTGACAGGTGTAGTTTTAGGTTCATTTGTGTTTGCATTTATGCATCTTATCTGCTTAAAACAGAAACCAGGAAATGTGATGACACTGCACAAGCAATCTTCAAGTATGACAATGTCCAAATCCTTGAAATATAAAAGACCCTGAACAGTTTATCGTTCTGTCTGCAGTCTGTGGCCGCTTGCCGCATAAAAAGATGTGATGACCTCTGAATTAAGAGCTATTTATGAATCAGAAATAAGTGTGCTTTACATATTTAGTGCTTTTGGAAGCGATTTCAAATCCTTCAATATACTTCAAGTAGCAGGGTGATCAGTTTCCATGTGCTTGAGTAAAATATGATCACTCGCTACTTAAGATGGCTTGATTAAACCAAATTGTTCAGGAATCCATTGATTTCTGCAATTAGGCCAAGTGAAAAGGAAAAAAGAAAAGTAACTTGCAAAAGGATGAGACATGCAGGCCGGAGAATTATTGCTCATGCTTCCAGAAACATTTCTAATTTGTACTTCATGATGTCACTGACCATGTTCCGTCTGCGATATGAGGCCAACAGGTAAGTTCAGTGTGTGTTTTGCTCAGTTCAGCTCCAGTGGAGTTATGGAGGACAAGCTGCCAACGGAAGAGGCATTGCTGTTTCTACGAACCTACAGCTCTTCCAAGAACAGGAGGAACATTTTTTTAGCTTGACTTTGAAACAGTTCTGCCGTGTACTTCCTGTGGCTCTTTTGAGATGAAATGCATTGAAAATAGTCAGGATTGCTGAAAGATCACTTCAGAGTTGTGCAGCGATACATCTCTAGCACAGGAGTGACAGTATTTTAGGCCACCCCTGAGAGTGTATATTTATATAACTTTTGTGCCTCCAGCATTGTTTGGTTTGTGAAACATGCATCACTTACTCTGAAAAACCACTCTGGTACGCAAAGAAAAAGGCAGTGAAAGTGTGCAACACTGTTATGGCCTTCCTGCCATCTTCATTGTCAGGGTAATGGTTCTTTAGTCGACACTAAGGCCTGAAAAGTGTGTGTTGTGTGTAGATGAAAAGAGACTGCATAGTAGCCCTGGTGAATGGCTGAAATAGATCAAGATGTCATGCAAAACTGGTTGATTTTTCACTTCTTCCTTCAGGTTTTCCCACTGGACTATGTTCTCATCACCATCATCACTATGTACTTTGTCTTCACTTCCATGGCCGGGATTCGTAACATGGGGATTTGGTTCTTCTGGATACGGGTGAGACACAAACAGTCTCCCACCTCCAAATTTTGTCCAACTGCTTTATTAAGCATTTTAATGCTGTTGTTGTAGTGGATTTGTATGATTTAAATTTGGACATTTAGTTTGCATAGGCTAAATGTATGTACACTATGACTGCAAAAACTTCCTCTTTTTTTCCTAACAGTTTTTTTTAATACTATTAGTTAAGTTATATGCTGATTTGTGTTTCTATAAAAATTCAGTTCATAATATTTTATATAATACATATTTAACATAAAAAGAACTAAATCAATTTTTTTCTACAAGATTTTAATAAAATAATAATTTCATATAATATATCAACAATAAATATGGTGTATATTAAACCATATGCAGTACTTGTCAAAAGTTTGGAAAAGTTATGTTTTTTAAACATTTTTTAATGAGATATTTTATGCTCACCAAGGCAGCATTTATGCGCTAAAAACTGAGTTAAAAGTTTAATATTGTGAAATGGTTTGTTTATTTAAAATAACTCTTTTCTATTTTAATATATTTAAAAATGTAATTTGTTCCTGTGATGCAAAGCTGAATTTTCAGCATCATTACTTAAGTCTTGTCACATCATCCTTCAGAAAACATTCTCCATGTGCTGATTTGCTGTACTGTATATAAAAACAGTAGAAAAAATATTAATAACGAAAAAATCATCATATTTTTTATATGTAAATACAAATAATCATACTTGCTCTTGCATTAAAAAATACAAACCCAACATAAAATATTGGGCAAGGATTGTGT
Organism: Carassius gibelio; assembly: GCF_023724105.1. Classification (NCBI taxonomy): domain Eukaryota; kingdom Metazoa; phylum Chordata; class Actinopteri; order Cypriniformes; family Cyprinidae; genus Carassius; species Carassius gibelio. Next base: position 6,897,266 of record NC_068383.1, read on the forward strand.
AGCAGACCTTAGTAATGCAAGTGTCTCGATTTTGACCCTCTATTCAATTTTTGCAGCTCTGCTATACAGTATATATCCTTGTTTTTGTTTATCTTAATGCAACATTATTTGTATAAAGCATTTCTGCGGTTCAGAGTACTGTACACTCGTAGTATTTGCTCAAATGAGTAATATAAGGATGTTTTTGTTTCTTTTTGTGAAGCTGTATAAGATCAGGCCTCAGAGAACCCAACCTCAGGCCCTCCTCTTCCTCTGCATGATCCTCCTCCTCATCGTCCTCCACACCAGCTACATGATCTACAGTCTGGCCCCGCAATACGTCATGTACGGCAGCCAGAAATACCTGCTGCAGGTGAGATGTGGGTTTGTTTGTGTAACAGTCAATCCCCTGTGCCGCACGGCATCAGGATTACAGGATTACAGCTGTCGTATCCCGAGCAAACAGGGCCCACGCCGGTGACATAAGTATGTAATGATCAACCCTTTACAAAGCAAGTGTTGGAAAGCCTTTCAAAACCTTCTCTCCTGACTCCCTTCAAAACCCATTAACTTCCTGCATCTGTTATGTATTGCTTTTTTCTTCTTCGGATGTCTGTACATTCATATGAGGTTTGACCTGATCATATTAAGTGTGAAAACTTGCCTGCATGTTCTTTATTGTGAATCTATACCATATCTTTCTATATGTAGCCTAGCAACTGCTGATCAACTATTGGCACAAAATCTGGCCAGGTTATTCTAGCCGAGATCCACCCACTCAGACCTAGATGTGATGCCTTTGAATACACTTTTTTTGTTTTTATGTGCTAACTTGAACCACAGTGATAGAATATCATGAACAAAAAAAAAACTCATCAGAAAGTTCGATAAACCCTGCCAGTCTAGGTTGACATGGCAATTGTCAGTCAGCGCTTGCCATTTTTATCCACACAATGCATCAGGTGGTCACGGAACAGACTGTGAGCGATCCGTGGCTGAAACTGACAAACTCTTCATCAATCAAATCGGATTTCTCTTCACTTTCTGGAAGGGCAGGCATTCTGCAGTGCTTTCCGGTGGTGCATTTTATCCCATTTGATTACATCCAAAAGTTATGCTGCCTTTACATAATAGAAGCTCAAATGAAGAGTAATTTGCTGTGAGGCTGACAAGCTGTCAGAAGGCTGATGGGGCAAATCGTCTTCTGAGGACAGAGAAGGAAGAACGGCTCGCGGCAAGATCGAACCTGTTCTACTCAGTAAACATCACAACATGTGTTGAAATCTGACCAGTTACACCCATCCTTCGCCCCTCTGCAGCGTTAGATGTAAATACTGAAATAAGCATAAATTAAATGCATATCTTGCAGGGTTGTGTTGAATTTAGGGTGCTTTTTAAATTCCAATTCAATCCCTGAATTGGAATTGACGTAGCAAACAGGATACAGAATTGGAATCTAAATCGGAATGGTAGGAAGAGTAATTTGCAGCAGTTCCAGTTCCATTTAAGTGCAGATCCAGGAAATGTAGTAGAAAACAGTAGTTTGCATTAGATTTGGGTTTGTGAAGAACTGTTTTTTTTTTTTTTTTTTTTTTTTTGGGCAATTCTATGCTCGTAAGATTCCTCAAAGAAGAAATATTAGTCATTGGTGAAACATCTGCAGTAATATAATAAAATATATATTGTGTAAATAGCACATATACATTTAAGAATCTTAATATACTAGAATAATAAATCCTGCATAATGCAATGAGGACTGTGTATTAAGACAGTAAATAGTCACTTTTAAATGTGTGCAGTAATAAATGGTGAAGACTTTCAGAATGAATAAGATTTCTATATAATTACAAATAATTATTAGACTCCTAATTACACCTAGATAGTTCATGTATGTACTTTTTACAAATAGGTTTACTCATTTCATCATCCAGCATAAACAGCAATGCATTGTTTCAAAGCACATGGAATGTGTAATTCAAACTGTAATCATATTTCTGAACACATTCCCATAATGTAATAACCAAAATATAGTCAGTCTGCCTCTTATAATTAGTACGTGTCAAATGAAATTAGGCAGAATGAGACTTTTTTTTTTTTTTTTTTTTGCTTTGTTTTTTTATCAGTATTCTTGTACAAATGTTCTTTATACTCTAGTATGTTTTTTTTGCATTAGTTTACTGAAGGAAACTATGTCAGTTGGGTTCGATTATGAATCAAGTCTTTAAAATGACTTAACTTTGCTCAACTGCTTATTAGGTGAACATGAACAGTGTTCAAGTCCTTACATATGTTTATGTGAAAAACATATTTCTTATGTTTACTTCCATGCATTTAGAGTGCTGTTGTATAGATCAGATTGGGCTTATAGTTTTTTGTTTGTCCCCAGACCCCTCTGCCCACAGCAGACCCATCACAAGGCAATCATTCCACTGCCGTCACTAAGATATGTGACGCGGACGCTCCTGAAGGTAAGACTCATTCTTTATCACCCACAGAATAACCAACCTGAATTGATTATGCTTCACCATTCTATAAGGAATGGTTAGTGAGGAGTTTTAAAGAGGTGATATCATGGGAAATATATACGCTTTGTCTTTTATATTTGAAGATTAGATTTGTTTGTTTTTTTTGCCTGCAAAGACACCATTAATAACAGAGGTAATTTACATATGGGGGTGTTCAATGTACAGTAGCAAAAACATCCTGTTAAATTCTAAGGGTCTGAAATGCATTTTTTGTGCAAGTGGTTTCTACTAACATTGTATAGTAAGTGGACTTCAGGTAAAAAAAAAAAAAGTATTGCCCATTTAAAGAGTCTTTGGCTGGGGAGCGCTACTGTGACTGCCCACGCTTTTCACACTTGGTTCATATTGTTCCCATTCATTTTCTTCGTTGTGATTAAAAAAAATAATTAAATCAGTTAAGCCATGAATTAAACCAATCAACTCTGAAAGGGAAAAATATATAGTATAAAATATAAAGTTTGGGGCCAGTAATGTTCAAAAGTTTGTGGTCTTTTTGAAAGAAATGAATACTTTTATGTGGCAGTAAAAGTCAAAAGTAACCTCTTTACATATTTGTTTATATTTCAAAATTTCAGATAATAGTTCTTTTGAACTATTTTTAAAATAATCTTTAAAAAAAATCTCCTATGGTTTGTACAAAAAAAAATTTCATATTTTAGTATTCTTGAGCACAAAAACAACACATTATAATGATTTCTGAAGAATCATGTGACACTGAAGTAAGGGCTGCTGAAAATTCAGCTTTGACATCTTATGAATATATAAAAAATATGTAAAAATGTTTGTGTAACAATATTTCACAATATGACAATTTTTACTGTATTTTTATTTAAATAAGTGCATACTTGATAGCATGAGATATTATTTAAATAATCTTACTGACCCCAAACTTTTTAAAAGTGGTTTATTTGCCTTTAATTTATTTGGCCTAACTGAATCAAAACTCATAAAACTATAATGTATAAATATAAAATCAGTGTATTAGAGGCTCTGTTGCATCCTTCTCAGTGCGTCATGGGAGTGAATCTCTTTTGTCAAGATTTATGTTTTCATGGTAGCACCAATTGGTGTCCTCAGAATTATGGGTAGTTTAGTTCTTCACTGGGAATTTTGCAATTAAACTCGACTGAAATCACACTTACATGCGCATACATCAACCATTAACAACCTCAGAGCTCATAGTAGGTCTGTTTTTAGAGGTTTATATTTTATTGTTGAATGTTGAGCATCAATTTCTCTATGGAGAAAACGAACAGGGTTTTTGTTTTTTTTTGTTTTACTTCTGGAACCCTACTGCTCTGCTCTATTCGCATCCATTATATATGCAACAATATGATATTTGTTCTTTTTTGAACTGTTTGTTCTCTCGATTACAGTGCTGGCCATGCAGATACAAGTTTGACTATATATCAGTCGCTCCCCGATGCAAACAGTTCTAAATATTTATTTGTATGTCAGTTATGAAGAGATGTGCAGCGTACTCCATAAATAGAACGAAATGGATTTTGCAGAGGACAGTTTGAAGAAGCAGTAGCTATTAATGATGCTAGGTGTGAGATGAAATCGTAAACCAGCTGGAGACAGACTCAGAATCTGAATAGGAGATCAAAATAGTTTCAGGTGTGACGGACCATTGCTTTTTTTGCGATGCTGTATCTGAATGTATCTAAATGTTTGGTTTTGTGTGCTCAGTCAATGAGGAAAGACTGTAAATAGTCTTGACAATACAAAGATATGAGGTTAGATGTCATGCCTACAGAACATGACCCTTGCAGCTTTTCTCTGTGTTCATTGCGAAAGGGGGAGACAGCAAATAGAAGTCTGAAGGAAGGAGATCTACATTAATTAAAATGCTGTTAAATTAGTGGTTTAAACCAGCAAAAGTGTTAATTACGATCTATAAGGTTAATTGCCTCCATACATTTGTGGTTAATTGCAGATAGATCTGTGTGTTTTGAGTGCGCAGTGCACAGCGAGGAATCAAATTCAACATATTATAGATACTGATCCCAGAGATTTTATTTTCATGATTTTTTTAAGAGAATAAAGGTGACTTAAAATACTAAATGATTGTTGGGATTTACTGTAAAAGCTTTGATTTAGTGTTTTAACAGCGTTATATCATGCTCTGCATTGTGATGAGTGATTTTAAGCTCTATAACATCTTGTTAATTTAATACCAGGTCTGTCTCCTTAGTGTGGTTTTGACACATTTGTTTTATGAGATCAGCTTCAAAACCTGGGAAATAGAGGTATAAGTTATTCCGTAATGTCATGGTGGATTCAAATCCGATTGGTTATAGTTTTGATATACTGCCATCCAGCCTGAGTGTGCAGCCATGATACTGTTTTCTATCCAGAGGAGGGCACTCCGATATTACATTCCAGTCTCATTGGAGGATATTGGAAAAATAATGAAATAAAAGATATTAATATGCAATTGGATCAGTGAACCAAGAAGAAGTGGCCAATCTTCCTTAAGACGTGTCCCCCATCAGCTCTAACCTTTCTTAAAATACACCTCTCTATGCTGGGCTAAATTCCACCTGCTAATTGCTTCACACCCTCTTCAGGTCCTCGGATTGTGCCAGAATATCAGACTGACAGGCTAAGAAATTCTTCTGCTTTCCATTTTTATAGACCGCTATTAAAAATTCAGGTCATGTTAGAGCTGACTTTAGCCACGAACTTGACCGTATTAGCTCGATTGTTTACATTTTCTGCAGAAAATGCTCCAAACTCACTCTCATAGTGATAGGGGTGTTCTGAATGGTTTTCAGCGTGTTTCTAATGCTGTTGCTAGGGTGTTCTAGGTGGTTGCTAATGTGTTCTGAAAGTTTTTTTTTTTTTTTTGCATGTTTATTTGAGATTGCTGGGGTTGTTGTTACACACTGGTTTTAGCATGTTTCTGTATTGATTCCTAAGTAGTTGCTAGGTTGATTGCTACATGAAAGCTGTTTTGAAAGATTTTTGGCATGTTTTGTGCTGTTGCTAGGGTGTTCTAAGTGGTTTCTAAGGTTAATTGTTTTTGGCATGGTTCTGTGCTGTTGCCAGCGTGTTCTAGGTAGTTGCTAAGGTAAATTGTTTTGGGAATGTTTCTATGCAGTTGCTAGGGTGTTCTAGTCGGTTGCTAAGGTGAATTGTTTTGACATATTTCTGTGTTGTTGCTAGGGTGTTTAAGTCTTTGTTAAGATTACATTTTTGGGCATGTATTTTTGTATTTAATTTTTTTCTTGCAGATGCTAAAATGAATTGTTTTTGGCATAGTTCTTTGCTGTTGTTAGGGTGTTCTAGGCTGTTACTAAGGTGAATTTTTTTTTCTGCTGTTGCCAGGGTGATCTAGACTGTTGCTAAGGTGTTCTATGCAGTTGCTATTGTGAATGGTTTTTTGGCATGTTAATTCTGTTGCTAGGGGGTTCTAGGTGGCTGCTAAGGTCAATTGTTTTTAGCATGTTTCTATGCTGTTGCTAGGGTATTCGAGCCAGTTACTACACAGTTGCTGTGCAGTGTTCTGAATTGTTTGTCATATTTCTGGGCTGTTATGGCTCAGGTCCCTTCAGTGTAAGTAAATGCCACTCATTTTAGCACCTGCCAGGTGAAAAGAAAAAGTTAGATTGCTCTGAACAGTAATAGCACACCTCTTCTCAACAAGCCACATGATTTGAAGTAGCATTCAAGTTCATAGCTGCGAATTGTATACGCTGTTCAAATCCCTAACCTTGGCTATGAGCAACAGTAATCATGATGTTTTTTTTTTTCCTTAGCAGATACCTCTAATAAAAAGATAACAAAAACAAAAAAACAACAGAAGTCAGTTGTGTTGCAGTTTGTGCCTGCATGAACGGTTCCCCATATGCCTTCTTTAAACAATGCTCTGTATCATAACCCAATTAAGTCTCTCAAAGCCAAAATGAGGCACTGTCTCGCACAATAGAGGATAAATATGCGCAACAGAAGTTGCTCTGCGGGTCACCCAAAATTGATCCATCTCCAGTTGACTCGCATTTTAGAACCAGCGTAGTTTTAAGCCGTCTGCTTGCCAACCAGCACAGCCTCCCAATCTGTCTGTGTGGATTTTGGCCTTTTCCTATCTGCGGTCAGTTAGCGGAGCCCAGTCATTGTGTTTCTGCCACCTACCTGTCATCATTACTGTTTTCAAATAGAACAGTGCAAGACAAAGCAGTACATTGTCCATTAGCACGGGATTGTCTATTGCTTCACAGTGGGAGACGTGATTTCCATTTGCTTTTATTACAAGTGCTGTTCACTATCAGTATGAAACGGGGTTTGGGCGGGGGGCTGGTGCAATTAAAGGTTTTGGACCATCTACATAAATCTGGAAGCATTTGAAATTTTCCTCAATATTAGCTAATTTTATCTTAACAAAGTTTTTTTTCTACTGTGGTTTGGAACCATTAGGCATGCTGAGTGAATTTAAAAGCTCTCAGCAGTTTGTTTGTGTTACAACTTGCGTATTTCGTTTTTTTATTAATTTTATATTTTTCTGAATCATCTGTCTTCATCTTTCTCCAGATTGCGTATCGCAACAAATTTTGACTGTTCCTGAGGTTGCCCCTGATATTGAGACTTTCCCCTCACTCATTATCAGGGTTTGATTTCTGTGATTGGGGTCGCTCTAGCTGTGAGGCGGCAACCCGAATGATTTCTCGGATCTTAGCAGAGAAGTCAGATTTGTTGTTTTTGTTCTGGAGAATAGAACGTGGCTAACAGTTTATTTTATCAGTCCAAAAAGGGACAGTTTTTGATCCTCTTGATGCCGTGAACTGGTCAGCTTGGTTGAGGGAGTCAGTGTAAACGTTTGTTATTGTTGGCTTGATTTATGGCTGTATTGTGTCCGGCAGAGGTCATTCACATGACCATCATTCAACAGTCACTTGACAGATGAAAGATAGTCCAGCTGTAACAAATGAAGGCTGCTTGATATTTGGGCTACTGTATGAATTAGTGTTCAATGAGTTCATGTTAATCATATTACATACATATGATGGCTGGCTCTTTTTTTTTAACAAATAGGGAATGGTTTGATCTCATTCCTTTTTAATGTAATTTATTTTTTTTAACTATTGGATATGTTTAAGAAACTATTTATCTGTATCCCACATTTTGCACACCTGTCACTGCACAATTTCCCTTGTATGCGTTCATCATGGTGAACCGTATATGTAGTCCAGATTACATAATCATATTCCAAAAATTAAATGCTTGTAATTAGGTGATATTATGCTTTAAAATATTCATAATCAAACTATAGTTACTATTTCATTGCTTACATGATTACATCATGTTTTTACATTTTTTTAAAAAACATTTTAAGATTTAATTATTAGCTTTTCGTCGATTTATAAACCCCCACAGTTCATTTACAAGCATCAGTTTGCAAAAACACTGATATAATGTAATGTTCAATGCACTTCATGTAGTTGATTACAAGAATGGAGTTAATTTTATTTCTCTTTTGCTGTTTTTATATTTATATTGTTTTTCTTTTTATATTAATAAGATACAAGATTATCCTATTCAGGTCCATTTTTATAGACGAGTCAAAAGTGATCAAAAAGTAATCAGACTAAAGAATAAAACTAAATGATTAAATGTATAAAAAAATAGTTTCAAACTCTTTTTTTGTGTGTGTGTGTGTGTGCCTGCAACACAATTCAGCTCATTTTTGCCCCAGTGGTTTGGATGCTGTTGGTCATAGTCTTTAATATGATGCTCATGAACACAAAAGTGTCCCTTGTTGAGCTTTTTTTTTTTTTTTTTTTTTGTCTTAAAGAGAAATGAAGACTTCTCCTTTCCTCTTTTAAAGAGTAATAAATGACAAAAGCATGTTAAGACAGAGTGCCTCAAGTAGCCGCTTAATTATTGTAATTGAATGAGTAATCAATTCAGCCCCTTCCCCAATTCTCTCCAGACTCTACTCTCAGCATATCGACTGTCACTTTGAGACCCTTGATGAGATGCTGATCTTCCTGGCCCTATGTCTGTTCGTCCTCTCGTAACTGTTGACCTGCAGCACAGAGCCGTCCTGCCAGCTGGCCTGTAGATGAAAGAATTGAATAATATCGACTTTTTCTTGCTTTCCTTTTCTTGCCATTTTTCATCTGCAGTCCTCTCGCTCTGCCAGATCTTTCCCTCTTGTGCAGCAACCAGAGTCGTCTTATCACTCCGGAAGCTGCTCTGTCTTGCGTAACAGCCATTGCACAACCAGGCGTGAGTGGGAGGAAGTGTCAAGCAGGGAGAACACATGCGACAGTGAGGGCGCGGTATCCAGCCGAGAGCATCTCTCCCCGCAGGGCCCGACCCGTGCTCTCGAACCCCGCCGCTCTCACGCCTCAGGTCGACAGAGCAAGAGGCGAGTCCTGCTTCACAGAGCACAGCTTGGATTGGCAATAATGCCGGGGTTGGGTTGTCCTTCAAGCTCCTGCAGGAAGTGCTTTGGGTTTGAGTGATGGAGAGTGTCAATTAGTGCCGGCCGGTATGATGGGATACACCGTGCGACGGCAGAAACGTGTCATCTGGTAGAGATTGTGCTGTGAGCTGGTAGATACTGTATATTTGTGTTGCTAGTTGTGTGTAGGACTGCTCTACGTTTTACTTTAACTTGAGAGTGAAATATGGATAAATGTGAAAATACTGAGCATGACGTATCCTAAACAAGTCAGAACGTGGTAGAACTTGCTATTATGGGGTGTTGTATTCAGAAATTAGTTGTGCATGGTTGCCAAAGCAACGCTGTGACTTGACACAGTTTATAGACACATTTTTTATTTTTTTATTCTCAGCTATGTATAAAATATATTTTATATAATTAATAAATATTATAAAATATTATATATATAGAGAGAGAGAGAGAGAGAGAGAGTTTGTGTGTGTTTATAATGTAAAATAATTTTAATATAAAATAATATGAATAATTTAATGCCATTTAATTAGATTTATAATTTAGTTTAATAAAGATACATATATATATATTTCAATAGTTTCACCCCAAGTTATAACACGGCTCTGTGGAATACTTGATTCTGATTGGTCAGTCCCGACATTCCGAGGTCTGTTATCCCTGGATAACAACCGGTAAAAGCTAATAACACTCATCCGGGTGTTTAATCATGTCATCCTGGTATCGCAGACTCGCTCTCGTTTTATACAAACGCAGCTGCTGCCATTTTGCAACGATAGTTTTGCACACTGTAATGGATTATAAGAGAACTAACAAACTAGTAATGTTTTAAAACATTTTTGTATTAATTATTTTATTGCTTTAATTATTTTGTGGTGAAATGTTGTGTAATACTTGGTTTGCCTGCACCATTTCCCTTAAATGTCCGTTTAGTTTGAATTTGCCGCTTGCTCACAACGGCTGTCTTCACGGAAGCTTTGCGTTCAAATATTTCAACTCAAATCAATATTTTGCATTATTTACTTATGTGGCAAGTAGCCACAAGTAGCCCTCCGCTTCGCATTGGGGTCCTGATCACCCTGTCTGGGTTTATTCTGTGAGAATAACCAGCTGGATGTATATTATCCCTTACTTACATAAAACCAGCAGAAAAAAACATACATACATACTGATACCGTTATATAAAATTAGTCATGTTGTGATATAAGATTTCGGTCATACCGCCCACCATTAATGTCAATTAAACAGGCGTTATTGGATCTCGTTATGCAGGCAGAATTTGAGTTCAAACCACTGCTGAACTCATCTGAACTGTTGAAGGCATAGCTAAGAAGTTCATTTGACAAAAGGCAGTGCTTATGTCTTTATATGCTTTGTTATGCATTCAACAGGCAACTGTATTATCATTTTCCTGATCTTTCTTATTTTCACTATCTTTTGTTTCTCCGATTTATTTTAGCTCCTGCATGTCTCTCTTCCTGTCTTTCTCTCTGCATTCATATTAATGATATTATATCAGTTCGTTTTAGTTCAGATATATGCAGTGTATCTGGAGGATCAAGTGTTGTTGCCATAGCTACCATCCACCAAGTCGCTTGCCAATAGATTCAGGAGCTGCAAATTAAAATGAAACTTGCAATGTTCTGCTCTCCCGTTCAGTCGGCCAGGCATAAATTTTCTCATCCTGTCAGATTGATTTCTTACCGTGGCCTAATGAACGCATGATGCTCGTCTGGCTCTCAGCAAATGCACAGATGTGGTCTGTTTGGAAAAATATATCCTTTTGATTTTGAATGCACCGATCATAAGAGCTCCAAGCGCTGTTGAAACAAGCAAGAAAATAAATAATAAAGATTTTAATGTTTATTCCTCTGTTAAATTATTAGCCATTTTCAGACACTCAAAAGCAAATTAAAATATACTTTAGTCTTGCTGTGAAACTGAAAGGATCAGTTCTCTTCAAAAAAAAAAAAAAAAAAAAAAAAGTCATTATTATGTTGTTATTCCAAACCTGTTTGAGTTTGTTTTTTATCTCCATGGAATAAAAATGAAGATGTTAGCTAACTGTTAATATTGCCCTTTTCCATGCTGTGTTAATTATGTTTAGTTTTTCTGCCAAGCTCAGAAAAAGCACCATAATATTAATCCATATGACTTGTGACTGTGAGTGAGGTGTAGAGTCTTATAAAACGGATAGTTCTGTTCCTTGATTCTGATTGGTTGAGCCGTGTTCGAATCTGTTGCAAATTACTCTACAAACATACACCTTTGTTTACTTCTGTGTGTTGCTCATCAACCACTTTGTTGGAACCACAACTGTTTCTGAGGAACTACATTGTTTGGTGGAAGAATACAGTTTTTTTTTTTTTTTTTATATCATTTCACTATATTTGCTCTGTTTTATTCTGTGATACCTTACTGCAGTATGTCAATGAAATAATCGTTTTATAAAAGCAATAAGCACCATGAAGCTGTGGTTTACAGTGAGCTTACTTCGCTTCGCGTTGTGCCTAACAACGCCCTTTAGCTGTTATAAATTCACTATAAACCATGGCTTCTTGGGGCTTATTGCTTTATTTTCTAAATTCATAAGAGTTGACTTCAGGCTTCAGAAGACTTGGAGTATAGTATAGAAGTTCAACATTTCTAAGTGGTTTTTCATGAAAATATGACAGCGGTAGTGTTTTGGAATGACATGAGATCGGTTCTGGTTTCTGGGTGATTAATTATTTTAAAATGCTTAAGCTTCACGCTTTAAGGAATACTTCACCCCAAAATGAAATATTGTCGTCATTTATGCATGTGTATATATATATATATATATATATATATATATATATATATATATATATATATATATATATATATATATATATTTTTTTTTTTTTTTTTTATGTAATGCATAGCATTATTCTCTGATAATAATTCTCCTCTGCTCTCACATCTCATATATTTTTGAATTTCTAACATTTACACAGTAAAAGTAAATCCCATTAATCAACTTTACCTGATTAAGTTTAATGTCATTTCTCAGCACGCATTTGTTTTCTCATAAACCTCTCAGAACTTTAAGAAAATCATCTAATCCGCTGTTTATTTAAATTTTCATTCACCAATCCTGCCTCTGTTTGACTGAAGGAAACAAAATCGGCACTTAAATATCAAGCACGCCTGTGACATTTTAATATTTCAGCACATTGAATTGAGGGAATTTAACAATAAGTTAAATAAGTAATAAAAGTACCAAAAGTTCCATTGTCCTGCTCTTTTTTTGGGCAAAGTTCCATGGAACTACCTGCTTTTTCATTGTTTTTTTTGGAAGTACCATATAATTGTTTTATCATTTATGTGACTGAATGACTCAAAAATTACATGGTACTTAAAAACAATACAATGATGTATGACAGTGCATTAACTGATAGTATGACACAAAACACTAATAAACTTTGTTTTAGTTGAATGGTGCTTTAGAAATATGATTGCATAAGGGTCATAAGTCTGACATGGGAAGGCAGGACACATATTTTAATGCTGAAGAAAAGTGCTCACCTCACTGTCAGGATGGTTTCCTAGCAACAGCATCAGTGATGTTAAGGAGAGAATGATGTTTGATGTGTTCAAAGATGGCAGATACTTATGCTCATGTTTTTTTAATACAGTTTATTTTCTTCAAAAGACAAATCACTGTTAAGTCATCATCTGAATGAATTGGGTCTTGTTCTCACCGAGGTCAGCAGATGCCAGTCATTCTGTTTGCTCCTACACTTGCGATTCTTCACCACATTGTGTTCTCCTGTAGCTTCAGATGCTGCTGTAATGAAGAGACAGAAAGATATTACACAAATGTCATTGATTGATGCATTTTTTTGAAGGACGGAACAGAAATAAGTTGTTTTATGATAGAGTTCTATCAAGGGTGCTTGTTGAATGAATGACAGGAAATGTGTTTTTCAGAACAGGCGAAGGCCACAGTTGTTTCACTGAAATATATTTATGGCATATTGTAAATGAGGAAGGACATTTACCTGGAAATATTAACATCATCCAAAAAAAGTGTCATCTAACATAAACGTACCTTCTTGGCCAGTGTGGTTGAAACAGAACGCTTTCTAACTTTAAAAAAGTGATTGCTCAAAAAAAAAAAAAAGAATAAATGGGGTCTGGAGCGGTCAAGCTCTGAAAATGAATAAAAAGCAGCATAAAAGTAGTCCACATGACTCATGCACTGAATTCCACATCTTATGAAGCCAAACGATCATCTTTTTTTCTGAGGAACAGAATGAAATTTAAATGTAAAGGTTTGACATCAATTACGTGGGATTTGAATGAGATTTGAGAGTTCTGTCATTTCAACGTTTGCACTTTGACATTTAATATACAAAATCCTAAAATATCTGGGGAGCCATAGTGTTGAAGAATTCTTGTCTTATTAAATTCATGAGGTTTAAGCTAGTTGATTTCTACTTGTTTTTATACATTTAGAAATGATTGGTCTTTTAATGCGTATACATTAATTAATTGATAAATTATATATAATGTCTTGTATATACACTTTTCAAATGTTTGGGTTCTACAAGGTTTCTTTTAATGTTTTTGAAAGAAGTCACTTTTGCTCATTAAGGCTGCAGATGATCAGAAATACAGTAAATGTTAATTAAGCAGTTGTTAAATATTATTACAATTTAAAAGAACTGTTTCCTATTTGAATACATTTTAAAATGTAATTTAATTTTTGTAATTTGATTTTCAGTATCCATTACTCCAGTCTTCAGTGTCACAGGTTGCTTCATATGCTAATTTAGTGTTCAAGAAACATCATTCCTTTTGAAAACAATTGTTCTGCTGATTTCTTTGTAGAAACCCTGAATTTTCAGTTTCTTTGATGAATAGAAAGTTCAAAAGAACAATTTATTTCAAATAGATTTTTTTTTAACCATGTAAAAGTCTTGACTTTCACTTTTGAACAGTTTAATGCATGATTGCTAAATAAAGTCAATTTATAAAAAACCTACTGAACGCAAACCTTTGAATGGTATTTTTTTTTTTTTATGGGTTTAAATCCATTATCGTATTCAAATTCACTACCATTCCTTGATGCATTTTAAAGATATAAGTATGCACTTGTTCTATTTCTTTCTCCATGCACATTTACGCAGAGAGGTGCTATGGATGACTTGTGTGAATCACGAGTCACGTGAGTCTGTCTGTTATATTTCTGCTATAAATATGAGGACTGGTAACAGGTGAGACGGCAGCTCTGATGTCACTCATGCTCTACTGCTGCACTCCTCCACTGCTCTTTCAGTCTGATTTTATTTTAACCCCACTGGATTATTTGTAGTGAAAAGTGCCACCCTTTGATTGTATGCAATTTTGCACTTGATCTGACGGCCTCCGATTCTGCAGTTTCCACAATGTGAACATTACACTCACCTCTTCTGCTGCGTCTTCTCTTCCTCCTTGAGGTCATTCTGGAAAGCCCTTGCCTTCTAGCTGCCTGTTTTTTGCTCTCACTTTTATTGCTTTGTGATGAAGATTAGCAAATGTTCCAGTTAAAGCCTTTTGAGAAATCGGTGCCATCTGTTGGCAAAAAAAAAGCAGATCCAAAGACAGAGGGAAGAAAAAAAAAAAAGGGAAAGTGAAGTGGAAGTGGAAAGTGCATTTACTTCCAATATAGAGACTTATAGCTAAACTATTTCTGTCTGTTTAAGCATAGGAGGATTTGTGATAATAGTTTTCATTACAGGAATAGTTTATTTAAACGTTGAAAATTTAGTCTGCATTTACCCTCATGTTCATAAAAACCTGTATGATTTTATTTCTCCCAGAGAACACAGCAGAAGACTTGTAATAGTTGCTCCATGCAATTGCTTGCTTATTTATTTTTAAAAACAAAAAAAACAAATGTATATTTTTTTGCCAAATGTTCAGGCCCTTTCACACCGAAAGTAAATTTCTAACTTCAGTCTGATGGAAGTACCTCTGCCTCTACACATTACTTCCAATTGTGTCAGTGAATAAATACGAAAAACAAAGAAAGTGGTCTTACTTATTTAAAAAGGTAACTCAGGTATTTTCTTATTAAAAGAGAAATTTGTTACTTTACTAGTTACTTGTAAAAAGTAGTCTGATTATGTATAACTAACTTGTAACGCATTACCCCCAACACTGGTAAAGATGGACTGTTCGATTTTAAGAGGAACAGACCAACATGTAAGTGAAAAAATCATCGCTTCATTCAGTTTGCAAATGGTAGTGATCTAAAGAATGAATTGTTCTTGAATGAAACTGTAGTAGTGATGTCTGATTCATGAGTCATGACTGATTCTTTCCTTTTGAGCCTGATCTTTTCAGTGCATCAGTTCATCCAGTTCACAAACCCGTTTAAATGATTCCAATGAATGAATCAGATTCTTAAGTTGATTTGCTTGACTCGTTGATCTGGTCATAGAGGTTAATAGCTCACTTGGGAAAAAGACTATCAAAAAATAATAATAAATCACACAAAGCTTTCATATAACTTCATAAGACTTAAGCATATAGTGCATGCATGATATGGACCAATTTTATGATACTTTTATGATGCTTTTACTTCCTGTTAAAAGCAAACACATCTCAGTTTCCATTCGTTTCAAATGCATTGAAAAGAGTGACCAGTGCAGTGCAGAATCCTCTTTTGTGTTCCACTGAAGAAAGAAAGTAATTCAGATTTTAGATGACATGAGAGTGAGTAAATGATGACAGAATTGTCTTTTATTGGTTGAACTATCAGTGGTTGATTCCCCCTCTTTGTCGGTTTCTTAGTCTATCTGTATCTGAATTCACTCCCGGTCTGGCACATAGAGAGCTGGCTATAATTACTCAGCTAAGCACTAAAACAGAGCAGATAATTAAGGAACACTTTAATTAATAGCTACGTCAGGCACAGTCTGGCACGAGCCCATGCTGCCATGTGCACCCCATAGTGTTACTTTACTGGTAGATGTGGACCAGTGGTACATAGAGAGAATCTAATGCATCTTAATGGAGTCTCATTTAAGCTGATTCAGACCCAGTGCACAGAGTTCACAGATACATGCTGTTACTGAGACTGCAAACAGCTATACAGTAGCATTTGTTGCACATACATTGTGATTGATTTAACAGACCTGCATTTTCCATTATAATGTGTATTAATAATGCAAGTAATGAAAATGATAAATTAAAGTAGTATGTACTGCAGTATCATGGTTGAGGATGACTGCACCATGGATAGCTTGTTTAAGCCTGTTTTATTAGTACAGTGGATCTTTAAGTGTCAGATATAATTGTTAAGTTTTAAGCTCTTTGAGAACTTTGAGATTAAAATATGAGATATGAGAAATTTGCATGTACAGAAGCAAGATATTGGCTTGTAATGTATTTTATTTAGGTTTAGTTTAGTTTTAGTGTAATTTTTAACCTTCTAGTTCTTGTGTTTATTGTAGTTTTAGTACCACATTTAATCTGTTAACTGGTAAATTTTTAAACGTTCAGCTGCATAAAATGATATTCATGTGTAATGCAAGTGAAGTGTAAAAGTTTCTGGGTTTACAACACAGTGTATACATTTGTGACTAGTTTTATTTTATATATTTATATATTTTGTAGATAGATTGTATAATTGTATATACTCTCAATATACTGGCATCTCTTTTGCTTACCAAGGTGATATTCATTTCACATTGTGAAATATTATTCGAATTTAAAATAACTTTTTTGTATTTTAATATATTTAAAATTTAAAAAAAATTCCATTCCATGTTTGAGCCATACAGTATATTATTATTATTATTATTATTATTATTATTATTAGTGTAATGTGTTTGTGTGTGTATATATATATATATATATATATATATATATATATATATATATGGTAAGGAAATCCTATATCTTCTGTTGTATAATAATTCGTTCAAATGATATAATTATATGCATTGTGTCATTATTATAACGACAATAATATAATTCTAATGATATTATGTAATATTATGACATTATTCAACCAATTTAAACTGGATAACACTAGTTTTTTTTTTTTTTTTCATGTCTGACAAAAAGGCTTAAAGATTTGGAATAAATTTAAGTTCATGAGTTTTATCTTTCTTTCTTTCCCTGGCACTAGCTGCGCAGTGGTAGTTCAGACAGAAATGCTTACTTCTGCATTTCACAGACAAAATTACAGCATTCAGATCTGGAAAACATAAGGGTGATGAAATGTAAATGTTCATATTTGGTTGATCTATCCCTTTAACAGTCAATTCCCCAAACCCCCATAACTACACAATAGTACACAAACAGAGTGAGTGGACAGGCTGCTGGTCTGAATGGCAGGCGTTCTCCATCAGCGGTGACTGCTATCTGAAGGTGACCCGGGTCAGTGATGTACACGATGATTTGTTTAGCCAGAGCACTGTTGAGAACCATCTGTCCTGTAATTCAGGTGAGCATCTGCTGGGCTGCAGATGGCAGGAAAAGTGCACGAGTGGAGGACTCAAACTGGTCTTTGTTTCGTTTTTTTATGTCTGTTTTTTTCTTCACTTCTCTTTTTTTAAGCAGGTCTTCATGCCTCAGCCATTCTCCTGTCACATGCCTGGAGCAGCTGATTATCTGAATAAACACTATCAGATCTTTTTCTCTACTTCTCCTCCCTTCCCTCTGTAGACAGCACTCTGTAGGGCCAAAGCTTCACAAGCAGCTCGACAGTTTGAGCTGATAACAACCCTCCTGCTGCATAGTGACACTCACCCTGTTCGATCCATGAGCCTGGATGAACCTCTTACATTAGCTTGTTTGCTGCCCATTTGATTGACTGTTTGACTTCTAAACGTCAAACTAAACCACTTGAGTCCTGGACTGTTCATTAGTGTGGCTGATGATGCTGTCAGATCATTTTTAAAGCAGATGAAATCAAATGTCAAATGTCTAATGTTCACTGTTTTCTTTATTTTGTTCAGTTAAGGATTCAGGCATCACATTGTACATCTGCTTTAAAGGGAGAGTTCGTCCCCCTTAAAAAAACTATTCTGTAATTAATTACTCACCCTCATGTCGTCCCAAACCCGTAAAACCTTCGCTCATCTTCAGAACACAAATTAAGACATTTTTGATGAAATCCGAGAGCTTTCTGCTCGTAAACAAGGTGCAGCTCATGTGTTGTATGTCAGCAGGAAGTGTGTTATAAATAAACCTTAATTTATTCAAATACACTGAATTCCAATATTCAATAAATATTTCATGATATTTGGCACAAATAAAAAGTAAATATATTTGTAATCTTTAATAGGATTGGTGAAATTATTAATATTAGTACAATAGTAATATTTCTTATTTTATTTTGTAATTGATATATTTTTATTTAATATTAATAATAATAATGATGATGATAATAATCTTAAATTATAATAATAACCCTAAACTATAAAAATAATTTTTATCATTAATTTTGTTGTTTTATAGCCATGTTGATAATATAATCACAAAAATACTACATACAAGCACAGCAAGTCTGGATTTTTAAAAAATCCCAAAAAGTCCCAATTGCAGTTTTTATCAGAAAAAAAAAAATCCCTAAATTATTATGCAGTCCTGTTTATTTGTACTTTCACTAATAAATATTTTTATTCTCTGCATTTCTCCAAATGTTGATTATTTTGGTTTGCCAAGAAGCGTTTAAATATTTATTTGTCATTTTTATCCAAATGTGTCATTGCTTTCCCTGGATCCCTCATTTATTTTCTATGAAATGGTCATCAGCTTGGTTCTGGTTTTCTGGTCAGTGTGGCAGGTCAGCTTGAGACGGCATCTAGCTAAGAGCTTGTTAGCACAACCCTGTAAAGCATGGCTGGTGCAATTACACAAGGCTGTGTGCCGGCTTTTACTGTGTCATGCTCTTTGATGAGGACCTGTACTGTTGTGCATGTGTGATTACTTCTGCACGGCGGCAGGGTGAACACTAGCCTGCTGACCTTCTGACTCTGCTTATTCCTATTAGACTTACATTAAAACAGGGACCAGAATATTATAGAGAGTAAGCTAGCAGCTAAGCAACCACAAATGCAATGTATGAAAAAGCTAAATTTTCTCACATTTTCTTCAAAATACAAGTGGAATTTACAGAACTGTACAGAAATGTTTTCCTTCCAAAAATGAATGAAAACTAAAGGTCAAATTTTCTTCACATTTTGTTTTCCAGACCAGTGCACAGTAACAAGATCGTACCTGTTCCTGCACAAATTTTGGTTCTTCAGCGCTATCTACTATTTTGGCAACTGGGCTTTCCTTGTGGTAATATAAATATATATATATATATATATATATATATATATATATATATATATATATATATATATATATATATATATTTTTTTTTTTTTTTTAAATTCTTTGTTTCTTTCTTTCTTTCTAGATGATATACCATTTGTAATGATGGAAATTATTTAAATGAACACAGGAAAATGTATTAAAAATTAGGGGTGCAAGATAAATATCGGCCGATAATTAATGTGCATCTCGTCAGTAAAGCCGGTTCTCTAATCAGCGGTAAATTCCATCAGGTGCGTGATTTCACATAGAGAAGCTGTTTCTACACAGAGGCGTTGTTAACTGACACCCTGTGCAATTCCACGCTTATGACGAGATGCGCATTAATTATCGGCCGATATTTATCGTGCACCCCTACTAAAAACTATAATGATAACTAAGAATTATTGTTATTGCTACTTGATTATTTCAAATGAAAGAGATAATATGAATGAACAAAGGTTAATAATAATAATTATTATTATTATTAAATAGCCTTAACGTGTCTTTTGTTGTGTTGCAGGTCTTTCTTATTGGGTTGGTAGTTTCATGCTGTAAAGGCAAGAAATCTGTGATCGAAGGGGAAGTTGATGCAGATGATTCAGATGTCAGTGATGATGAATATGTGCATTAACTTACTTAAGTCCTGTTTTATCTTGGTTTCATTACTAGTCAGAGCTGGAATGAAAAGAATTGTAAAACAGTTTTTCATATCTTTCGTTCATTGTTCAGAGAGAGAAATACTGACGTTCTTTAAGACTGAATGTGTTATGATGCCAAATAGATTTTGTGACACTAGAGGCATTGTCATATTTAACTGATAGTAGTAGTCTGATATGCTAACCCGTCTTTACTACTGACCCTTACTACTAACTAAGGGTATATGCATGTCGTTTTGCATTGCTGTCTAAAATAATTCAACAAAAAAAAAGTTTTTCTCTCTAAACAAGACCAAATTTAGTTTAAAATAAGTTAAAACGGTACAAATCCTTATGCTGATTTATTTATTTACTTTTTTTTTTTTTGCTAGGCATAATGCTCCAGTGTTTCTGATGTGTGCTTTTTTAAATGTTACTTTAATCCCTGAGGTTGAATTCCTGTCATACTGCTTGTGGACACATAGATTTTTACTTTAGAATTATTGGATTGTACTGGCAAGAGAGCTTGCGGAGTTCTAGAGGACTGATGCAAGATTAAGCAATTTCTGTAAAAATTCATTTAGCATACAGTATTGGTATGTTTTGTGGTTTTCTGAAATTAACATTTCTCTTGCAAATGCTTCTGTATTAATGCAGGTTTGAGTCATTAATAAAGACTAAAAACAATATCTCAGATTTTAAAATGGATCCAGTTGTTTATTTATACTTAATTATCCTAAGATAATTCAGAAGGTGGATTAATGTTAAACATGCTTTATCAGAAATAGTACCATCATGAGCTTAACTTTGATCACCCAATGCTAAACATCACCGAAAAAAAAAGAATGAATCACAAACCCTGAATTCAAGAGTGCTGCACACTGTACAATTCAGCCTTAAATCACTTGCACTGAGGACCCCTAAAAGAAGACCCCCTTTATTACTTATTCCAGGACTCCTTCTGACTAAATACAGCCTACTTAGCATTATATGCTGAAAGTTTCGATGATCGTTTAATAAGCTGACATGGAGAAGAGCGATACAAAAGTTTTGTGTTTAATATAACTTTGTTTACTCATTGAATTGGATTTGATTCATCTCTGTTCTGTGATAAGATTGTTTGTCTTTATTTAGAGCTGGAATCAATGCAAATGCAAACAGCTGTGTAAAAGTGCTTGTGGATCATCTGTGTTTACCCTCACTGACATTCTCACAGTTAGGAATAAGACTTCTAACTGAACTGAAGAGCAAAGCAGACTGTGCTGCTCCGAGTCGACAGTGCTCACATACTGAGAGCCGCTTGAGTTTGAGCATGTGACTATGTTTGTGTGCTTATCATGTTCTCACCTGGACCAGATGTTCATATGATTCATGGCCCAGGAACACACACCAGCCAAACTCTCCTAACAGATGGTGCAGTCTTTGGAAAGAAAACAACTAATTTTCTAAAGCTTGCTAGTATAATCGACCAAAAAATAGGGATTGGTGACGGCGCAGTTACCTGGTAAGTGCAATATTTGAAATGTATTTTTATATACAAGTATACATAAATTGGTGGCCAAAATTTATGAAAAAATTATATTAAATTAGATTGATTTCTGAAGAATCATGATGCAACACTGAAGACTGGCGTAATGGTTACTGAAAATTTAGCTTTAGCATCACATGTATTCAGATAGAAAACATGTATTTAGATATTTGGCTGATGGAAATTCAGCTTCTCATCACAGAAATAATATTTAAAAAAATAAATAAAGTAGAAACCATTAATTTATACTTTAATAACATTTCACAAAATTTCTCCCCCTCTATTTTTAATCAGATAAATGCAGCCTTGGTAAACATAAGATACTTTCAAAAACTACAAGTCTTACTGATCACAAACTTTTGAACAACAGTGTGTATACATATATGAAATATAAGAATGATGTTAAAGCCACATTCATTTTGAAACATCAAGTGAACTGCTGGAAGACAGGCATCCTTTCTTCTCTTCATTCATCTTTAAATGGAATATATTCTTCCCAATAAAAGGTTCTCTCTCATGCACCAGGGTGTTTTAGACCAAAGATTTAAGGCAGTCTTCTGGATCAAGGGGATTTTCCAAACAATACTTTAAAAGCAGTTCTGCAGCCTCTGACTGATTTACTGTTGAAAGTGACTCAGAGAGAGAGAGTGCTGTTAGATTGAAGGTAAAGTTCACAATCACACACTCCCACAGGAGTTCCTGTTTGCTTGTGTTTATACAAAGTGGCTGCATTCATCTGGAGACATCACTCTTTCTGCAGCCTTGCACGATGCATTTAGTCAATAATGCTCGGCTTTAAACCTTCCAATTGATTTAGATATATTCATATCTAAATCTAAATACAGGATTCTTTAAATATCTGTCAATATTATACACCCAGTTTTTTTTTTTCTTTTTTTTTTTTGTGTGTGTGTGTGTCAAGAACAGACAGGGCAGAGAGGAGGATTTCCTTTGCTACTGAAAGAGCATTAGGCGATGGTTCTCTGAGGACAGGCATCCAGCAGAACGATCACTGATGCAATAAAAACACTCCCAAGACAGACTGAAATGTACATCGTACTGAAACATAGACTTTTACTGTTTGCTTCCCTCTGGATTTTTCATTTTAATCAGAACACTTTAGGCTGACAGTAGCATGAGATATTGTTCTGTTTGTTCTGTACTTCTTGGTTTTGTGTGTTTTAGTTCTTTATGCAATAGTTTTCCTCTTTTAGATGAATGTTCATGAATTGTCTTTTTAGTTTATTTTTAGTATTCTAGTAAGTAGTCAGCATTTTGGTAATTATCTTAAAGCTGTTTAAATATTTAATATTCTAAAACTAATTATGAATAAACTATTCCAATTTAATATACCTTATATTGAAATATAAATAATACATATTAAAATATGTAAAAATAACAGAGTATATAAATATACACACTACCCTTCAAAAGTTTCAAGAGTGCATTCAGTTAATCGACAGTAAAGGCATTTACAATGTGTAAAAAAATAACATTTATTTGAAATGCTGTTGTTTTACACTAACTTTGTATTATGTTATATTAAAATATATGAGTATTTTAATACATAATGCATATATAATATACAGTATAAAATAAATTTATTTAATCACCCCCCGCAACCAATCGTAGACAAAAACATATATATATTATATATAAAATATTAAAATTAAAATTAAAATATTAATAATATCAAGAGGTAGAAGTTTCTTCAGCAGCAAATTAGCATATTAAAATGATTTCTGGAAGATCATGTGACACTGAAGACTGGTGTAATGATGGTGAAAAAAAAGTTAGCTTTACCATCACAGGAATAAATTACATTTTTAAATACTTTATAAAAGTTATAAACGTTTTTTTTTTGTTTTTTTTTACTTTTGCAGCCTTAGTGACAATTAAAAAAATTACCCACCTCAAACTTTTGAAAGGTAATGTAAAGCAGCTCTCTTTAAGTTTAACCTACTTACACAAAGGTACCAATATAAGTGTAGTCTGATATGATACAGCACAGCTTGTATGTTTGGACATGTTGTTTAATTGAGGCCAGACCTCAGGGAGGATGTGGAAGTAAGCATTCAGTGCTGTAGTAATGTCTGTTTGTGTTGGTGCTCCGCTCTCGGCTCTATCGACATGTTAACCTCTCTGCCCTTTTTCCAATGGGAGTCGCTACAAACACTCCCATTGAAAAAGATTTGAGTCTGTCTAGTCGAGCTGTTTCAGCACAAACTGATAGTTACAAAGGGACTTCCCTCTAACATATCTGCCCTGCTCCTTCTCTTTATGGATGCTGAAAGTCTCATGAAGGCTCAGACTTTACGGTTAAACATTTGGCTGTATCAAGTGTGTGATAGATTAAGGCAATTCCAAAACCATACAACTTTCTTAAGGTTCAAAGCTTAATAGTAATATTTTTTTTAATACAATTCCCATATTTTTTTCTTAACAATATATATATATATATATATATATATATATATATATATATATATATATATATATATATATATATATATATATATATATTGCAAAAGAATGAATAAATAAATATCACAATGCCAGTCAGCCCCCCAAATATATCATGCAGATCTAAAAGGAAGTATGAATGATTAACATATAAGGTTAATCACTGCTATAATTGTCCCCTTTGTCACAACGACCTGATCCTTTCACTTTTTGACCATTTCTTGAAATAGCAGTAGCCCATCTTGAGAAGAAATAGCCATCCTTGTGGGGACGACAATTACTTGGTCAGAGGTCAAAGAATAGAAACTGGTAGTTGCTGTGTGATGTCCTGTGCCATTATGAGCACTGTTAAACTGTGTCCATAAGGAGCTGCTGGCAGCTGGGGAGTCATACAGCTGAATAAAACACAAGCTCATCCTACAGGGAGCCATTAGCAGAGGCCTCTACTTCAAAGCAATTAGAGAACGTCTTGGGACTTGCAGTGTTTATTGAAACAATTGAATGTCCCCTAACTACAGTATGTACTTCAGTAGAGTAATACATGTTCACGCCCTCATAGCAGACTGTATCATAGGACACTTGGCTTATAAAAGAAAGATTGTTTAGCTTCTTAGATTTCAGCTTTACAAGCAAAAATGTGTTAGGTTAGATTAATTAGCATGAATCGGTTCGTATATAACATTATATCATATATTCCATGGTTTATTCTCAATGCAATGATTTACTCTGGTAATTCTACATTCCTGCCAGGGTTCAAGCTATTATAAATGTAAGATTAAGCCTTAGATGTCATGTATTGTATGCAAAGTATAGTATCCAATTTGTCGTTGATCTTCATATACAGTGATCCCCAAAATATGTCACACAAAAATTTTTGCTATATTTCTTCAAAATAAATGCATCTTGGTTTTTTACTTTATCTATACAATTACATGAATATCTTTTAACAATTGCAAATGTTATCTATAACTGCACATGCCGCTGTCCATGGTGCTGAAACCACACCTACCCAAATAAATACTAAATATAGCTTACAAGTTAGACAATTTGTTTAAAATACAATAATACAATAAAAAATTTCTCCTTGAGAAAATCTAATGCATTAAATCATATGACAAACAGCACGATTAAGATGAAACAAGGAAACTGTTACAATAATTTATGAAAATATTTAATGCTTGACCATGTACATTATGAATACCTTTATAATGCATTGTACACAAGGTCTTAAAACAAAGTGTTACCATGATTTCTTACTATGACCAAGCTTAAGAGTTCATTTCCATGGACTCTGGAATATGTGACACAAAAACAATCATAAAATAGCAGCAGATCCTCCATAAGAAAATCTTTATGTGTTCACACTGACAGCAGTCCCTTCTGATCATGAATGGAAGTTGAGTACAAGTGAGAATACAGTCTGTGTTGACATACGCTTCAATTCCCTCTCCTGCACGTCTGTCAGAGATGAGTCTGATCCACCTCTCCATGTGTCCCCTGCTGGACTTACAAGCACCCACAAGGGCACACTCACTGTGTGTGTGCTGAATTTCATCTGCCGTGATTTCCCGCCGGCCTGTAATGTGATGGATTTGACGTTTTGATTTGCACATTGAAGAACAGAGGAGGACAAAGGTATTTTCATTTTAAGCCGTGGAGATCGGAAAACGGGGCCTGGGATCCATTGCTTGTGTGCCATCATGTTTGGTCGCTGTCATAATAGGCTTTATTATTTTTAATACGGTGACATCTCCAGTCAATGTCAAGACTACCTGCCTCTTCCTGTACATCTCATTACAGTGTTTTCTAACCTCGGAGGTCAACATTTGTGCACTAATGAAAGCTTTGTCTGTTAATATGCATCATTAGTTTGCAATCTTCTCCAAAGTTAAACTAAGAATCACTTTACATGAGCATGTCAAGTTGTTTTTCAGGCTGTCCGCTGTGTTTGAGACAACTAACAAATTCATTCTTAATTACTTTAAATAAGTTCTTGAGTGTCATCCAAACTTCACAAAGTTCAGTTTTCTGTCCTATTAATTGTGAAGATTTTGGCTCATATTTAACAAAAACCCACCATTCTCAACAAAGTAAGATACTTACATAAGACCAATAAAAAAAAAAAATGGTGAATTGTTGGCCTTCTGGAAGGTTAGTTCATTTACTGTACATGTACTCAATATTTGGTAGGGGCTGCTTCTGTATTAATTACTGCCTCTATTCGGCGTGGCATGGAGGTGATCAGTTTGTGGCACTGCTGAGGTGGTATGGAAGCCCAAGTTTCTTTGACAGTGGCCTTCAGCTCATCTGCATTTTTGGTCTCGTTTCGCATTTGCCTCTTGACAATAGCCCATAGATTCAGGTCTGGTGAGTTTGCTGGCCAGTCAAGCACACCACACCAACATTTGGTGCTTTTGCCAGAACGGGCAGGTGCCAAATCCTGCTGAAAAATGAAATCAGCATTTTCAAAAAGCTGGTCAGCAGAAGGTGCATGAAGTGCTCCAAAATTTCTTGGTAAACGGGTGCAGTCACTTTTCTTTTCAAAAAACACAATGGACCAACACCAGTAGAAGACATTGCACCCCAAATCATCACAGACTGTGCAAACTTAACACTGGACTTAAAGCAACTTGGGCTATGAGCTTCTCCACCCTTCCTCCAGACTCTAGGGCCTTGGTTTCCAAATGTAATACAAAACTTGCTCTCATCTGAAAAGAGGACTTTAGACCACTGGGCGATAGTCCAGTTCTTCTTCTCCTTAGACCAGGTAAGACACCTCTGACGTTGTTTGTGGTTTAGCAAATCCCTTGACACATCTGTGTGTAGTGGCTTTTGAGGCCTTGAACCCAGCCTCAGTCCATTCCTTGTGAAGTTCACGCAAATTCTTGAATCAATTTTGCTTGACAATCCTCATAAGGCTACGGTTCTCTCGGTTGGTTGTGCATCTTTTTCTTCCACACTTTTTCCTTCCATTCAACTTTCTGTTAACATGTTTGGATACAGCACTCTGTGAACAGCCAACAGCCAGCTTCTTTGACAATGAAATTGTGGCTTATCCTCCTTGTGAAGGGTGTCATTGATTGTCTTCTGGACAACTGTCAGATCAGCAGTCTTCACCATGATAGTGTAGCCTAGTGAACCAAACTGAGAGACCATTTTGAAGCCTCAGGAAACATTTGCAGGTGTTTTGAGTTGATTAGCTGATTGGCATGTCACTATATTCTAATTTGTTGAGATAGTGAATTGCTGGATTTTTGTTAAATGCAAGCCAAAATCATCACAATTAAAAGAACCAAAGACTTAAACTACTGTACTTTAGTCTGTCTGCATTGGATTTATTTAATACACAAGTTTCACAATTTGAGTTGAATTATTGAAATAAATTATCTTTTCACGACATTCTAATTTATTGAGATGCACCTGTATTCTTGAGGTGCAAAAAAAAAAAAATCACTATTATTCCAAACTATTGTCTGCCAGTGTATAAACCAACCAACTGCTTTCCACAAGGAAAAGTCACTTCAAAAGAGTGAAGGATTAATCCGGGATTTACATATCCGATTTTAATGGAAATCTACATGTGAAATGATGGCACTTGAGGCCCATATCAGAAGGTAAACTGAAGTTTAGGAGTATAATCCCTTTTAAACCGCTCTTACTATCCTATCTGTCATCAGCGATCCTTCAATCATATCCGGCAAAAGTATCAAATCTAATCCAAGCCAGCTCCACAACTATCTCCCGGGGTATTGTTTAGGTCCAGCTTGACAGGCCTGAATCATGGTCTCTGGGACTGACGAAATGTGTGAGTCATGACACGAGTTTGTAGACACAGTCTCACTGTTCAGAAAGCATAATTATACACCAGATTTCTAAAACAGTAAATGTTAGCAGGATGAGTTATAGCACTAAACAGATGCTCCTGACGTCATCCGGAGCTGCAAATCTATAAGTAGCAGCGGCGCGTGACAGCACAGCCTTTTTCTGTATTTGGGTTTCAGGTGAGCTCTACTTATTCGTCTTTTTGTGGGAAAGAGCCTCTTCTCTTCAGCTGTTGTACAAATAACACTAATATGAACGAACACTATCAGCCTCATGCTAAAGTCATAACAGTTCTGCCTCCAAATATTTTTCAATGTTTCGAGGGATTTAGATGGTAAAATATCATTCCATTGGAAGAATGCACCATTAAAAACAGAAAACAACTGTAAACTTATCTCAAAATCCAAGAGGTTTTTATAGTACTTCTGGTTCAGTTCTCTCTATTCTATCAGCTCCTTGTCTGATAGCATAATTGCACATAAGGTACGCCATATGTGGCGCGGCTTTACCCCGAAGTGACTACTCTTCCTGTTATTTTTAGCTCTGCTGTGTTATTTTTATAGCCAGTGCAAAACAAGTCGGCTCCTTTCCACTAATGGCCGTTAAAAATACCCTGTTGTTATTAGCCTTTAGGTTTGAGGATTTTTCTGCTGCTGTTGAATGAAGGACCTTGAGATTCAGAGGATGTCCACAGTGATTCGAGGGTCCAGAAAGAGACCCGCAGCACGACACAGGAGTAAGTCGACAAGTTCTCTGAAGCAGTACGAACATATTTCCTCTTTTATTTACATTCCTTTTTCAAATGTTAACATTTTTTTCCGCTATAACTCTCATCAAGCTGGCATTTTCTCTTTTCTCATTAAAATAAACTTGGCACAAGTAAAACATATGTAGACAAAAGTTTTATTTACACCATACAACGTTTTTGATTTTTAAATATTTTATACAGGGCTGCAGATGAGAGAGCTTTACTGAGCTTCCAGGCAGATTCTGCAGTATTAAAGTTTTGAAATATATTATTCATAAAAAAGTGAGTATTACCTTTATTGCATTTAAAGCAATGAAGAATGTAGCCTGACAAACATTCATTTTTAAATGACAGAAAAAAATCCTCTTTGCCTCGGAATAGTTTCGTCTTTTCATATCATGAAGTAAAAAGTGTAGTAATGGCCAAACGGACTTGTTATAAACTTTTTAAAAACCTGCGCAAGTATATACAAGTGTTCCTGGGCTCGTCTCCCGCCGAACAAAAAAACGAACCCAGCCGCCGCTCGTGGGTGGACATCACGTCGTGTCGTTTTCTCCTCGAGGTCTCATTTGGAAAGCTAATGCTTTTGGAACTGATTATTTTCCAACTGGTTTCTTTTGAAATACATGATGTTCGATATTGTACATGTCTGACCCCCACTAAATACACGAGTGAGAATACAAAAAAAAAGATAACACAGATTTTTTTTTTGTCTTTTTCTAACTGTCTTTCTATCCGTCTGTCATTCCTTGTTTTAAAATCTTATTGGCACATATTGTCCCTGCTATACTCGTAGAATCCAGATATGTCTTTCCAAGGCTGCATGAGAAGTCTTCCGCGTTTTTGTTCAGTGCAAAATATGTCCACCTGCTAACGCTTCATTATTCCTCAGACTTCTGTCTGAAAGTCTCCCTCCTGGACGTCCAAAGGGAGGTTGACACACTTTTCCCACTCAGCGTTAGTCATCTCCAGAGAGTTCTTTGTGTCTGATTCAAGTACATTCATTGTGGCGTAGTTCTGATATTCACTTGCCGGGTTGAAGCTCTCCCAGGGGTTCTTGTTTGGCATTGCCTTGTCCTACGGAAAAGGATGAGAAGCCGCCGTGTTAGAAATACTACATTTCTGCAATATTCTTTCATTATAGTGGATCGTTTTATGATACTGTCAAACACTGGAAGTTTCACATGGACATGAATCATCAAGCTTTAATTCATGTTCTCTCACAGTGGCCCTAAAAATATTTGGACGCTTGAAATGTATGAAAGTCGCCCGCATTAGATAAAAAATATCACACCAATCTTGAAAATATATGCCATGTCACTTGGCTTGGTATTTTGTTAATTAACACAGTGACATTCATACAATTATGTCCCAAAAACTTTTTGGGGCCGCTGCACATACACACCCAGAGCTCGCTGGTCAAAGTGTTTGACCTAACAGCATGTTTGGAGTGTTTCCAGATTCAGGAACATCTCAGATTTTTCAAGGGAATAAAAACACAAAATCATTTCTTCCATCCAGCGGTTACTAAGCAACAGGAAGTGAATGGCAGTCTGCAGTCTGACTGAACACGGGTAAAAGGAAGCAACATGGCCAACCAGCTACCAGGACTAGGACTTCATACACCTGACATAAACATGCATTTCTAACACAAACAAGAAGGTTCAATTTTAGCTAATGCATTAGGGTTCTTGAATTAAAAATCAACCATTCTACACTATTTCTTAGTTTAGGTTAATTTACTAATATACTATAGTTCATTGGCAATTCATGTTCTTTCATGATACTTTAAAGTCTAATTCATATGACTTAAAATGTAGAAATTAGCATTAGCCTAGATTAATAAATGCATTAGAGGACTATTTCATTGTTAGTTAGAGATTGCATTAGTTAATGTTACAATATAGAGGCCTCACTGTAAAGTGTTAACCACTGATGGATAAATCAAAATGCTTTCTGTTATAGTGACTGCCTAAAACGCCATTCAGTCTATTTCCTACTTTCGAAACAGTCTCACAGTAACGAGTTCTAATGGGGATAACAAGTGAATACAATGGAAGAATTATTATTATTTTTTTTAAAGTGCCCTTGCACTTGCAGTCTTTAAGTAGAATAAATCATTAAATCAGATCGCAAGACCACATTAACATTTACACCTGTATGAATAGAATCAGAATGTATTTTCAGTGCTCCGATCACTGCGTCTGGAGTGCATTGGCTTCTATTGAGTTCGAGACTGTTTCAACTGTGATCCAATCACTGGAAATGCATACTTCTGTAATAGCAGGAAATTAATTTTAGGGCATTATACCGAGGCTGAACTAATTAAAAAACACATCTAAACATCTCTTCATTGATGATCAGTGTGAACCTCACAGTTCCTGTCAGCTGGACAAAAAAAATGACACTGAACGTTCTTCTGCTGCATGCTGCTGGATGATGAAATGCAATTGTGTTGCAATTGGCCTGCTCTAATCAGAAAATCCCACCAGCCCTACAATTACAGATAATTGGTGCATCATACTGCGGAAAGCACAGAGAACCTCTCCAATATCTGAAGCAAATCAAGTGTTTTTTGTCCCTCGCATTTGCCAAGCAGTGATTAGCCAATAGAAAAGGAAATAATAAGCATGTTAGCAGCTTACAGCCTTGTGTTTGAATGAATGCATGAGAATGGATCACAATGATGGCTCAGTCACTCTTCCTCTTCTCTTCTTCCTCTTTCATCTCTTAATACCTCCTCTTCCACCCACCCCTAACCGGGTGCTATTTTTCCACGTGAATATTCTTGGTGAACAACTATTAATTCCTTCAGTCTCTCACTTCCTGTGCACAAGATTGGGGCGCCACCAGAAGACACAGCTAAACATAGACAACGCGGCACCCCCCCGCCGGTACTCGGTAATGAGACATACTGAAACCCGTTTCCTGTTACTCACCATGCCGCCCATATTTGGTATGTCTCGAAATCGGTCCAGGGTTTGAAATTTCTGATTGAGTTCCTGGAACAGCTCCATATGCCTTTTCCTGGTGTGCATGACTTTCTGTAATGGCAAGGATGGGAGGGGAGGGGAGGGGGGTGGGATTTGGAGTTCAGTCAAGCTGAGAACCAGAACTTTGCAACAGGAAAAAACCTGGCTACTTTCAATTTATCACTGTATAAAAACGGCGTGCTCACCCTGCAAATTTGGCTGAATGCTATGACAAGGTTATGACAAATGGCATTGGCATATATGAAGGGTCAGTAGCACTTGACATTCAATACATTTTTTTTTTTGGCAAAGGGCTGAAATGCTCTGGGGGATACTGCAAGTGATCTTAAAAATGTAAAAATATATAAGCTATTTTTTGATTTTCAGCTTGAAGTCAGGGGATGTAAAAGGATAACATGGGAATATGTGGTGGCTGACAGCATTGCTTTTACATTAAACCACACAACGCTTCATAAATCGCAGTTGTGTCAGGACATGCTTCTCCAATAAGCTTAAGTGCTACACAAAGTAGTAGTAAATTAAAGGGGCGAAACACAAACGCAACAAATGGCCCTGAACATGCACTTCACAAAGTAAAGGAGTTGCTCACCTCGAAGTCTAGATCCTGGTACCTCGACTTTCTTCTCTGTAGAACCAAGACAGAAAGACAAAAATTCATGTAATTAGATATTATAAAACCTAGAGGAATAATCTACTGAAATCTGGTCCCATCTCTAAAACATATATGAGCAAGTATGTTCCTTCCGCATCAGAGCTAGACTTGTATGCTGTGAGGCTTTTTGCAGAAAACGGATCCGGTTCAAATGTCTACCCGTCTAAAAATTATGCAAACGCAGGCACAAATGCTTCTCCAATCATTTAGTCCACTTAAACCCCTGCCTAATTGATTATAAGCTTGCATTTAGATCTGCCTCCATCAAATCAACAACCCATGCACAGAACTATCTATTGGTTGTTGACTATGTACATCAAAATATGGATATACAGTATTACTTCCGCTACTAATTCTTTGAAAACTGACCTTTAACATCTTTAAGTTAAACATCTCATGTAGTGTTTTCATCTTTGGCTTAATTTGGAGGATTAAGACATTAGGGCACAAGATTCTTTTCAAACTGGCCATATAGGAGACCCACTATAACATACATTTGGCCAAACTAAAAATGCATTATGAATTGCACTCTTGACACATTTTGGTGTGCATTGAGTAAAACCACTCATGTATCTAGATGGATCTTTGTTCATGTATTTGTGTACAGTTTACTTTAGTCTAACTGTCTACACCCAAGGCCAGACTCAAACTCGCACCTCTAAAGAGCTCATCGATATAGTTGAACCGGTTTCGCTACGTGACATTCCTCCGCTCTCCTCCATTTCCGCCAGGAAGTTCTTCACAGCCGTGCGTGGCTCGAAAGGCAGATTCTGCATGTGTTCGGACTGGACGGGGTACTGCTGTTCCATTCCCATGTGCTCCATCCCAGAGTGCCCGAGGTTAAACTCAGCGCCCATCTTGTAATGCATCAACCTCTCGTGTGACAGAGAGTCCATGGTCATGCTCATCTTGCTGTCGTCTTTCAGCAGGGTGGGAATGCTGCTAGACCCAGCCGCCGACCCCACCGCGGACCTGCTAGGCAGGACAATGTAGTCCGTTTCCATCTGCCCTGGCTGAGGGTGGCCGCTCAGGTCATGGGCGCTCAGCTCCTGCTCGCTCTGCCTTGTGGTGTCATCTGTACACAGGTATAGAGTTCGCCGCATGTCTGTCGTGCTGTCTAAACACTGCTCTCCCAGATCGCCCATGCCCATGGACATGTGAAGTCCAGAGGGCTGCTGGATGATCACTTTAGACATTATGTTGCCAGGCAACGTGGAGTAATTGAGCCCCTCGGGACCTTTCTCTTCCTCCTCATCATTGAGAGAGATGCGAGAGAGGGTGCCGGTGATGGTGGCCGCTCGGCAGGAGCCCATGTCTTTGTGGAGGGCTGCAGGTAGGAAGGAACATCATTAGTGGAAGTGAGTGATGCAAGACTGAAAGCTTAAAATTTTGATTTAGAACTGAAAATAAATTATTTTAAAGCAAAAAGCAATGCAGCCAATCAGACATTGATCATTTGAACGCACAGCTGAAGTGATGTGTACCCTACACCCCAAAAACAAGTGATCATAATAAATAAAGTTACAATTCTAGTGGCAAATATCTTGAAAAGGAAAGACTCAAGCAGATTCAAAAGAGAATAACTGAAGCACATATCATGTTGTGGAACGACTAGTTTAGTACGCACGAACCTACTTCACTTTAATTCAGTCAGCTTTTAAAATAGACCAAAATTATGCCTTTAGTATATGTATACCAACTTCGTAGATTTTGTTAAAAATGGAGAGCTGAAGATGAACAGGTTAAATTTCAAGACTTGGTTGACCAGTTCAGTGCTGTTTGAACAACTTGAGTTTTGATCTAGTGTATGTCACTTTTTTGGTTTTGTTAAAAATGGAGGGTTGAAGATAAAGAGGTTCACCAAAGAGATGCTGTCCAAACAACTTCATCACCATGTTCAACAAGCATGGTTGTACTAGTCCATCAGGACTAACCATCTAAACCTTTTCAGCAAAGACTATCAATACAAATGCCATTCACCACCATACAATATCTGCTGTTATAGAAGCATGTCCTTTTTCAGACTGGATTGATTCTGTTCACCTGAAAGAGCCACACACACTAGATGCAATGACAGAAGATTCATCATTGTGAGAACAGCCTGTCCTCTGCAGCAGAGCTCTATCTCCAAGAATCCATAAGGGAATTACTGCCACTGTTCATAACATAACAAGGAGACCAGAGGACAACAACGACTGGTTGAAAATCCTCCAGCTCTGATGGTAGTTTAAACTAATGCATCACACAACATGGCGTCTGAAGAGCACAGCAGAATACTGATAGAAGAACACAGAAAAGGGCTTCAGGCTCATGACACAGACTTTCTGCGTGCATCTTATGAAATCTGTCAAGAACCTGGTCATATTACACCCAAAATTGATAAATATATTGTAAGTTCTTTACACTTTTTTTACCACACAACTCTCATTTTTATAATGCAAAATTCCCAGAAATAAAAACTTAATGAAACTGAAATTCCCAGAATTTAAATTAATATGTAAATATGTTGCACATCTTTATTTATTTTACTGTTGATTTTTATAAAAATCTAAAAATTGTAATATCTAAAAATAAGAAAACTTTAGTTAACTTTTTGTAAGTTAAAGTAAATCTTGGATTAAAGTTGTATTATGCTTTCCTAATGAAGGACACACAATGTCCCACAATATCACCCTCTGAGCTGATCTTAATCCAGTTTTAATGAAGAACACAGGGTCAGGGCGCTGTTATTACACTCATTTTCAAAAGAAAAACAAAAAGGTTAGCAATTTGTGTTACTAGCTGCATTTTCAGGGCTATAGCATAGTCTAATTATCTGATTTACTATGCCCTTCTTTCTTAGCCAACTAGTTTTCAGAGACTTTAAATAACGTGCTGTAAGTGAAGATACACACAAACAAACATTCAAACAACTGTCATGACATCACATTATGCAGTTAAAGCAATTTAGCAGCTCATATCAATGTCTAAATGAGCTCTGGATGAGATAAGTAACACGAAATTTTATCAGTTGCTTGGTTTCCATTTATGTGGCGTCACACTGTGTAGACCCACCCACAGTGAAATCTCATTGGTTTAAATCCCACACATAACCGGCTAATAGACTGTGTTGCATCATGCAAGATTTTCACCTTCAGACAGAAAAACAAATCCAGTTAGTGCTTTCAGGAAGTGTGAGAATAGTCACCATGCTGTCTAGGGGCATAACAATGCTGCAAACAAACTGAAAAATGGCTGTAATGAAGACTTCATGCTGTTTTGAGCTTTGTTGGCTGGATGTCAGAAGAACTACATTTTTTTTTTAACAACAGTCTTTCATTATAACAATAAAACAATTCTGTCTAGATCTTGAAACAGAAATCTTGTTTTGAACCCATTTCCAGGGACTAAAAAGCTTCATTGTTCATCACCAACCCTTTACTTAGGGGAGACAATTAAAGAGTAAACTCATGGATTTCATGGTCTATCCCATACAGCAGCTAGATGAAGAGGAACTAAAGATAAAGGAGAATAACAATGTGGAATAAAATAATTAAGACTAAAACATATTTTGATATGTGCAATATCGATGTATGGACAGTTTCTAAAACATAGATCTTTTTTATTTTGTACTTTAGAGACATACACACTTTTTAGTTCTTGAATATTTTCAAGAGTGGTCAGTACTGAAATTGCCAGTTAAGTGTGCTTAATAAATTTTACAGCATTGAAAATAATTTAGTTAGGTTGATGTATTATTAATACAATTCAAAGCAATAGCCCATGAATATAATATTCTGTGAATGTAAAAAGAGGATGGTTCAACACTGATATTGTACGTATCAGTATCTATCCAAATGTAATAAAATCCTACACTTTAAGATTGAATACAGTCCTGTTGGATGATTAGCCAGGTGCCACTGGGACTCCATAATTCTAATGTGCAACCCGAATGTTTATTCTCTTGGGCCTGTTTTGGCCCAGGAGAGGAGAAGTAATTAGGAAACACATTAATAGTGCACCATCTGTTTCTTACCTGATCGACATGCGATGTCCACGTCTTTCTCAAAATCCGTCTGTGGGGAAAAGATAAAAATAAATAAATAACAGGAGACAAAGTGAAATTTAGACATGCAAGAGGAGTTTGATTTAGACAGAACTACAACAAAAGTCGAAACTTTACATTATTGTTGATAGTGGCAGACACACACACACACACACACACACAAAAGCATTTTCCTATCTAATTGACTATGTAAAATCAGAATAATACATCAATTATATAATAGGCTATCATATCTATGTTGTCATGGGATTCTTCTCAAATTGTATGATTTTGCTAGCTTGTGTCTGCGGTCTAACCACATCCCACAGAGAAAATAGTCATCTGTTAAAAGCACTTGTAAATAGAATCGGATTAATCAGGTATCACAATAGAGGTGGCGATAGAGGAGCCATCAACAGCAGCGAATCAAAGACAATCTGCACAAACTGAGGTCTCATTATAGTGAAATGCTTCTAGTTAAGAAACTTTCAATCAAAACAGAAATGAGAACTGTGATCATTATATGCCAATGGTTCTGCGCAGGTCACACATCTCCAGAACCATTTTAACAGTAATCACTCCCTCAAACCAGTGAAGGATGAGAAAGACCGGTGTGAAAAATGACAAATGGGTCCCATCTGAGACGGGCGAAAGCCAAAGGACATGGATAAAAGATTTGGTGCTGTTAAGCAAAGACAATTCTGCATATCCTGTCATAACTGTATAAGCATTAACACTGTATAACAAAGACTCATACTAGGAAAAAGCACTGCATTTAAATCCATCAAGAGGACTTTGAGAGGTCACAGCACATAATTCTGATAGCACAGATGCCAGATGCAAGTGATTTCACAGCAAATTTATAAGATGAGCATATTCCAGCTTGTGAATGTACAGTTCAGTGTAAGAATACTGAGGTTACAGGAGGCGAGTGTCTTACCATGATCTGTGCATGCCCGTTGGGAAATGTACCAGTTGCATCTGCATTGATGGGGCCATGACAGTTTCTCAGGCGACATCTGAAGGCATCTTGAACCTATGAACCATCATTTTAGTCACTCATCAAAGCGAAAGTACGGAGCCCTGCACATGACATGCAGGTAGAAAATAGTATGCTAAATCGTGTGCACGATTTACTAATTCGTTCCCTCAATGTACTAAAACATGCACACGATTACTATTGCATTCCTTCAATTTACTATTTCGTTCACTTGATTTAAAAATAGTGCACCAATTTACTAATTCGTTCCCTCGATTTGCTAAATCATGTGCAAATCGAGGGAACACAATAGTTAACTGAGGGAATGCAATAGTAATTGTGTGCACATTTTAGTTCATTGTGGGAACAGATTAGTAAATCATGTGCACAATTTATTTACTTTTTTCTTGCATGTCATATGTGGGGCTCCATATGAAAGTATATGCTAGTGCACAAAACAATTCAGTAGAGCACATTGCTTCAGGATCTGAAAGTTTGGGTTTGGAAAAAAATCTCAGCGAGACTGGATTTATTTGTGAAATATTTGTAAAATTTAAATTTAAAATTATATTTTATTTTTTTGATGGCAAAGCTAAATATTCAGCAGCCATTGCTCCAGTCATCAGTATCACACGATCCTTCAGAAATAAATCTAATATGCTGATTTGCTGCTTAAGAATCAATTCTTATTATTGTCAGTTTTGAAAACAGTTGAGCTGCTTAATATTGCTGTGAAAGCAATCCATTTTTTTGAGGATTCTTTGATGAAAAGGATTTATTTGAAACAGAAACATTATGTAAACTTTTAAATCTCTCTACTGTCACTTTTGATCCATTTAATGTGTCTCTGCTGATTAAACTATTCAGTAAACTTATCAAAAAAAGTGTAAAAAAATTCAGAAGCCAGCCAAATGAAATATAGCAACACATTCCTTTCATCCTTCTTTTTATGTTCAACAAGCTCTAACCCTTTCAAATGCTGCAATTTGTAACGTCCATATTACTGATAGTATGGTTGGAAATGTAACTCATAAACAGGTGTACGCTCGTGGTGATGTGTGCCTGGGTATGAAAATGATATACTTGAATTTTGCACATTGGTATGCACTATGGTATGCACTATTTTGCACTATGGTAACCTTATCAATGTAATATATATTGTTAAATGCAGTGTTATTTATTGAGTTACAATTGGGAATACAAATGTGAAATCCATGGGTACTGAGAGTCTTGTACATAGGGGTAGGCGCAAATAAGCTTCCTTGCTTCAGCCTACTCCTTTTGAGCTTCCATTACTGTGTAAGTTTATGACTTCTGTAATATCCATGATTCTGAACAGCTCAAATAAACTAAACTAAAAAAAATAAACTAAACTATGTTCACTGAAATTTCCAGAATGTTTACTGTAGGGGGGAAAAAAAGGACATCCAACTATCTAATATCTATTTACTATATCAGCTGGGACAAGCGGGGGGTTGGTTGGGGGGATTGGAGATGTGTGCCCGAAGTGTGAGACCATATAAGGGAAAACAACTAACGTTTACTAACTGAGGATGATGCGAATGATTTTCAGACTCTCAGTACCACCAGCAAACATATAATCTTTTAAAATGTGTGGTAAGTACTGCTGCTCCATAGTGTAAGCAGAGTACGTGTGATCACAAATCTCGAAAGTGATAGTGAAACTACAAAGTGATCATGCATTCAAAAAGGGGCGGGGGGGTACATGATGCCAGTTCAACATCGTGATGTCTATCAGCCATCGACGATGGATGGTGCCATCATGTATTGGCCCAACCCTAGTAGAAACATGTAGGGATTTGGTTTTAATTGGTCCTGGAAAGTGGCTGTTACATACCAGAATGGGTACTAGTGGATGTGATATCTAAATAACATTTTAAATGAGATTTTTTTTTTAAATAAGAGGGCTTGTTTATGTCAATCCAACAGGAGAGTTATTTTAGAGGAGTAGGTATTATCAGAGAGATTTTAAGGGTGAGTTTGGCTCTTCTGAATGTGGTTTTCTTTAAATGTATAAAAATATATATTTTTTGTTTCACAGAAGCAAGAAGGTCATCAAGGTTTGGAACAACATGATGGGGAGTAAATTATATCAGAATATTCATATTTATCCCTTAAAGTAAGACTGGACAAGGCGTAGAATAAGCTTTAAAAAAAATTAAAGACAGTTTGCTGAAATGCTGAAGGAAAAGAGAACAAAAAGTAAGGGATTATAATGGATCCAGCCCTACCTCTCTTCTGAGGATACAGTGGACCATGACTATGACAAAGCCTTGCAGGGAGTCAAAGACCGCGAAGAGGATCTGGAATAGAATTGAGCGTTTGTCCGTCATGGCCAGCACCGCAGACATCCAGGTGAGAGCTAATAAAGGCAGAACGACACAGGAACTCCACAGGGAGGCCCTGAGACAGAGAGAGAGAGAGAGAGATAGTGGACTGAACAACAACAAAAAAATATTAATTTTTGGCCTTTGTCCCAAAAGTATTTTTACCCATTCATTTTCTCCAAAGGCATAAAAAAAAAAAAAAAAAAAAAAATGTATGACAAGCTCTAAGCCTTGAACAAACCATCCAGCTCTGAGATGAATCATAACATTACAGTCTTTGATTTGAATAACAAAAAAGTAAATGAAAATCTGAAAAAGACAAAAGACAATTCAATTAGTTTATGCGAGAATGAGTTACTCATAATATATGACTAGTCACTGACAACAAGTATAAGTAAGGGATATGCTAGCCATGCATTATCTTGCTCATACCATGTCATTTGCCACTACTGACAAGTTTTTAATGCGCAATATCTCTCTCTCTCTCTGTGCAAGTGATGTGTGTGTTATTGCACATAAAAGAAAGCAGTGTATTAATATAGAATGGTGATTAAACTGACTTGGAACTACCTGTGCATTAAACAGTTTTAATGCATACCTGCCAGCCAATCAAAATCAAGTATTCATACAGACCATTGTATAAAATACAACATTCTTGTTTATTATTATTATTATTATTATTGTTATTATTATTATTACTGTTACATTTTATTGCAGTAATAAAATACTTTAAAATACCAGTCAATGACTACAGATATAAAATAACTAAAAAACTATAATAATTATTATTGTTGATGTTGTTATTGTTATTACTGTAATTATTACTACTAATACTACTACATATTTTTTATAATAAAATAAAATAAAATATGCTAGTCATTGACTACAAGTATAAAATAAATTAATATAATCTAAAATATTAATTTTATTAAACTGTATTGCAATGATCATAATAAAATAAATACAAATTTACTATTATTGGAATATTTTACATACTAGTTAAACTTGTGGCTTCTGACATTGCTTAACTTCAGATCTCAAGGTTGATCTGTCTAGAAAGTTTTATA
The DNA here is from genome assembly GCF_023724105.1 of Carassius gibelio. NCBI lineage: Eukaryota > Metazoa > Chordata > Actinopteri > Cypriniformes > Cyprinidae > Carassius > Carassius gibelio. Next base: position 6,937,776 of record NC_068383.1, read on the forward strand.
TGGTATTGTAAAATAGTGTTTCTCTATGGAGAAAATAATGGGGATTTTTACTTTACAGAAGACTACTGTTGAGCTTTAAAGAACAAACATGATGAAGATCAGATAGGTGCACTTTGTTCCAAATGAAAGCATGCACATGCCCAAATTTTCATTAATTGCCATCAGCACATAAATGAGTCCAGGAGCACAAAACAACCAACACATTGTTCCAATAGAGTGTTGTCGACATATCACAGACAAAGAACAAGAGCCAGCTGTCCATTTAACACCTCCACAAATCTCCTTCCCTGAGGCAAGGGGAAGTACACACACGCATAAAGTCACACGCACACTCTTGCATGCAGCTTAATCAGCATAATCGATCTGCTGAGGCATCGGTGAGCACTTACATGGCGTTGCTGGCCGTTGTTGCTGATAAAGCAGAAGTTGAGACGATGCCACATTTGGCACATTTTAAAGTTAATCCAGTATGGGGCTCGCTCATCTGCCTGCAGAACAGCCAAATAACCAGACAACACAAAGGGAATGTATTTACATGGTGGCCTGACTGTACCAAAGCAGAGGTGGAGGCAGATTTCTGCACCTATAGTAGCACCAGAATTGTAATCTGTTAGTCTGAGCAACTGGACTGGGATGGAAATAATTGTATTGGCTCAACTAATGTAAATTTGGGACGAGGCTCCCTTTTTCTGCAGTACACTTTAGCTCTATTCCCAAACCTTATGAGGTCTGCAGCCTACTGTCAAAATAGGCAACTATCTTTTAAAGCATTTTAGCATGAAGCTCAAAGTTGATTCCAATACAGTTTGGTGTTAGCATGTTGCTTAGAAAATTTATGAGTTTGACATTTTTCATATATATGTGTGTTTGTGTGATGTAGTTGATTGCCACTTACCCTGCTCTGTGTTTTAGTTTCTTATCCAGGATCCCATCTCTTGAAACCAGTTTATTAAACACTAGAATACCAATCACCATGTTAACCTGTAACCACACACACAGTAGCACTGTCAGGGCCCGACCTCATCAGACTGCAGAAAATTAACAACAGGGCTCAAGCAAGTCTTTAGTAATGACTAAACGTGAAAGCTTTCTTTGAACATAAAAAATGAAAGTGTTTTCCAATGCACTTGAGAATTTTACAACTACCTTCAAGCTAGACTTTAAAAATGCAACAATATAGATATAAATCTACTGTTTTGTATTGTGTAGATGCATGGCAGTGTGAATCTGTGCCACCATTAAATCTTGATTCAGCTTAGAAATAAACTGCTTAATGGTGCACATAAATGACTGGGATCACAATCTTCAAACCGTACTACGATGAAGTGAGGCAATTTTCTATATCAATGTTGGCACGGCGGACTAGTTCAGTAAATGACATAAAACATTATAAAGGCACTGGTGTGTGTAGTTAAAGTGTAAAATTACCAGCACCACTGCAGCAGCAGGTCCCACAAATGCATAGAGAAGACCACCTTCCAGAGATAGCCAACAGCTGCAAGCACACACACACACACACAAAAAACAAATATCAGCAAATCTTGCATACAAATTTAACATCCGGCATCAACTTAATGGGGCATGGCAGTACACAGTCGTATCATCCTTGAGTGTCTGGGGATCTGGTGCCATATGTCATGGTTCCACATGGGAGACTTTTAGTATGGAACAAGAACTCTAAAGAGATCTTAAAACACTGTTTATTCCCAAGTATCCTCGGGAGAACTAGGTGGGACTGTTGCAATCTCATGGCTCTGAGTCATTACTTCATACTACTGTTTTAATTGGAAAGATTTTCATGGGCTATGTGCAGGGTCTTGTAAGTTTTCTGGGTAAGCATAAACAACAAAGAAGAAGAAAAAAGGTTGTCTTACTATTGGGGTGTCCCGTATCCTTTTGCTTTTGTGAATCCCATTGAGATAGCGACCACTAAAGCAGGTAATCCTTCAAAAGAGACATATGAATGATTAAAAGCCACATACTGGGTAATCCTTCAGGGTTGGAGACATTCACAGAATATGTACAGTAGCTCCAGTAGGAGGTGAAGAATGAAAAGAAACTAATACGAGTGCTGCTTGTCCATGCAAAACCAGCTGCTATGATGCTAAAGGATATAAAGGATAGTTTGTGGCTGATTTATTCCTTTGAAAAGTGCTAAACGGCTGACATTCAAATTGCATATCATTTTTCTATAATATAATTATATAAAATATAAATTGCATTGTATATAAAAAATTGCTTATATATATAATACGTGTGTACAATGTAACACATTTCAATTTCAAATAGTTGTATTAACTGAGAGTATTAGCTAGGGCTGCACGATATATTGAAATTATCTAAATATTGCAAATGTGAATATCACAATATGCATATCGCAAGGGCATGCAATATCTGAATCATTTTAATAATAGGCTACTTAAATCAAAAAGTTTTAGTCTGACAAATATAGCAGAGAACTGCTTGATGTTAAAAAGAGTTAAGTGCAATAACTTGCAGGAAACTACTCTTTGCCGTCTCGTCTTGCTGTCTGACTCACACCTGAAGCTCGTGCACAAGCCACATCTCAAACAGTGTCTTTTCAGTTCTGCAGCACATGTGCATGTGCGTGCCCATACACACAGACAGTGCAAACCCTGAGTTGATTCGTCTTTTGCATCTCCTCATGTTTGAACAGACACGCATACACACAGAATTATGTCGACAGTACCCGTCTCAGTGATCATTCTCCTAAACTGAGTCAGTTATGTTATAAATGAATGTAAACAGCTGAGAAAGAAACCGGATGTGTATCACTATACTGGATCAGTGCAGTCGGATTGAAAGGGAAAGCAGCATATAAATACATGCTGCTGAATATGTCACTAATGTTAATCAAACAACAAAACAGCTATAACAAAGTTTAATCTAAATTTAATTCATACAGTGAACACAATGCAGTGTTATTTTACAATGCAGTGTTAATTTTTAAATTTCTGTACCTGAATACTACTGTTTATTTTATCTATGCTTGTAAATTATTATTATTTTTTTTTTTTACTTTCTCAGACTATAGTTTTTGCAGAGGTATATGAAAAAGTACTTAAAATGTATGGAAAGCAAAGTTACAATTATTTTATATATATATATATATATATATATATATATATATATATATATATATATATATATATATATATATATATATATATATATATAAAGAAAAAGCTTTTTTTTTATGTTCACACTGATGTTAAAAGGACATTTTCTGATTTGTGACATTACTTTTTATGTACTGCTAAAACACTGCTGGTCACTTCCGAAGTTAGTGATTCTTTCTTTTCCAAGAGAGAATGTGAAACAAATTGGTTATTTAATTTTCATGTTTAAATATTTAAAAATATAATTGAAATTTATTTTAAACACTTAAGCTATATCGTATTGCATGTCAAATATCGAATATCACATTTTTTAACAATGTATCACATATCGCGTTTTTCTTTAATATCGCAAAGCCCTAGTATTAGCAATAGTAAATGCTTCTTCCCTTAACAAACATGACTTTAGGCTTTCAGAAGCACATCAGGTATTCAAGACACAATACAACTTCTAAATTGTTTGTGAAATGAGAGCAGGTAAACAATCTAATAAGAATCCCTGGAGTTTTACACTAAACCCAGCATGTGAAATGCAATTAGTACAACAGATTTTGAACAGAGAGGCTGAAACGATCAAACAGGTCATGGGCTGATAATACTAGTAATAATAATAATAATATCATATCTGCTATCTTTCCAATCTTCACTCTCTATTTCTCTGTCTCTCATCTTTGCTTGTCTTAAGCAGGACTGCCATTATGAAAGGGCTCTTTCTGCTCCTGCCACTGTCCTGTGATCTGAATATTAACACCGTCCCTCTCTCACTGGTGGCTAAATTTATTGATGCAATCAGCTTGTCTGAAGAACCAGCGAGGGCTCTTGTGGTGCCCCCCTCCCCTTGTTGAGTCTAAACGAAACTCCGCCCCTATCCACCAAGCAGTTTCATCCTCAACCAATTTGAAAGCACACTGCAGTGCACACAGCACCACTGTTTGTACCACAAAGTTAACATTAGTCTCCGGATGGACCAAAAAAGAAAGAGTATCTGAGAAGGATTAATGTATTTCACCTGGAAACTGTCCGTGATGATATGGTTGTTCCATCACAGATACAATTTATACCTGTGGATTTATAGTTCAGCTGAACAAACACAGCATAGCCTGCTAGATAGCGAGAACGACGTGCCTCTTGTGTTCCTATGACCTGAATAAGGGCCATGCAATTAAGGAAACGAAGCTGTTGGTTTTTGATCCTTAACAGATGTTTCAGATTAGTACTTCTACACTGAGGACACCATTTATCTAGCAAAAAGAGAAAACATTTCACTTGAAAAGCTTTTATCAGACCACTAAATTAACAAAAAACATTACTGTACAGTTGTTTACAATAAAACATTCAGAGTTAAAAACTTATTTTTATTTATTTATTTATTTTAAGTTGTGCTGCTTTATATTTTTGGTTTACACATTTAATCATATATAATCGTCTAAATAACAATTATTTCAAATATTTACTAATAATATTTTACAATTATTTATACAATATATATATATATATATATATATATATATATATATATATATATATATATATATATATACACACAGTACAGACCAAAAGTTTTGAACCATTACTATTTTTTATGTTTTTGAAAGAAGTTCTTCTGCTCATCAAGCCTGCATTTATTTTATCAAAAATACAGAAAAAAATGTAATATTGTGAAATATTATTACAATTTAAAATAACTGTGATGCAAAGCTGAATTTTTTGGATCATTATCACATGATCCTTTAGAAATTATTCTAATATGATGATTCATTATCAAAGTTGGAAACAGTTCTGCTGCTTAATATTTTTTCAGAACATGTGATACTTTTTTAGGATATGTATAAAAAGTAAAAAAAAAAAAAAAAGCTATGTTTTTAAAATATAAATATTTTGTAATAACAATATACACTACTAGTCAGTAATTTTGGGTCAGTAATTTTTTTTTCTTTCTTTTTTTCTTTTTTTTTTAAAATAAAATCAGTAATTTTTGTTCAGCAAGAATGTGAAAATATATTATTAGAATATATATTATTAGATTTTGTTTTTTTATAAATGCAGTTATTTTTAATCTTTTATTCATCAAATATATTAGACAGCAGAACTGTTTCCAACACTCATAATAAATCAGAATATTAGAATGATTTCTAAATGATCATGTGATAGACTGGATGTTACATGTGACACTGAAGGCTGGAGTAATGATGCTGAAAATTCTGCTTTGCATCACAGGAATAAATTATTTATTAAAGTATATTCAAATAGAAAACTATTGTTTTAAGTTGTAATAATATTTCACAATATTACAGTTTTTTCTGTATTTTTGATCAAATAAATGCAGGCTTGATGAGCAGAAGAAACTTCTTTCAAAAACATTAAAAATAGTAATGTTTCCAAACTTCTGGTCTGTACTGTATATATATATATATATATATATATATATATATATATATATATATATATATATATATATATATATATATATATATATATATATATTATTGCATATCAATAAATAATAAGCGTGTCGTGTCATGCTAGAGGTAGACATTAACAGAGGTATAATGATCTGGAAGGTGGCTGCTGGCGTCCTTTATTTATTATTTTTGTCTGGTCTATTCACTGCTTAGCAACTGTTGTTATGGCAATGAAGTCATGGACTGATACAAAAGCAGGAGCAACAAGTTCATTTGAGAGCAGACACCATTTATGAATTCCAACGCCATTAAGCTCTGAGATACTGAACACAAACCACTTATGAGCGGCACATAACCATATAGATCTAAAATCTCGAGTCTTGTTAAAAACAACCACTGTACGACTGATGCATACAATAAACATTTAATGGATGCCAATAATTTAATTAATCCACCATCACTGTTTATCAGAACAGCCAAACTAATAAACGGTTCACATATCTGTATTTGTCTATCTTCTTCTGTCTTGTCTTTTTGCTCTGCACAAAGCAAAACACTGCACTGATGGAAAGAGAGAGCCTTGTTTGTTGCTAGGTAACTGGAGGGATGAGTGTTAGCTCTTCTGTAATCAATTAGATGTGTGTAAAGTGGTCCTGTATAAGAAACCCTGGGGAGGTATGGAACATACCAGATGATATTTAAAAATTACCCACTCACATCGTCCACATTTGAGAAGTACATACCGTCTGCATGATGATGATCGAGCAGTAAAAATGTCCATTAGTGAACAAATAGAGACTGAGAGAACGAAAGAGGGAGAGATGTAAAGATACTGTAAGTGTTATGGACATCCAAGCACTCACCCCATCCCAGGCAGAGGAAGCGTTTCCGGATGAGCCTGGTCCGAACTTTCCCCGTCACAGCCATATAGGACTGCCAAGCTTCTGTCAAAACCCAGCAGAAGGATGCCAGGAAAAAGAAGTGCAGAAATGCAGTTGTCATCGTGCATATGCCCTATCCATTTAACAGAGAGAGAGAGAGAGAAGGAACTGGTAAAACACTTTGAAACATTCTAACAAGTCTAAATGAAACATTTGAAATAAGTCTAATGAGGGTCTTTGGACTGTCAGTGGAATATAACATTGACTGAGGCTAAGGTTGGATAAAAAGTACTTCATTTCCCTCATTTAAATTAATTAAAATCACAAGGAATAAATCCGAAACTCACTGAAACCAGCATGATTGAAAATCAAAATAATAATACAAAAATACAAAATAATGGATCCCTCATTTCATCTACTCCCTTTGGTTTTCATTCAAAGTGTCATGAAAAGTTTTACTAAAAAACAACAACAACATTGCAGACAGATAACATGTTTCACTCCAGACTTGTCTAGACCATCATAAAGGGCTGGGCAGTTTGATGGTATGCACTGGGTTGTAGAAATGTGGTCTTGTAGGTACTTGTAGGTATTATTTAGCAAGTATGCATTAAATTGATCAAATATCAAGTGAAATATATATATTTCAAGTAAGTGCTGTGGATTTGAACTTTCTATTCATCAAAGATTCCTGAAAAAAAGTATCATGGTTTTCCCAAAAATTAAGCAGCATATCTGTTTAATATTGATAATAAGAAATCTTTCTTGAGCAGAATATTAGAATATTATCTATCTATCTATCTATCTATCTATCTATCAATCTATCTATCTATCTATCTATCTATCTATCTATCTATCTATCTATCTATCTATCTATCTATCTATCTATCTATCTATCTATCTATCTATCTACCAACATCTCATGCTTCTAAATCCAAATCTAGGAAATCTCGCTGCAATGAGAACATATGCGCTCCAGACCTTCTCAACACTTTGTCAACAACAGTGAGCAGTCAGAGAAATGACTTCAGCACCAAAACCACAAAATATTACCATCTTTCTCACCAAATGAGTATCTTCCTCACTGAATTTGGCAGTCAACGTGTTCCATGCAAATCCATTATGACTGGGACGACCAGCATGTGACAAAAACACCTCTCTCCTCCTAAAACCGGGGTTCCCACCACATTTGACAAATTAAAGTTTCGTGCCACTTACATTCACATGTTCATATTTTAGAGAAGGGCATAATTAGAAATATATAATACTCACTTTAGAAATTTTATAAATCTTACTTTCTTAAAACATTTTAAGGGTGGTGAACTTGGAGACAAATCCACCCACCGGCTAGCCGCCGACAAAGTGAATCTGACACAGGGAGAGCCTGGATGCTCATGGCACAGAAAAGAGTTGGGAGCATAGCTGACATGAGTCAGAGACTAGCTGGACGGGACATAATGAAGTCCCTGCTTCCACCTGCTCCCAGTCCACCTGACGAGGCCAGGACGAATGCTGTAAAAACGAATCAGCTGGCAGCATGCAATCGGACACCGGATACTGATGAGCTCTCTCACGCTGCCATAAAACCACAATTTCTCAGTAATCAGCTTTCATGAGTTCATACATAAAGAGTCTGAGAGATTCAGTTTGAAGTTCACAGCCAGTGAGCGTCTAAACCAGACGACCTCCTGGACCAATGTTCCCTTTTACATGCACTGTTACTTGACCTCTAGAAGTAGAAGGGCATTATGGCCTATTTGTCTGTGAACGGTTTTTACTTTCACTGTTGCCTCTGTTTATGTAACACTGTAAAAGAAAAAAAGTAAACTGCCAACACCACTGTGTCTTCTCTATTAATCAGTCTATACAACAGTGGTGTTCTGAAATGAGGAGGCAAAGTTTTTAATCAAATGCAAATTCATGTCCCAGTCACATTTTCTAGGTGAAATAAACATTACTTATACTATCAGAAAGTTTTGTTTTATATCTTTTTTTTTTATTGTTAACGTAATCAATATTTTATTTATTAAAACCAAGTATAAATCTAATCAAGTTAGCATTTTTAAGCATTTTACATTTATTCCAAAATCATAAATCAAGGCAGTAACAATTTAAACAATATATTTTATTCGTGAATTTATGTTCAGCTATTATAATTAATAATTAACTTTTAACTATTTTTGAATTTTTTGGATCATCAGTCATCAAAGCTAGGTAAATATTAGTCACAGTAACCGAGATTTACCTTAGATTTCACCAATCTGATTACTTGCTAAAAACTCCCACAGATCATGTTTTCAGGCAATTTCAAGTCTTATTTATATCTAAGTGTTTATATCTAAGTGTTGTTTGCTTACTTTTTAAATTAGTCTTTCCCCATTAAAGCCATTATATTCTTAATTCAGACTGATTCATTCAGACTGACCCAGAGAAAACACCCCGGCTCTACTATTACTCTACAACTTCTGTGGCTTTTTTTTGGGTCATTTTTATATTGATCTACTTCTGTTCTAAAATTTGGGGTCAGAAAGACTTACTTTCATACTAAAATCTACTTTTATTTAGCAAAGATGCATTTAATTAATCAAAAGATTGTTGCAAAAATAAAAACACTGATAAAAATAAGTAAAAATAAAATCAATGTTTCTTGAATGCCAAATCAGCATATAATCATTATTTTGATTTCTGAAGGATCATGTTATACTGAAGATTGGATTAATGGCTGCTGAAAAATCAGTTTTGTCCTCACAGGAATAAATCACATTTACATTTTAAAATACATAAAAATAGAAAGCAGCTATTTTAAATTATAATAATATTTCAGAATATTACTGCTTTTACTGTATTTTTGCTCAAATAAATGAAGCCTCGGTAAGTGTGTGCTAAATGCAAAGCCACAGCCTTTCAACAAAAATGTCACACTTACATGAACACCTATCTCTGTTTGGATTTACTTTAAATTAGAGGTAGATACTTTAAGACACTTACAACTGGATCTCAACACCACATTTTCAGAGACACTAGCACCAATGAAGAGCTAAATACATGTACCAATTCCAATCAAAACTGTTTTCCTTTTTTCATTTCTAGGCACTGGATGCATTTCATTCTATTTCCTAACTAATGCTAGCTGCTTAGCAAATGAGATGGGAGGTGATGAGGCTCATGGCACATGCATGTCACCGCAGGACCTCACGACCATATGGGCAACTGCTAATCACTGATGAAGAAACACTTATGCCACACAGAGCATAAATTAACTACTATAAACATAGTAATGATTGACACTCTTAAGTAGCTTGCATGACTGTTTAGGCTGTGTTTATTACTGCTGGTTAATGGGCAAGCACAATACAATATATATATATATATATATATATATATATATATATATATATATATTCTGAAGGCCCGTGTGTCACTAAAGTAATGACTAGAGTAATGGCAAATGAAAATTCAGCTTTGCCATCCCAGGACAAAGTTACATTTTACAGAAAACATGTATTTTAAACAGTACTGATCAAAATATCACTATTTTTACTGTATTTTTGATATTAAAAATGCAGCCTTGGTGAGCATAAGAAACTTATTTTGCAAACATTACAATTTCTACAAAAAATATTTTGACCACTTATGTAGATAACCTCAGACAGAGATACTCAAATGAATTTAGATCACATATGAAGGTAATTGAAGGCATATGACACCAAAAGCACCTAACCTGAGTGGGAATTTGACTTGTATCTATAAGTACCAAATGTACTATATCTGTATGCATGTGGGTTTAACTGAAGAGCTGGGCAGCAGAGGAAGTGGAGGGGGTGGCACACAGCCTCAGCTAAAATCCTGAGTACACCCTGCCCTTTACAAAGGCAAATTGCTGGGAGATATTGAGCCCACTGTGTCTGTAGCCATGGCAACAGAGGAAGTTCAAGAGAACAGTAAAGTACACCATAGCTGAAGTAAAGGGAGGCGCGCGATGATGTCAAAGGGCCCATGCTGTTGTGTGCTGCTGGGATTCATATATGTGAGCGTGAGGCCAGGGAGGGTTCAAGACATTAACTATAAGGTTTGCAAGTTAATTTTCATACATGGACATTTTCATACATTTCATGACTCTCTGGTGTAATGCTAACTCACTTCAATAAGCTTCCGGACACTTAGTTTAGGTTGAAAAAATTGTTGAAAAATCTGAAAATAAATGAGCCTACATAATGTGCTGTAAATTATGAGAAATATTAAATAAAAGTAATAAATAAAAAATAGACAATCAGAGTTGAAAAGAGGATCACCCCCTGGTGTAAGTGTTTTTGTTGAATCACCTTTTGCTTTAATTACAGCCTTTAGTCTGTTGGGAGATGTCTCTACTAACTTTGTACATCTAGACTGCAATATTTACCCTCTCTTCCTTACAGAACTGCTCAAGTTCAGTTAAATTTGATGGTGAGATTTGTGGCAGATTTTCCTCAAGAATTTGACGGTATTTTGCCCCATCAATTTTTCCTTCTTTCCTGATAAGTGCTCCAGTCCCTGCTGCAGAGAAACAGCCCATAACAGGATATCACCACCTCCATGCTTTACTGGAGGAATGCTGTTTGTTGGATGGTGAGCTGTACTGGATTTTCACCAGACATATCGTTTGATGCTGAGGCCAAATAATTTGACTCTTTAATCATTTTCCCAACCGTTTATTTATTTATTTATTTTTACATGTTGGTGTTATATCTTTTACTTGGATGTTATAAGTTGCACTAAGGAAAGATACAGTTGGATAATACAAAAACTGTGTCAGTCTTAAGGCTGAGAAGCAACAAAAGAAAGTGATTATTTTAAAGTGGGTGATAAAATAATAATAATAATTTTAGATCAAATGTAACTTTACTGTAACTGTGCACCAATGAAATGCACACACACAAAAAAATAAAATTAAAACTCCATGTTGTTAAGAGCTTGAGATGCATTGTCAGTCATTTTGGAATCAGATCCTTACTCCCTGAATCCAAATCGTATTGTGACGTGCCTAAAGATTTAATTTCCCTTAAAACAATTGTCATCTTAAACTTCATGGTGATACTTTAAACAGCTCTGCTCTCTTGGTTTTCAGTGTACAGGAATGCATTAACGTCATTCTATCACATCACATATTGTGCAGGAACCAAGCTGTCAGAAAATATTTAAAGAATACTGTGTTCTTCACAAAGCTACTTAACTAAAAGGCTGCGGGGGGATATACCACCCCAGATAATATCTACAGATGCCAGTGTCATAAGTTTGTCAGTGCAGTAGGTCAGTTTGCCCATTAAGCTGTCATTAATTATTTATCATTCAGCTGTTCAAACATTAAAATGACTCACTCATTTCACCCCAAGGCAAAGTTATAGATAAAACCAATTAAAGAATTTTTATTATTATTGTTATTATTATTGAAATCTATCTCTACTGATCATCAAAGTGGTTGATGTGTCAGAAGCATTCAAATCCTTGACTTTAAGTGCAATGATTTGATCCATGAGTCATCCGTCATGGTTTCTTATCAACACAGAATCCTTTCATTTCAGACGATTCTTCGAGGCAGCTTTAATATTCTCTCTGAAGATGTGATTAAATGATTCCATGAATAATAATAAAAATACTATAGCATCTAAGTAATTTAAAACCAAATATTGATTGGGAATACAAGGTCACTGCACTCTGCACATGAGATACTACCAACTGAAATAAACCTCTGATAGTAGGACGGACTTCATAAAATAATTTAAACATTTGCATAATTACCAAAGTCATTAATTCACTACTGACATAGATCATTTTCCTCAGTAGCTAAATTTATTAAGTAATAAAGAGGGCTTCAAAACACAAATCAAAACTTTAGATATGAGATATTTTATGGAATTATTCAACAGCTCAGCCAACGTAGTCCACACTCACTATATTCCAAGTCTTCTGAAACCATATTCTGTAAGGAACAGGCTAAAATCTAAGCCACTATACACTGATACCAAATCTCTGCTAGCAGTGGATGCTTGTTAATAGTTCAGTGCTTTCACAAATCAGCACAATGTAGAGGAAGTGTTGATGCTATAAGGCATAGCTAAGAGTCAAACTGGCATGATGCTGATATGCAGGCTATTTAAGCCAGACTCATTATGCAAAAGAAAGCAATATCCTTTAAATGGTCCTTTTTCCTAGTCTGGATATTTCAGTGATCCTGCCTTCATTACACTCTTGAAATGTAGTACAATATCTCGTTTTAACAACTATTTATTCCAACTCTGTCAAGATTATTGCCTGGAAATGCTTTTCTCCTCGCCAATTAATGTTACATACTCCTCACATCTACCCTGAAACAAACAGCACTCTTCAGCTGTTTGAGCAGAATTGCTTCTGTTTTGACATAAATGCCTTTCCTACATTAATATTTATGACAAATGCTGCAGCTTCATCCAAATACAAATATATTGCTTTCCATTATTCAACAAGTGAGGTAAAATAAAAGCACAGACACTAAAAGTAGCATCTAAACAATTCATAAACTATGGTTGCACCGATCTTTCCTTAATATGAGAATATATAGAATACATACCACAAATAACCATACAGCATTTTCTTCTACAGTTTCTTTCAGTGCTGACTGAATGGACTATTACTACTGTCATCGTTTACAAAATGAAAATTACACAGGATTTTTTTTTTTTTTTTTAACTCGGCGAGGGAAGTACGTTTTAAATTATGAATGCTTTACATCATGTTAATTCAACATTATTTGGAACGGTTCTCTCCAATCAAAATCCTTGATGTTTGTGGAAAGGTGCTGTGGGATATCCTCACATCTTACTTGAGAAGATAAACAGTAAAATAAAAAGTCCCCAAGTGATCAAAAGGAAGTTGCACATAAATACAGACACTAAATTATAGACTCGTCTTGAAGGTGAAGATTAGAATCATTTTATGATATTTTTAGGTCTGGTGCAAAAAGATATCGAAAAATGTTTTGGAAAGCTGACCATCATTCTTTAAAAAAGCAGCTACAACATGATGCTTTTTTTCCTGTCCTTTAAAGTCAATATTATTTACTTTGTAATGCACTTTTTCTGATCTTACTGTGAATGGTTTATCAGTTTACATTATGCAAAAATGTTTTGTAATCTTCTGTTAAAATACACTAATTAATTAGTCTTTCTAACAAATTTTGGCTAACCTCAAAATGTTTTTGCATAGTACGAAGCTAAATTTAGAATTCAAGTTAAATGCTGGATCAGAACTGAATTGCAGAATATCAATTTGAATATTAGGAAACAATTACAGTTTTTCTCAGTTCCTTTGGTACATTTCTCGAATCATCCTTGAGATTTGCAAAACAGTAAGTGTATTTCTCAAAACAAAACAACAAATAGAAAAACACCATGGATTCCCTGCAAAAGCCAGTCTCTTGCTCAAAATACTTAGTTCATCTCTCAAAAATAAATATCTGTGTCAATGAACATGTCAGTGCCATCAGAATGAAAAGTCCTTGTGTCATAGTTTACGGATAAGACAGTCAAATTGCTTAGTCATGTTGTCAATATAACAGTGTACTCTGGAGGGATGTTCTGATGTAAACTATGGCAACTGTTTTGGATGACAGTTACTGTATTGAACAGTATGCCATATGCTTATGTATGCCATATATCCATTTCAAACGTAAAAATGTACACATTACTGTATGTGAGATATTGATTGAAAGAGACTGGATAGAATTCCCAGTTACACTTTTACTAGTGGTCTGACCCAAAAATAATAATAAAAAAAAAAACTAATACAATGCCTTTGTGATATAGAAAAGGACAAATAAATATGGGCACAAAGATGAAAATAAGTCAATTTTCAGAATTTGTAACACTTGTGTTGTCCTCTGTCTATACAGTATAAACTTTCCAACTGAAGACTCATGAGATGAACCTTTGAGCTGTTTCAGAGAAATGGTTTATCATTGGTTTATCATCTACATTCTCTTCATTAGATTCACTTGACTATTGCACAGAAAACTATATAATAAATTTTGAGCGACACAACATTAGCAACTGATAATGTAGGAAACTGCAGATAAATGTGCATAATCAATTGCATGAATGTACAAAAGCAATCGCAACTTGTTCAAAAGAATGAGAAACTTGTTTTATGATGTGTATAAATAACTAGACGGTGTGGAGATTGTACAAGTAGTTTTCAGAATTTCATTTCTGATTTGAGAAATGCACCAAAGTAACTGAGAAAAACTGTAAAATGTATTGAAATTCAAGTAAAATCGTACAGCAATTTTTGACTAGAAAAACAAGACATTTGTCAAGAGATGTCATACTAATAAGATACATACAGTGGTTGGTGTTGCAAAAGAAGGAATGATAAAATGATAAAACGACAGACAGACAGACAGACAGACAGACAGACAGAGAGTCAGAGAGACAGACAGACAGACAGACAGACAGATAGATAGATAGATATTCACACTGTGGCTGTCAAAGCAACATTTAATCTTGCTCAATTAAATTATCCAAACTCCATCAAGATAACTTAAGGCTGAAGTACTTGAAAAGTCTCCTTTAACACTGACCAACTTTAACTTGAAAATAAACTTTCAGTGCCTCAAAGTGAATCAAGTCTGGTTCATATAACTCTGCCGTTTCATTTCCACTGACAGCTACATACTGGCATTCGGATACTTTACAACGCACCACTGGATTAAATGGCACTTTTTCTTGCAGCGAGAGATAAGAGGAAGTCTTGGAGCACCATTTAATAATCCTAGAGCCCCATAAGACACTTCAGGTGCTGCTAATGGAATAAGCACAGACTCTCTGTCTGTCTGGCTAATACTCTTAAAAGAACTACAGCACAGAATGTCTCTACACACACTAGCAGAATACACATAGTAATTTCTCATGGGTCTCAAAAATGGTCTATTCCACAAAAAACAATGACAAAACGTCTATATTTGTGCCATGTTTCAGGTATGTATCAATGGCTACTATTCTTTGTTATTTGTTGCATGTCCTCAGTATTTCTTTCCAAAAACCTGTGTTTGATTCACTAACAACCTGCAATCCAATAGAACAAGGTATAAGCATGTTTGTGTCTGGCTTCTACTTTTCGTAGCTGCCATTAGTCTAACCTTATGAAGATCCAGACACCAGGAATAAGAAAAGCACATTTTAAATTACTGACAGGAGACTAAACTGTTGTCAGCGCCTTAATCATTTTGTGGGAGGATAGTAGAAATGCTTTACATCTTTGATGCAATTAGAACTATAATACAGATTTTGCTTATAATGATGGTTATGGATGGGTCAACATTGTTTCATTTTTAATTTGCAGATATAAATGCATATTTGCAGTCATTTGGGAGAAATGCTGAACCCTCCCTTGTGCTAAATGAAAAATTATTTAGTGTGGAATTAAAGTGGAAGATGGGAGTGTGTATGATCAGTCCTGACAGGACTTCAGATCAGCTCAACATTTAGAGGAGCCGCAGGCTGAGGGCTTCTTCCTCGCATGACAATCACGTCATATGTGCGACCTCCATCTGGAGGCGAAAACCTGCACCCTCTGAAATACGCATGCATCTTCTTCACCAGCACGATGAAGCAGGAATTACTCTAAATTGCTTCTTTGGAGCGTGGCAAATGGCTGCAAAAAGAACTGGCAAGACAGTGATACATTGGAGAATGACATTTTATTGTCATGGTAACACAGACGCACTGACCGTTTAAAATGCTGTACTGATGCCTTCGATTTGGACAGAGCGGAGGTAATTATGGTCCATTAATGGTGGATCTGACCTGCCACACTCCAGTCATTAAAACTTGCGTTATACGTTCTTAGAATGATACGGTCAATAACTATATATTGTACCATAACCAGCACAACATAATAAATAAATAATAATAAAATAACAATGTAAATAGCATGTTTAATGGTAAGCAACCCACCAAAGTTATTTTCCAAAACATTAAGGCATTATAGGCATGCTCCCAAACACAAAAGCTGTTCCAAAATGTAGGCAGCAAAACTATTCTACCTTCTAAAATATCTCATTTTGTCTAAAGACTGTATCACAGACAGTGCAATGCACCCTAATGTGCTTAGTAAGTTATTCAACAAGGTTGATGGATGAATGGAAAGAAAACTGAAAAGCATTAATACAAAATGAAATTTACACTATGCAACGAAAAAAATATTCAAATATTGATTTGAGTAATGTACTGTACTCAAACTAATTATTGAATACATTTTCTTTGAACAGTTTTACGTTCATAAAAGTGCTTTTAAACTAAACCTCTGTTTTCATTATTTCAAATATAAATTTTAGAATTATTGAGTCTCTAAAATAATAAAAATGGAGAGAATACTTTCCTGCATGCTGCCAAGTCCTTATATTTATTTAAACAGGAATGATCTGTCTTACAACCATTCTATACCCGAAGAAGCATTACTGTTTAAATAAATATGAAGATTTTATGACAGTGTATGGGACTGTTTATATAAAATAAATAAGTGTTATATATACACACACTCACTGGTCACTTTATTGGGTACACTTTGGTAGTACTGGGCTGGACCCCCTTTTGCCTTCAGAACTTCCTTAATTCTTTGTGGCACAGATTCAACAAGGTGTTGGAAACATTCCTGAGATTTTGGTCCATATTGACATGATAGCATCACGCAGTTGCTGCAGATTTGTCGGCTGTAAACTGATGAAAAGGACATGGTCAGCAAAAATGCTCAGGTAGGCTGTGGTGTTTATTGGTACTAAGGGCCCCAAAGTGTGCCAAGAAAACATCCCCCACACCATTACACCACCACCACTAGCCTGAACTGTTGAGACAAAGCAGGATGGATCCATGCTTTCATGTTCTTTACGCCAAATTCTGCACCTACCATCTGAATGTTGCAGCATAAATCGAGACTCATCAGACCAGGCAACATTTTCCAATCTTCTATTGTCCAATTTTGGTGAGCCTGTATGAATTGTAGCCTCTGTTTCCTGTTCTAAGCTGACAGGAGCAGCACCCGGTGTGTTCTTATGCTGATGTAGCACATCTGCTTCAGGGTTCAACATGATGTGCATTCAGAGATGGTATTCTGCATACCTTGGTTGTTACGAGTGGTTACTGTTGCCTTTCTATCATCTCCAACCATTCTGCCCCTCCCAGTAGATCAGCAGTTTTTGAAACACTCAGACCAGCCAGTCTGGCACAGAAAACCATTCCACGTTTAAAGTCACTTAAATCCTCCTTCTTTCCCATTCTGATGCTCGGTTTGAACTTCAGCAAGCCATCTTCACCACATCTAGATGACTAAATGTTGATTAGCAGCTTGTGTTACCAAGCAATTGAACAGGTGTACCTAGTAAAGTGGCTAATTCCAAGCAACAAAAATAAACACTGCTATTTATATAAAAAAATAAAGGTATAATATATATTTATTTTTTATTTAAACAGTAATGGTTATTTTTGTTGCTTGTAATTATTTAATAATGTTTTAATTAAGTACTAAACAATTAGAATAATTTCAAGAAACATTACTATAAAAAAGAGAAAATTGGTCTTTTAAAATGTTTTATAGAGCCAATAAACAGCTTAATTAAAGCCTTTATGCTTGTCCTAAATGCATGCTTTTATAACCCATACAACCTCAAGGTGCAGTCAGAGGAATGCCAGCCAATCATTTCACCAGGTTTTGGAACGGAGCTATAGTCAAAGTCATCTTTTCAGAAGTTTACTGTAACAAGAAATTCATTTGTTTTAACCTTGGGAATTCATTTCCTTCCATCCCAGAATGCGTGTTAGAATTAGAATTGGAAAAAGCTTGTGGCCTGTGCTGCCTGTACTGAAATGTCTGATTGTGTGACTTGAGTAATGTCTTATTCCCACAAAGGTGTTGACTCACTCCGAAGCCCTATCTGTGTGGGCAGCGAAAAAGTACCGTTCCACTCTGTGTAAGCCCTCCTCAGATGATAACCAAAAAGCACCAGCTGTGCCAGCACAGTGAGACAGTAAGCAGTGAGAAATCAACCTCTTCTATCTTGTTTACTCAAACGAGGGCAAATGAGCGTCATTTGTAAGCATGAGTGTGAATAATTAATCTTTGTTCTTCCGAAGTTCTACAATTTCCCATATCCAATCATCTCTGATGTTGAATTTCAAATGGTGAATGTGAGAAAATTTGATTCTAGGATCTACTGATCAGGATCTGCATCTTATAATTACATCTTGAATGACTTATATACACCATCTGCTCACTGTGAGCTGAATATATATGTATATATATTTTTTGAGCATTTCAATCTAGCTGGGAGACCATTTAGTCCTTTTTTTTTTTTTTTTTTAAATTGAAGAAATGTAAAGACCTTTAAGATGCTGAACTTGAAATGTTCCATTCACCATGGCACCAAAATGACTTTTACTTCAAGGACTTTTACTGTGATGCATATCTACTGATCATCATCATATTCAGGACAAATGTTATTTAAAGTCTTGCAAATAATGTAATATATCAAACAATGCTCACTCCCTGCTTCCCTGTCTGAACAGCATCTTCGCTCAGCCAAAAAACCTGTTTGATGATGAAAGACTGTTTATTCTTCAGGGAAGCCGATAACTCGGAAAGAGGTTAGGATAGTTAGGATAGATTTTGACGTCAAAACTCAGCATGAACAACAGAACTGCAGCATGTAACAATGCCAATTTTTCAAAGAACATTTCTGGTGTAAGCTTTGTCTCTTGTTTGTAATCTATCTGTGGTCTACATAGACACAATAGTTTGTGTCTCTGACATGTGTCTGTCCATTTTGCATTTGCACTGTATAATTCAGAATGCATCCAGCTGGATTCTGGCTAATGTATTTAGTTGCTTTGAACAAAGAGGCATCATAATAATTTCTCCTTGGCATTGGACACAGAGTAATGTATTCATTCTCTAAAACTAACGTCTATGGCTTGTCGAGTACTAATTTAAGACTTGTATATAATCTATTATACTGATAAACCATGGAGAGAATGCACAGAAGAAACACTATAGATTGTCTTACATATTACAAATCAACAAGAAAGGACTACAATCACAACACAAAGGTATCATATTTTGTGCTGTTTTAGCTCGAATGCCACATAAAATGCTTTTATAAATGAGCGATTGGTTCTTTTAGGTTCGGTTTAAATGAATCTCTAACAAGCGATTCATAAACCAGTTGCAAAATGAACTGTTTCTTTAAATGAATTTAGGGGTACAGTGTCCAATCCGACTGGGAGTATAAAAATATAAGCATATAAACATATTTAAGGTACATAAATTGCTTCCCAACAATATAAGCATATAACAGAATACGTAGCTCGCTACACAAAGACTCGAACATCTGGATAGGTAGGTAGGTCACTTCAGAGAAATTTAGGACAGGCAGCTTGAATTTAAGTGAGTCACATTACCTCGAAATAGAGGAATTAAAACAATCTGATGGGGTGGTATGATATACAAACAGCAGACAGAGAGATCTTCACTAGTTTTAAGTCAAAAGCAGTTTTTCATTTACATTATAAACCCTGAAACATCTAGATCAGCATTATATTAGTGCAGAGATGCTGCCTGGCATTGAACACAAGCTTGCAGAATCAGCCCACACGCAGGCCGAGAAATAAAATGAGAATCTAAAGTGGACGTTTCGTTCATGTACAAATCAAAGTTCACTCTCAATGAATGCTGGCTGGCCTGTATCACAAAGTCAATCTAATCTGGCAATATTCAAGTACAACACATTAGAGTTGAAAAAAGAATTATATTTACCGCATTGTGTGTCTGCGTCTGTCCAACTAGGATCAGGATGTTGGAGCAGATGATTGAAAGGCAGAAATTGATCAGAATGGTTGATCTCTCCGACCTGATGTACCTGAAAATAAATTGTTTATTAAAGTTACATTCCCCCAGACGTCCAAAGGCATTATTTGTAATATCCCTTGTACATCTATGCACTTACCCCCATAGAACAGCATACACCACGGCCAGTGTGATCAAGGCCAGACAGGAAAGACCACAGCCCACTATCAGTGTCACAGATGGAACCCCTGAGTACTCCATAGCCTGTGAATTGCACACAAGAGCTTCAGTGAGCAACCCTCGTACCACTAATAAAAGCCACTTCAGTGCCTGGTAATAAAGCACATTACAGGATGCTTGCTTGTTGCAGCAAAGGCATTTATACTGCCAAAATTTAGAGGATTAAAGCACAAGTTTTTTTTTTTTTTTGTCTGTAATTAATTCCCCCCTATTCAATATCCCTTTCACATAAATAAAATCTATCTAGCCTCCATTCAAATGCACATTATTTATTATTAACAGATAGGAGCCTAATGCCACAAAGCATAATTAACTTAAATATATCATCTCTAAAGCAAGTTAGATTATTCAGATGACATGTTTGTAAAGCCCCAGGCAGGTATTTCCAGTCATGCAAGATCAGCTTCTTCAAAACTGAATGTTAATGTTAAATTCTAATAAAAAAATAAAAAAACAACAACTATGCTGTCATACATTCATCATGCAAAATAGTGGTATTATTAATGCACATTTAAGAGTGAACAAAATGGCAAAGTTTCTATGTAAAATGTGTTTAACTGTCGGGCGGGACTTTCATTTGTCTATCAAAAAAAAAAGTGATTGGCTCTTTAAACTACTCTGGGAGTTTTGTGGACATATTGAGTGTTAAAATTTGTCTGATACAATTTTCTCTGGACTGTCCCAGCACTTATAATGTCTCCCGTTCTGTCGTCTTTGAACATAATTGGGAATCAGAAACGATCATGAATTAATTGGTCATCAGAACACATATGACTACCTGTCATCTTAAATTGTTGCTTGTATGAGGTGCATAGGCCTTAACAAAAGCTCTCATAAAGCACATTTATTCATGGCTCTCCATCTATTCCATCTAACAACCCCTCAATCCAGTTCCCAGGAGTCACAAGTCATTGTGACATATCAACCATGCATTGCAATGATAGGAGTTATCAAACGTTGCCCCTGCTGCATCACCGAGACAGAGACAACACCATCATTTTCACACTGGAGCCATTTATTCATTGACTGGTCACATGGGCAGAGAAAAAATGGCTGCCTCTTACTCTGTAGGGTAAAACAATCATATCTGTCTACTGAATTGACTAATGGGACCACAGCTGATGGCATTATATCACAAATGTAAATCATATTTAAATGTTTCAAGATAAAAGAAAGATTAATATTAAACTGTTACATTTATCTAAATCAACAAAACAGTGAACTGTATTAGAGGAGGAAGCCATTATTACATAATATGAAAGCTATAATTTATATGCACAATCCTGGTATAGCTGCATAATATCTCCCTGCTAAGAATTATTTTATTCATGTAGCAAATTGAATACTGAAAATGAAGAAGCCATAGCTCCTGCATCTCAAATGTTTGTGTGTGTGTGTGTGTGTGTGTGTGTGTGTGTGTATATATATATATATATATATATATATATATATATATATATATATATATATATATATATATATATATATATATATATAATATTAATACATATCTCACTATTTTAATCAATGTTTAATATCAATTAGTAAAACAAGAGATTCTGAGCTCGAGCTCGAGCTCCCTCACATACACACGCACACAAGCTTTGCACAGGTAGATTTTAATCAAATATGACATAGTTTTTTAGTTTTACATTTTAAACGTCCATTTAAATACAGCCCACATTTTAATCAATACAGCATCCCTAGAGATCCCCGGCAGAAGACAATTCCAATACTTACTATTTCTCTGGGTTGTTGAGCCAAAATGGCGAAGGTAGATACCCGATCACATAAGCATTTGGTGTGGGATGCATCGGTGAGCACAGTTCTGCATCCTTTAGAGCTCCAGCTGCCCCAAGAATCGTTCCTACACAACACAGACAAGATTAAATCGCTTTAACAAGCCTTTTCTCTCTCTCTGTGAATCCGTCACTCTGAATCCCCAACACTGCGCTCTCATCTCATCCACTTCACTTCTTACTTGAGCGACAGAAAGTAAACGCAACGCATTTCAGCGCAGCTCGTGCTGAGTGCGACTGAAGCGCTGAGGCTCTGTGGTGCTGAACTACTCACCGCTCACAGATTCACTCACAGCACACAAGAAAATAAATCCGAACCTGCGATTCCTTTGACACCTTTCCTCTTATTTTGCTTCAGCTTTCTGTCATCGCTTTCTATCGATATGTATTTCCTCACGCTTTTCTAATCAGCGCCTTTTGGAAGCTTTCCTGAGGGAAAAAATCAGCCTAGAAACGGTGGACGGCATCAGATTGATACTCTCTTCTCCTGCCTCGCGCTGCAGCGGAGGGGGAGATACCTCAGAAAGAGTCCCCGTTTCTTGTTCGTTCATCCTGATCTCGGCATTTGTTGGCGAAAATCTTCAGTTTATCCGATTTTATAGCATTTTATTTCAAAACATGCTTTTCCTGAGACGTAAACGGCAGGGGGAAACGGAGAGTAACTGTTAACCACCCCGTGAAAACGGGCTGGATGGTAGCAACCAATTTCTCCTTCTCTGGCTAGCGAAATGATAGAAAAGACATCTCACCTATTTATTAATGCTTACACATCTTGGCTGATATTGCAGTGGTTACATCAAAAGATCAGTGTGATACAGTATGTCTTAATAAATAAATTAAATATTTAATATTTATATAAATATTAAATAAAATAAAATACAATATTTGAATAAGCTGATAAACATCATCCAAGTTTGCATTTACTAAGCTTAACTGATTAATGTTGTATAACATTGTTTATCTTGTGTAAAATAATGAAATTGAGCCTCTGGAATAACAAAATAAGTTTATTAGCAAGCTGATTAGCTAGCTGAATACAGCTACTGTAGTTTAGAAGCAACATTAAATGATGGTGCCTCCAAAAGTTGCGTAACAAATGCATCACTTTTCCGGAGGCTGTATGACATGACATCCTAAGTAACTTTTCCCTGAGGAAGACTATGAGGATCTCCATAATTAAACCGCAGCAACTGCTCTCTTTTCGAGGTTTAATTAAGATTTAAATCTCACTCTTTTTTATATGCATGTATTAAAAGAGAGTAATAGACATTAGATAATAGCATATCTTTCATTTATATTCATATGTACTTCAATGTAGGTAAAGTACTTTATTGCACTTTACCTAAGGATCTCTAATGATCCATGAGCATTGCATGCATAGCAAATCACTCTTGGTTTTGGATCATGTTTAGCTCCAGATATGTGTACAACATAAATCAGACTGGATTGATTCACTCATGGAAGACGGAATGTGGTCCTGTCCAGTCGACAGCAAGCCGATAGCGACTGACTCCAGGCGTTTATTAGGGCGTTGTGGAATGGATTGCTGTGGGTTACTGTGTCAGCAAACCAATCTGATTTGATGCACTCAATATGCAGTCAATTCAGCTGATCATTGACTGTATATGAAATTAAAGAAACAATATTACCTTATGATAATATGATAAATAAAATGGCTTTGTTAAAGTAAATTGCATATTGGTACTTTGGTAATTCATTCTTGGGTAATACATTGGTAATGTACATAGCTTATATATGGAAGTCTGATATATTTTCTACCAGGGAGAAGGCAATTTATTTTCTGTTTAGTTGCATCTGTTCTCTTGTTAGTCACTTGGCTCTTCCGGTCTGGGAGGAATTCGAAAGACACACAGTCTGTGGAGGAGTCTGTGGGTGTATGAATTATGCTAGGCTCAAGATAGACACGGTTTCTAGGCAATTGTAAGAGTAGAGACTAATGACTTTTATTACCCAAGATGTGGCGCTGTCCATGGTACTGAATCCCTACATTTAGGCTAGCAGAATCCCACTGTAACAGATTTGCATACAATTCTGTCATTTGAGAATTTGTCTTACACTTAAAATTATTAAATATATCCTTTATATTTTATATCAGTTGTACTGTTTGGATGCCAGGTTACTGGCAGTAATGCACTTAATGTAGTGAACTGTGTGCTTTGAATTGTGAAAATGTTGCAATCAGTGGTCTATTCATGTCCTTTGCAGTTATTTTTGGACTGTTCATTTTATACATTAGCCTTGAGTCTAACAATAATACTTTAAAGGCACCATTACACAAAGCAAATCAGGATATGCCTAATTCAATGCTGTATGAAAAAAAGTAGTAGTACTATACACCTGACAAAAATACAGCAAAAAATGCTCATCAACCACACATCTTCAGTCCTTGATTCCAACATCAATAACATTATATAGATATTAAAATATAAATATTATAAATAGATACAGATAAAAATATAGATATTAAATATATATATAAATAAATAAAAAATGCAATAAATATATATTAAAATGCATAAAACTAACATTATATAGCACTAAACATGCAGTTAATTTTTAATAATTCTGATGTCAATATTCTTCAAGATGTGAACAGGTAGAACAAAAATAAATAAATAAAAATGAAGGAAAAAAGGCACTTCTTTTGAAGGTAAAGTAACTATTCCATAAATGCATGAAAAAAATTATCCATAAATGTTTGAAACATGTACAGTAATATACCACAATCATTTCCAAGATACTTTTATGTTTTTAGCAAATTTACCATGAACAATTTTAAATAAAATTTCAGGATACATGAAAACAGAAAAAAAATTCACCATTTTACATCTATCTACATCCATTTTCAAACATCACTACTTAATTTTAAATGTAATGGTCTAGTTATGTAACAAATTATTATTATATATTTTTAATATTCCATATATTCTCTCAATTAATGTTAAGGTCATAAATGGTCATACTAATTATAAAACAACTGGGAAAATACTAATTAAAATAGCTTAAGATTGAGTACAGCATTGCAAATTGCAGGATTGTCAGTTGCATATTAGATATCCATAAACCAAAACAGAATGTCAATGACATATAAGGCCATCAAAATTAATACAGATTCTGAGATTCTGTATTTTTTATGTTTTTGATGGAAACACATGGTCAGGAATTCTGCTATGAATGAATGAATGAATGAAGTAGATTTTTATTTTATTCTTTTTTATATAAAAAGAGGCACATAAGGATACGATTAGAAAAAGAGCTAACGTCAAACCATTACCAGACTTTTGCTATCCTAATAAACACCTCTATCCTTTTTGAGGAAAATTTCTGAGGGAAAAATTGAGATTTATGCCAAACTGTGGCCCTCCTGTGCTTTTTCATACATACAAAAATGTATAGAGTTGTAAGTATTCAAGCAAAAATCTGCATGACCAATGCAGAGTTAAGCAACATTTTCTTTCCTGTTACACATTACCATAATTGTTTTTTGTAAAACAGTGTTTCTGTGCACCTACTAATTTCTTGCAAAATAAACATTGTTTTTCCCCCACAAATACAGTGTTAATGGCGTTCAACAATATGCATTCAAGTCAACATGATTGAGAAATCCAGTCTAGACAGTTTAACCTCAATTTGTCCTCAAACTGGTTTTTCCAAACCTGTATGACTTTTTTCTTTAGTGGAACACCAAAATAAATAAAATAGGCTATGCCAGCCCCGTTTTTCATGCAATTACAATGAAAGAGGAACTAAAGCTTTCAAGTTTCAAAAGGAGGCAGAAGTTGTTCTTAAAAAGTGTGCTATATTAGTCCTTTAAATGTTCCACTCTGCCTGAACCCAGAATGTCAGAGGTTAAAAATGCACACTGAGTTTGTATAAACTAGCGTATATATAATGACTTCCAAGAAGAGGCACACAGGGTTATGATATGAATGCCATCGAAATTAGCAGCTGTTTTCCCTTGTTGTTTGGAAAAATCTCTTGGGGCTAATTAAAATTGCACCTCAAAATATGCACAATCATGTCAGAGAGAGCTGATAGAGTTGTGCATTTGTTTTCTGTAATTGTTTGCTTGCACGGGCCAATTTTAATTTTTTTGCAAAGAGTAAACACGTTAACGAACAAATTTATTAATGAACATGCGTTCACATACATAATCATGCAAACAGATTAGAGACTAAACTCAACAGCACATTTATTCAAATTTATCATGTATAGGCATGAAATCCACATTATTAAAGCCCATTAAGTGCAGCTTTCTTTTAATAGCAAATATAAAGCCTGTTTATATTCCTGAGCGTTTCGGGCAGAGACCCCTCCCTCTTCATAAGCCGCATATAATAATACCACAGAGCTATAATCCATTCCAGTGGCTCAAATTACAGACTTGTGTGGCGCTTCATTCAATGAAAATTGAATTTGGTAAATACGATTTCTCTGTGTTCTTATCGGTCACCGCACAGAGGCCTGGCCCTTACTGCCTCAGAAGCACCATGTAATTTTCATATTTGAAGATGATTAAGATTAAATAGAAGCCATTTTCAATTTACAGCATGGGCCAGACAGGACTAAGTAAGTAAACCATGAAATGACTGGAATTATACAGATATCATATAATTATTGAAAGAGATCATAAATAAAAAAAACTTGAATAAAACAACAACAAAAAAAGAGTCTTGTATAGAAATAAAGGTTGCACTTTATTTTACAGTACGTGTACTTCCATGTACTTATAGTGCACTTACAGTGTATTTATCTAAGAAAGTTTTGGTAATACAAGGTAACTACATGGGTTAGGGTTAGGTTTAGGGGTAGGTTCAGGGTTAGTACCTAGTTATTACATAGTTATTGTAATAAGTACATAGTATGTACATGGGGAACAGGACTGTAAAACAAAGTGCTACCGAAATAAACTATGTAATAATACCAAAGAACAACAACAACAACAAAAAATGCACATGACATGGTACACAGGGTACTAATTACTAATTTAAATAAAACTTGTTAGTGCTCCAGACATCTCTGTGTGGCTAAACCTGACTCCATTTCTAGAAAACATCCCTTCAACAGAACCTGTCTCTGGACAGCCAGCCAAAAGAAATATGTGCTTTATTAATTGCACGCTAGGGAACAAAGGGGAAAAGCCTGCCAAATCCAAATGGACTCAGATGAAAAGCAAAGACAAGACGAAATGTCTCTAAAGAGGGTCTACGAGCTATAGTCACAAGCACAAGTGACAACAGAGGATATTAGATCCACCACAAAATCCATCACACAATATTTGTTCTATACAAAGAGAAGTTGCATGATACTGCCAGAGAATTTAATTTAGTGCTTAAAGACCTGAGCCCAAAGATTGTAGGTTTAATGCTGGTAAGCACTGATCTGTGAACCGTCACAACTATGCCTTTAGGGAATCTTCCAAGTAGAAAATGTACTGTACGTCCCTTTAAATAAGAAAACCATTTCGGAATGGCAAAATCTCAAGAACAAGTATTAAATACTGGGCCACCACTGTTTCTACTTCCTGTGTCATGTATCATAACCTGTTTCTTTGGTTCAACATGTACTCTACCATCCAAGAGGACTACATATTTTTGATTGAAGTCTCTTATGCTCACCAAAGCTGCATTAATTTGTTTAAAATAGAATAAAAACTCAAATATTGTTGTATTTTAAAATGTATTTTATCCCTGTGATGGCAAAGATGGGTTTTCAGCTGTCATTCCTCCAGTATTCAGTGTCACATGATCGTTCAGAACTCATTCTAATATGCTGATTTGCTGCTTTAAGAAACAATTATTATTATCAGTGTTGAAAACAGTGCTTAATATTTTTGTGGAAACTGTGACACATTTATGTCAAGATAATTTGATGAATACAAAGTTCAAAAGAACAGAATTTATTTGAAATATAAATCATTTGCAACATTTACTGTACCTTTCGATCGCCTTAATGTAAACTTGCTAAATCAAAGCATTAATTTCTTAAAATAAAAAATAAACCAAGCTTTTGAATGGTAGTACTGTACTACTACTACTTCTTCAAAAAATAAATAAATAAAAAACACTTCAAAATTGGGAAGTGGGAAATTTTATAGCTTCTATATAGCATCATAATGTTACCCCACATATAATTTTCTCCTGCTATAAAAATGATTGCGGCAGGGCCAGCTGTAATGCCTTGTGGTGGTTGGGGATTTGTCCGTTTCATCTTTAACTCATTCTTTAGTGACACTGGAGTAATTATTCTCAAACAGCCTTTTAAAGGCCACTGGTGGAAGTGAAAATCTCATTCCGCAGTTCCGTTTCTTGTAGAAGCTCGTGTTGAGGTGGGTTGAGGTAACAGGAACTTCTGGATACTGATGCTTTCCAAGTAGTTAAGTGTATTTCTCAGTAATACAAGGTCAGTTTTCTCAAAATCAACATGAAAAGATGTTTGGATTAAATGAAATCAATAAAAATAAATAAATAAATCCAAATTTTGAACACAATTAACGCAGACAGATTTAAGTACATAAATTGTACATTTCATAAGGTGTGTTCGATTTGAAGAGGCGCTGTGCAGACCAACCTTCAACCTTTTGCAAAAAAAAAAAAAAAAAAGCGTAACAGCTAATGCTAACTCGGCAGCTTTGGTGGTACGCAGGGATGGAGACCAGAGGCCGTTTTGTATGTATGCTTGTCACTGGAGGATAGGCTTTCCTATGCTGAATAAACAGCTTTTGTGAGAAAAACAGCTTATCTTTTAATTAATCAACAGCCTATCAGCTAATCTTCAACATGTTTTACACTCAAAATAGTTTTGGACTGAACTTTTTTGATTTTACACCAAAAAATTATGTCGTTTTATAAGAGAAGTCACTGACTTTTTGCGACAGGTGGGATTTAGCTCATGGCACTTCTCATTCCTTCCTATGGTATCCTTAAACGACAACTGAGTGTCGCACAACTGCCAAAAATTAAATGAGGTCAAGGCTGTAATGTGATTGGTAACAAAAAATATAGAATACCCAAGACATGTCACTTGTACAGTTCTGAATAGAATCGAAGGAAGCCGAAAGTAAACAAAAAAAAAAACTAAAATCTGTGTAGAAAATGACACGGTGTACTTCTGCTCCATGTGCCCGGTTCACTTGCTGTTCCAACAACAGCTGATTGAAGTTACTTCCACTCCATCACCAGCTTTAGTAAAATAACCTAATAGCTGGAGATTTTAATGACTAACCTATGTTTTTTTCTTCTTCTGTTGTTTGTATTTGAAGTTTTTCATTTTTTGAGCCCCTCTCTCAGAATTGCTGACATTTTTACTTATCGAATATTGTTCTTTGCACAACCATTTCCAGATTACTCCAGAACGAAGTGAAGACCAGAGGTGAATGCAGACATAGGCTACTGGGCAGCAATCACCTGATAGATACGTGCACATAGAATAAATGTATTTGATTGGTAAAACAAATTCAGACTTTACACTTCAATCTCTAATGTTATTGCATGGAATTTACAGAAAAGCTCAACTAAATAACAGCGCCAATAAGTTGGGGGCGTGTTGGCTTTGGCAATCGGCGTGCCAGTCAATTTACCCCACAGCCAGTCACGGGCCCCCTACTTGGCTTCAGCCTCACCTAGCCCAATGGTTAAAACGGCCCTGCTTATGTCAACCACTGTTTAAACTCAATTGCCGTGGAAACACACTTAAATGGATACAATGGCTGGATATTTCAACAAGCACCACTATTTATTATTGACCATGAGGTTACTGTATTAAAGGCTCATTTTCACAAATCAAAACACAATCTAAGACACATACCATTTACACACATAAAAATGAGTTTCACTTACATAATAGAGCTGTCCCACAGTGCACAGAATGGATTCATTGTTCCCTGCAAGAAAATAAACACATACTGTGAATGGACACACAATACAATGATTAGACATATCACAGTACATGCCAATAAACAGACACTACGATAGCCGATATCGCAAAACATAAGTCGCGTAATTTAAAAGACAAACAAGAAAGGGGGAAAAGCCTTGTGGAAAAAAAAGCTGTAATCATCTGGGCCATATCTTGATGAGACAGTGAGGAGAGAAAAAACTGGTGATGGCAAATTAATTATTGGACTAATTACTGCTATTTGTCTGTTGATTAATGAGCCTGAAACAAATGACAGAGGCATTGCAGAGCTCCCTTTGATTGGCTGAAGTGATTCTAAGAGGAACAGAACACATTTCATTACGATTCCTTCTTCTAGCTTCTCTTCAAAAGCCCATGTGTTTCATTACAGTAATGTATTTACTTTTTACATCAATTACACAACTACAAGGGAGGATTTATATCAATTTGATTAATGTTACAGACAGTATTGTACGCTGCAGAACCATGTATATAAGTATATACATAAACATATTATTTTGGAAATCAGCATTTCTTTTATGTGTTTACAATTGCTGTTTTCTATAGCTTGACTGGTTACGATGCATATGATGCAAATAGATTACTGTGAGATAGATATGTGTTAAAGAGAACAAACCTCAGATAGCTGTGTACTTCTTTACGGGAAATTAAATACATTTTCAATAGATTTGGGAAATTTTAAACAGAAAAAAAGCTTCTTTTTTTGTTGCAATTAAAAATATATAAATATGTATTTTGAAAATAATAATAATAATAATCCACATGAGATGCAGGAGGGGACTCATCTCTCATAATCATTCTCCACCTGATCTATTTAAAGGATTTTGATGACATCCACAAATGGAGGATTTTTTTTTTATATAAAGGCTGTATATGTATATTCCTTCCCTTGTGTCCAAAACTAGGAAGTTTTTAAATACATGTGACCTCCATGTCAGCATTAATTAGCCCCTCTGGATTGTTTTGGTGAAGCGTGTTGAGATCTGACTGCTGCTTACATTAGCTAGATGAGCTAACTCAATCTCCAGCTGGGCTTCTGTAACCCTGGGTTCTGGTCGGACAGTCACACCAATCACTTTTGAGTTCACAGCAGTGTTATTCCTGTGGGTTAGATCAAATCACACACAACAGTCAGTTCACGCTTGAATGAAGAACTGCTCATTTCATTCATTTCAATTCTTCCATTATCACCAGCATTGATTTTTGTTTAAACTCCCCATTCTGCACATTTGAATGGAAATGGCTCATTTAGCACAGAACTTTGTCTTTCCAGGTTGGACTTGCTGTGAGGTCGTGATATTTAGTTTTTCACTACAAATTAGATACTTTCTGCTAGCAGTGACCAGAAATTATATGCTTGATGATTTGAATTTTAGAGAGTGAAATAAAAAAATAAAATAATGAATAGATAGAAAGAGAATATAAAGAACTTTAAAGAGCTACAGTATATTCAACACAACAAATTGAAACATGTTTAGTTTCTGATTAACTCCAAATGAGCCCCTCTCATGAGATAAAAAAAAGCTGTCAATTTGTCATTACTACACTCAAAAAAAGTTACTTCAAGCACTTTAATACTTTTTAATTTCATGACCAAAAACATTATTTGTTGGCTATGAATAAATGTTAAACATATTCAAGTGATCTTATCTAATGCAACAAGGGTGCAAAAATCTTTTTGATATGAAGATTCAAGTACACTCAAAACGTCTCTCTCCTTACTTCCTCCTCTAACTAAACCAATTTTCCTTGTATAACATTAGTCAACTTGAACGGTTTAGGGCATGATTTCACGGTCCATTTAAAAAGAAGCAAAGACAGAAAATAAATGGCCAGCAAAAAGCTTCTCAAGAGTCCAGAGTGAAAAATAATAATTTCTTAAAGTAACGACAAAGATGCCACATGTTTTTTTGACATTATTTTACAGTCTGTCGATCTTCATTTTTGATTATGGTATTCAGAACACCTGGACTTAAGCCATGGAAAATAAATGTGTCTTTGTAAATAAGCAGATTGTCCTAAAGCCAAAAATGTATCCTTTCGAATGTCAAAAGACATTATCTGTGCATGGTTAACCAGACTCTTAGTTTGATTTAATCAAGCAGAAGTGGTGTTGTATGGTGTCATGATTGTCCACACAGCCTGAAAGGCATGAAATAACACAAGAATCTTAAAGGGGAAGTTCATCCAATATTGAAATTCTGTTCTTATGTAGTCCATCATGTCATCATGGAACACCAGGGACGTTTTTAGCCTTTCATCTTGGGGCACATGCTCACCATCAAAAAAGTGAGCTCATATTTTGATACCTACTTTTAATTCTGTTTTAGATTTGAATAAAAGCTGTTCACAAGATGCATGTGCAAAATAAGAACTGCTTTGTCGTTGACAAATGATAGAAGACATCTTCAAGTTTTGTTTCCTACAATGGATTGTAGGTAAATATTTACCCCACCCAGAGCTCTTTTTGTTTTCTGTCTTATGATAATATATTGTTATTATTGCAGCATGAGAAACCATTGCAAACGATTCAGTGCATGAGTAAACTGTCCGAATGAGTCAAACTGAATGGTGAACCATTCTTTTTACAAAGCTGTTTGAGTTATTAGATCAAAAGAGTGATTCAAACCTGCTACTTCTGATTCTAAAAGACTAAAAAAACATACTTAAGTGCTGAAATAACATCAGAGAAAATGATTCTCAGGTTGGTATACTTCAATCTCACTGACACGTAAGAATTACTATAATAATGTATTGGGGTTCAGTGGAATTTTACTGGAGCACGCCCCTCTGGAACACAAAATATTTTATTTTAAGGGCCAACATATTGTTTGTTTATGCACATATCAATGCCTTATTCTGAATGACCTTATTCTAGATCCCTTAACCCAATTAACAACTAAAGTAACTTAACAACTTTTAACAAGAAGAAAACTTTCCTAATCTGAATTTTTATTGTACAGTGTTTTATGTTTTGTGAACATGTTTTACCATAAAATGAAAGTAAGGGGCTCAAAAAAGATAAAAATATTATTAAAGTGGTCCATATGACTATATTTGCACACAACATTATATTCCAAGCCTACTGGAGCTATAGAACTGCCTGAAATGTTTATTTACACTATAAATTAGCCATAGTCACTCAAAAGCTATCACATTTAACATTCATATTAAAAACATGGATCCATACTATATACAGTAACTGTTCATGCATGATTCTTGTAGTATGATCAACAGAGTATTTTGTCTTGTGATTAAATGTTCAACAACATGATCCATCTTTACAAATCCCTCTGCTATGTTACACTGTTTTTGTTTGCTTGTTTTATGGTAACACTTCTCTTCTGTTATCTTCCACTGTTTGTACTGATTTCCATCTCCCTACTGGCTTCAGTGGATCCAACAGATCTCAAGAACAGAGGACCGCCCTTTTTCTCTGTTCTTCCATGTCTCCCTGTCAGCAGGGATTCCATGGAGGAATCATACTCAGGTTTGCTGAGATTAGACTGACAGCTCAGAGCCACACCAGGAAAGGTCTGTTCTGGCCTGTGTGTCTCCGGAGGTTTGAGTGGAAGTTCTAAAATGGAAAGGAGGTTTTGATCCCAAGCTTCAAGATGGACTCTGAGAATAACCAAGAATTTTCATTCTGACTTGGGAGTGAAAACACTGTAGTTTGTTGTATCAGCTTCTTTTTTTAAGACTAGAGGAAAATCACAAGGAATTTGAGAAAAAAAAATAGCTCCCAAATTGTTGTGTACAGTATTCAACAGGCTTTAAGACATTAGCCACATAATTTAGTTTCATACAAGGACAAATTCCTTATTAATACCAAAATAAACAATGACATGTGAACCAAAATCCTGGAATAAAGCTGTAATCACATGTTGGAATTTCTGTAATTAAGAGATTCTCCTTTGAGCAGTTCTATTTT
Source organism: Carassius gibelio (assembly GCF_023724105.1). Taxonomy (NCBI): domain Eukaryota; kingdom Metazoa; phylum Chordata; class Actinopteri; order Cypriniformes; family Cyprinidae; genus Carassius; species Carassius gibelio. The sequence continues at coordinate 6,971,949 of NC_068383.1, forward strand.
CCTTAGAAACAGAAATTATTTGTTTCTAAGGCAACATGCATGATGCCAATTTTAGCCACCATGCAAAATCTCCATCACTATATTAGTTAAAATCAATAGTGACACTGGTTTTAATATAAAGCGGAATCCCTGTTGAGGCCGCTGTCTTTTTTAAAATAAATTTTTTATTACATTACTTTTATTAAAAGTCACTGAAAAGTAAATTACAGTAATTCCAACATGACATAAATGTAGCATAATTCCTTATAATTAAAGGTTACTGATTATATAATTATATACATTTATCAAATTAATACATAAAACTGGAAAAAAACTTTTAGGGGGAAGTCGTGGCCTAGTGGTTAGAGAGTTTGAGTCCTAACCCCGGGGTTGTGGGATTGAGTCTTGGGCCAGCAATACCATGACTTAGGTGCCCTTGAGCAAGACACCGAACCCCTAACTGCCTCCCGGGCGCCGCAGCATAAATGGCTGCCCACTGCTCCGGGTGTGTGTTCATGATTTGTGTGTGCAATTTGGATTTGTTAAATGCAGAGTACGAATTCTGGGTGTGGGTCACCATACTTCGATGAATGTCACGTCACTTTCACTTTTTTCAAATCAGGTTGAAAGTTTCAATTACGGATCTTTTTTTCTTTTCTTCTTTTTTTCAAATGTTAATCATCATAAGTCTTTGATAGTATTTGGTTGCAACCAATTCATGAAAAAAATATAAATTCATTAGTTTTTCAAAATTTGTCTGATAACTTTGATCACTAAATCAACAATAAAATAAAAACAAATTTAAACAATCACTTTACTGCACAAGCAATTTTCTGATTTAAAAATATATTAAAAAAGTACTTTTTAATATATTTTAATAATCATATAATTGCACCCATTCAAATAAAAAAAGGGGAAAAAAATATAACAAAATAATAATAACTCACAAACTAAGAAATACATTCTGCTATGGGTTTGATTTTCATCATGTTTTGATTTTCTTTCTATAAAAGGGAACTTTGATAAAATGAATATGGTAAGTTATTTGAATCAAGACTATATAACAGAATATATATATATATTACAGGTTTAATAAATAAAAAATCCAAGTAGGAACCTTCTTAAGTACTCCCTAGGGTACACATATCCTTAGTTGGGAATCTCTCCTCTATAATATCCTCTTCTTATCTTTGTATTATGATATCTAAATGACTGGAGATGAATGAGTCTTACCGAGGAGCAGGCAGCATAAGGCCAAGAGTCTTGTAGAGAACCGTTCCAAGAATGAATACAGAAGATCCATCCGTATCTGTCAGAAAACAGTCTAGGTTAGATGATACGATCATCACATTACCTAATCATATCAAATAGCATCTCCACACAAAGGTGTTTTGCTCAGCTCCCTTTTCAACTTTTCATTCAGCAATGTGGATGGTTATTAGATCATCTGGAGTGCCTTTTTTTCCAAAGGTAGACAGTAGAAATCCTCTCTTCATACCTTCTCACTTCCATGTGGGGATCTTTTAATCCAAAGAAATTTAACAAGATTTCTATTTTCAAAGCTACAGGAATTAATTAACCTCCAAACCGGCAAAATTCTCATTAAATATCAGGTCTCTTGCCAAACAATATTCCTGACAGCTAATCCATCATAAATTTGTGGTAGATCAGGCTATACTAGCAAGGTTATTGATAACTAGAAGGTAAAGGTCTTCTTTGCTGACAGGAAGGCTAATCCTGGTTCAAACAGCTCTGTACAGCCCTCCAGTCAAACTCAAGGCAGGCTGGAGTGAGTTATGTATTCAATCAATCCTTCATTACTTCCCTCTGATACACTTCAGATAAGACCGATCACACTAATTAAGTAAATAGTCTGGTGCGCTGGTGCTTAGCTCTCTTTACTATCATTGTTTGAGAGGATACAGTGAGTGCTGTGTCATCTGAATTGATGTGGTCGACCAAGTGCAGTCTCCTCTAAAACAGGCAAATGGCAAGCGGTTGACATATAATCTTGTAATCTTAAAGCTATTCCATTAAATGGTCACACCGTGTCACCGCTTTGAAATCTTAACACAATCATACGGTAGCGATCACAAAACTTTTAATATCCCACAGATGATCCGGAATAAAAAAAAAATGCCATAATTTTTATGAACTGATAAAAGAAATAATACTGCCAAAACTTTATACTTTTGGTCAATACGCGCAAAATATGCTACAGTTGACATTATATATATATATATATATATATATATATATATATATATATATATATATATATATATATATATATATATATATATATATATATATATATATATATATATATATATATATATTGTCTATTGCAATACAGTGACAGTTTGATTTTCATGCTGATGGCCTGCTTTGTTGAATGTAAATGGTGCTGAATGAAAACCGGCTTTTACAATCTATTTAATGTAGCCTTATTGTATTTTATGTTTTATTGTATGTAGCCCTTATTGTATAGTATCATCAACTTCAACAGTGTAGCATCATGTACATTACCTGCTGTCTGGGGCACAAAGATTCCTTTGGGAATGACAACTTTGTCCTCAGAATTTCTGGCCCAGTCCACCATCCCTTTCCGTCCCTTCATGGGAAAGGTAATGTCAGTCGTCACAGATACCGCAGGCAACCGCTCTATACTTGCAACTAAAAAAAAAAAGTACAAGAAAAAACAAGAAAAGTTTATTCCCCATGCACTTTCAAGACAGGAAACTCTAACACAAGGTTTGTGACAAAACATACATAATTACATCAATAATTTTGACTGTTATTTATTTCATAATATGTAGAATACATTTTTATCACCTAATTATATTTTGTTTGTTTTTTTTAGTACAAAGTACAAAGCATTACAAAACATTACATAATTAAGTTTTCTTTGCAATGGTCTATAAACTGAAATTTGTCTTATAAGAAACATATTGGAAAATAAATGCACATTTCTATTGTTTGCATAAAAAAAAAAACTACAGTTAAATGAATATCTTTGAAAATCGTTCAATTTTAACTGTAATACTCAATTTCCAAATCAATTACAATTTAACATCATGGGCCCTATCTTGCACCCAGCGCAATTGACTTTGTACACCGACGCATGTGTCATTCCTATTTTGCACCTGCGCAAAGCGCGCTTTTCCCTCCACAGAAGCACGTCGCTAAACTAGTGAATGAACTTGCGCTCCCTGGGCAGTTCAGCGCAAAAAAGGAGGCGTGTTCCGGCGCAAACAATCCCTGGTGCTATTTTGCTGTTCCATTAAACAATTGCGCCACTGACCAGAAAAAACCTAGTCTAAAGTCAGTGGCGCGTTGCGTGTTGTTCATTATGCTATTTTAAGGGCGCATGCTTGACCATAATGTATAGCGTGCACAACGCGCATACACTTTGCTCATGTAATCTACACAGATGCAACAGTTATTTTTGCAAATCATAAATTGTTACACTTAAAAAAAATATTAACACATGAGATGACGGAAATCATTGTGGTGTGCCACGAAGATGTGAAAAAATAGGCATAAATCTAGCTTACAAATTATTCAGGCTAATTGTAGTAATTAAGGATCAGACCTGTTATATGTATATAAGGACATCTGACAAATTGGTTTGTCCGTCAAGAACCAGGAAAAAAAAATTGATGAAACAATTGTGGCTATTTCCTCCCACGCCTGTTTAACCGACGCTATTTTGGGTGGGTTTCTCCCATCCCCATACAACACAACTTCTCTGTCTTTCACTGCTCTTACAAGAACATCAGTCTCCTCGGCTGTGAACCGCTCCTGGCGTGCGCCTGGTAAATACGCCATAATAATAGCAATCCATAATGGAACTTGCGCACCTGCTTTTAAAGGGAATGTTGGATGACGCTCCGATTGGTTTATTTCACGTTACGCCCAAACCACACCTATGAATAATGAAGCTACTTCAGACCAACCCATTTTAGATTTGCGCCGGGCGCAAGAGCCATTTATCCCGCCGGGAAAATAGCAACAGCGCCGAGACCCGCCCACAAACTTACTTGCGCTTTGCGCTTTGACACTTGCGTTTCAGATCGTTAAAATAGGGCCCTATGTTTGAAACCTCAATTAAAATTCCATGATTTTTCTATTTATATTGACAATGACTTAAATACCATTTTAAAGGTGCAAACCCTGATGCATGACTGGTCTATCCACAGGGTTCTTGTGTTTGTGAGTGTGTGTATGTGTGTGTGTGTGTGTGTGTGTGTGTGTGTGTGTGTGTGTGTGTGTGTGTGTGTGTGTGTGTGTGAGGAGGAGGAGGACAGTGGCAGTGCTGCCAGCTGCTGTGTGTGGGGAGCCGGAGGGCATTAGTCACAGGAGCACATGGGGTAGAACTGAAGAATTGTGGGTGAAGCAGCTCACACATTAAGCTCTACTACAGCATGAGATCACAGGCCATTTAGTGAGCTTTACCTCAATCCAGGCTTCTCTACTCACAGAAGAAATCTAAACTTAATCATTTACACGGTAAAAACTGTAATTGTAAATAAGATTAAAAAAAAAGTAAAGTTTAATTAAACATGTTATCTGTCATCTCTTTGCGTGAGTGAAAGTTGTTTCTATGCCCATTTTATTTTATGTTTATGCTACAGTTAATCTTTTAAAAAACACTAATAATTCAATAACACTATCAAATACTGTATATTATGGTATTGTGAAATTATTTTGGATCACTTAAAAATAACTGAATTTAATTGTTAAAGGGGGGTGAAATGCTATTTCATGCATACTGAGTTTTTTACACTGTTAAAGAGTTGGATTCCCATGCTAAACATGGACAAAGTTTCAAAAATTAAGTTATAGTTTGAAGGAGTATTTTTGTTCCAAAAATACTCCTTCTGGTTTGTCACAAGTTTCGGAAAGTTTTTTTCGAGTATGGCTCTGTGTGACGTTAGATGGAGCGGAATTTCCTTATATGGGTCCTAGGGCACGTCTGCCGGAAGAGCGCGTGCTCCCATATAGCAGAGCACTGAGAGCACAACAGACTTCACTGATCAGAGCGAGAGCGTCGCGAAAAGTCACAAAAGAAGTGTGTTTTTGGTTGCCAGGGCAAGACAACCCTGCACAGATTACCAAAAAAAAAAAAAAAACAGCATTAAGGGACCAGTGGATGGAGTTTATTTTTACAGAGCATCAACAGAGTTGTGCAAGTGTTTTTGTTTGTTCCCTGCATTTCGAAGATGCTTGTTTTACAAACAAGGCCCAGTTTGAAGCCGGATTTGATTGGGCAGCCAAATCACCTGACCTGAACCTCACAGAGAATCTATGGGCTATTGTGAAGAGGAAGATAAGTAACATCTGACAAACAATACAGAGGAGCTGAAGGTCGCAATCAAAGCAACCTGAGCTTCAGTGACGCATCAGCAGCTCCACAGGCTGATTGCCTTCATGCCATGTCACATTGAAGCAGTAATTTGTGCAAAAGAGCCCAAACCAAGTATTGACAGCATAATTAAACCTGCTTTGGAGATATTGAACATTTCTGTTTTTGTAAATCTTTTTTTTGATTGATCTTTGAGAAAGTATTCAAATTTTCCTAAGCTGTAGGTTTAGGGGCGGGGTTAGGTGCAGGTCATTCGTACAAATGTAATCAAATTTTACAACTTATATCTACAATTTAGCAAAAATCGGATTCAAAAAAATCGATCAGATTCACTGATCTATGCTAAACTAAGCTAAAAGTGCTACTGCCAGACCCGGAGATCAGATGAATGGATTAGAAAATGGTAATATCAACTGTTGTTCTCTAGGGGCGTTGGAAAATGAACCTATTTTCAAAAAAAGTGGAGTGTTCCTTTAAGCTCAAGCAGCCAAATTGGTTTTGAAGAGGAGTAAAATAGAAAGCAAAGTATTAACATACATTCTGAAATTTCTGTTTGAAATCTATATTGTTGTTAACTAATATCTGATTAAAAAATAAATAAATAAATAAAACAGTAGTACTGCATTCCAAACTAAAATTACCAAAAGCAAAATGAACAATCAATTTTAGAAAAGCAGAAGAGTATGCACATCAAAAAAGTTGAAGAACAGTTGAAGAAACAGGTCTTCTCTTACACAAGTTCTAAACATCTCGTGCAACAGTGATTTATTCAGTATGTTTCACTCTGCTGTGAGATCTTTTTAGTTGGGATGTGCTCAGAGCTGTTTTTTAAATGCCGCTGTGAGTAACGGTCCTCAGGGAACCCAGCCAGGAGGCATCGGCACCTGCGCCCACCTGTAACTAATGAGCTTAATGACTGGATCCTACCGAGGAATAACAGGCCATTTCTGGCACGTCAAAAATTTTGGTGCAATCTCGGCTAAATGTGAAGGTTAGACTATTTATTGGAGTAGACATCAGGGTCTCTCAACTTATCTAAGCAATCAATGCACACAAATCAATGTCCATTAAACACATTAAAAAAAATCAAATTTTAGCTTTAAAGAGCTGCAAGTAAGACGGAGTCATTGTTTATTCTACGAGCAGACATGCCACGGAAAAGGGAGCCACTGCAATCAAGGTTATTTGGCTAAAAGCCGACACAACAATGTGTCACATTGACAGAAGGTATTTATTGTGGTGTCAAGAATGTGCAATAAATTTAGATAGAAATGATGCTGCAATATCTTACTATGACAGGTGATTTTCACTTGGCTAGTACAGGGCAGTACCGCTTTGTTCTTTTAATCAAAGAAAGCATACGCTGGCTAAGATGGTTGTTTAATTTCACTGATAAGGAAATTGAAAAAGCTGAAAAAGTTTTTTTTTTTATGTCAAAATGAGGATTTATGGTCACACTTTATTTGAAAGTCTATGTCCTGCCATTCACAAACTATCTATAACTATCTAAACTATGGAACTTTGCCTCAATATACTACTAATTTTAGGTATTAGGCAATATACTACTAAAGTTTAGGTATTGCGTATAGGGATGTATAATATGGTCATGCATAATATGTGTTTTATAACTACCAATATGTTAATAATAGACATGCTAACAAGCAACTAGTTAATAGAGAGTATTAATCCCTATACAAAAGTGTTACCGGATTTACTTTATATTTTTGTCATTTAGCCTATAATTGATTGAATCAAAAACATTATTACAAGATTGTAATTGTAATGATAGTTCCCAATATTATTGTTTTATTGCATAAAAAAATGAAGCTGTATTCAAATATAAATAAATAAATAAATGGCGATTTGGTGAGCATAAAAGACTACTTTAAAAAAAAACAGAAAAATGCACAAATATTTTAAGCCATATTGCCAGACTTATTAAGAGCTTGCACCAGAGCAAACCCTCTTTTGTCATTAAAAAATGACTGTCAGGATTTACTAAAGACACACAGTGAAAAATTTGAAATGAAAAGGCATGGATACAGTCATATTTAAGGCTACTCTTATTGCATATGTATTTGCAGGAGTGTCCCTTTCAGACACAAAATGTATGGAAAGAGAATATGAAGAGTTTGGTTCCAAAACGCAATAAACACCTTTTTTTTTTACAAAAAAAGTTTTCACAAAATCAATATGAAATCTGGTTGGTATTGAAAATTCAGTTTTGTATTGTACACCAAATGTAGTATTCGCCAAGTTATTAGGTCATGTTTTCTCCCTTTTTTTCCAAACATCGACAAACGCCAGTCTCCCTTTTTTGCAAAATGCGCTATATCCGCTCAACCAATCACCTTAATTCCACACACTCTAGACAGTAATGGCGGTGCTTTAAATAGACCTAGCATCCTAGTTTTCCTCATCTACTTTGCACTTTGGTGATCAACAAAAAAGGGCTGCACGATAAATCGCATGTGATTGTCATCCGCATCTTGTCAGTAAAGCCGGTTCTGTGATATATATTACTGATAAATCTCCATAACATGCTTTAAGTTGGAGCGGCATTTAATACTCTGAGGCATATATCACTGACAAGAAACACAATATCGTGTTCATTAGATGAATCGCATTCGATTATGAAAGCTTTCTGTATTTGAATTTGTAATGTTATTATAACCTTAAGATGCTATGTGAAAGTTTGAAACAGAAAATAGTGGTTTTCATCTACCCACTTTCTTGGTAAAGAAAACTAATTTTTACTCAAATTAATCAAAATTGATTTATTGCATTTTGAAATCAATCTCTTCATATTTAAATGAATCATGCAACATGATTTACTAAGTTTTGCAGTAGTCTATTTACTGGTATTTGCGCCATTATTCACCACCCTCATAAAAGCATGTCTTAACCCATTTTGCGCTTGACATGGCTGTGATTGTTGCTGCCAGGAGGAAGCCCGCAGAGAACAGAGCATGGTAGAAGGGAGAGAATTTATTCCACTCATATTAATATATTTGGAATTCCAGAGGAAAACATTATCCAAATATATCCTTATGCTAATTTGCACTACTCTTGGAAGATTGCGTTGGTCATTATGGAAATTAGATATTGTCTGCTGTCTTTAATTTGCACATTGTCAGAAGATCACCCACAGAACTTTCCACTCCCATCGGCACTTTTATGGAATTGCCTTGTTTAGTAAATCTGGCCCTTAATTACTCCAAACACACACCATTACAAAGGCAAATGTGTTTAACTTGGATTCCGAATTCTTTAATATGTTCTACAGAAGCTTTTAATACAAAAAGGTTCTGTCTCAATATCACCTCTAAATCTTTAAGTAATGGAGCCTTGAGGTGTGTGTTTGGTTATATGAAGAGTTTGGTTCCAAAATGCAATAAACACTTTTTTTCTTATTATTGAGTTTCTGCCAAAATCAGTATTGTTTCTTGTTGGTAAAGTGTTGGTATTCGCAAAGTTATTAGGTCATGTTTTCTCTCTTTTTTTCAAAACCACGACAAACGCCAGTGTCCCTTTTTTTGCAGAATGTGATATATCCTCTCAACCAATCACAGCACAACATTTAATGCACTGTAAACTGTAACAACCAATCACAGCCCACTATCCCACCCACTCTAGATAGTACACTCTGCTTCTTAGTTTTACTCATCTACTTTGTACTTTTTGATCAACAAACAAGGGCTGCACGATAAATCCCATGTGATTGTCATCCGCATCTCGTCAGTAAAGCCAGTTCTTTGATTAATAATACCGGTAAATCTCCATCACATGCTTTTAGATGGAGCGACATTTACTACACAGAGCCATAGATCACTAGCTGCGTTTACATGGACCCTACTAATGCAATCTTAATAGGACTAGAAACACAATCAGAATTAAAAGTCACATGTAAACAGGTCAATTGGATTGAATTGGCCAGATCTAACAAAAATTTAGATCGGATTGTTTATTCCTTTTTTTTAATCTGACCGAGAGGACATGTAAGCACTTGATCGGATTGAAAACCACAACTGGAAAGTACTGCGCATGTGCAGTGACGTAAAAATAGACGTATGACGAGCGGAATGAGCTGTTCTTCCTGGTGAATAAAGTGTCATAAATGAGTGTTTAATCATCATAAAACTCCCCTTTTCACTCTGTGAACGTCTGTGAAGTGGAGCAGGACAACATCCCACCAGTCATTGTTTAAGACTGTTTAAGTTGTTTGGGTGCAGAAAGGGGCGTTTTACTGTTTTATCATGTAGGCAGTACTGCACAACAGTTAATGTGCTGGTCGTCACCTAATTAGAACCCAATAGATGAATAGCACCTGTGCTTTTTAAAACAGTATGCGACAAAAGCCGGGAAACTCTACATCAGTGGTCTCAAACTCAATTCCTGGAGGGCCACATCTCTGCAGAGTTTAGCTCCAACCAGCTCCAAATCACACCTGCTTGGAAGTTTGTAGTATAATCCTGAAGACCTTGATTAGCTGGATCAGGTGTGTTTGATTAGGGTTGGAGCAAAACTGTGCAGAGCTGTGGCCCTCCAGGAATTGAGTTTGAGACCAATGCTCTACATATCCATGCAGTGTGCGTATGTCAAAAGAATAAATCCGACCAGAAGCTTGTAACATATAAAAGCCCATATCAACCCGATTCCATTATTCAGCGTTCATGTAAACCGGATTCGTCAATCAGAATGAATGAATTCCGATGGAAGCCAAAAGTGTCCATGTAAACATACCTACTGAAAATTCTTTAGATGAATAACATTCGATTATGAACGCAATATTGCATAGCTTGTCTGTGTGAGTGTTTTTATTAATGCAATTTATGTTTTTGCTAGTACAGCACAAAGCACTAGTCAACTAAATGATTGTTACATGGCAAAGATGAATGCACTTTCGGAAGTTGAATGTAAGGGAAATGTCAATTTGGAATTTCTGTGTTCTAATGTGATATTGCTGTTCATGTTCTTGATTAAATTTTTTTTTATTGGTGTAATTAATTTATACCATTAACAAGACGACCTGTTGAATTCATCTTGGGAGCGATTTTTAGTCCAGTGCCTGTATATAAGATTAGTATTGACCTAGTTCAGAGGCTGTCATATGTGAACCAAATTACTATGTTGTGTTTTTTCATCAGTTTCAATATGAAACATTTTATGTGGTTTTCGTTATATACATTTGACAGTCAGGATGTAATTAATATAAATTACACTTCCATAATGGGAAAAAAAATAGGGCCTAAAACGATTTTATTAATATGGCCAATGAAAGTGTTTGACCTTTAAAAATCTCAGAAGGTTCTTTGCTTTTTGGATACAACCAAGAAGGTCAAGGTCATTAAATTTAATACTTAAACTGCTTTTTAGAAAGTCATGAAAGTGTACTGTATTCTTGAAAAGTGCCAAGAAAACTATACAAAATCTGATAATGCAATGCATAATTTTCAATGATTTTTTGCCCATACTAAGAAAGCTTTAAATGTCTTGATACTTCATTGTACTGTACATAATATAATGACAGCACAATCCTGTCAATGCTTTATGGCAAGACACATAAAATAAGTTAACATTAAAAAAGATATCAAAGGTGCCCTTCAGTAGAATTACCTTTTTAATGATAGTTGGGTGTAAGCACCATTCCAAACATTATAGACTCTGCTGACATATAGGAAGGTCATTCTTTATCCATTCATTTCATATTTGTTGAGCTCTGCAATTCATGCAGATTGCAATTTCATGGGTCAACGTTCTGTGTGCTCGGATTACAAAAACTAAGCAAATGTGCTTCATCACTGGAAGCAAAGGGAACTTTTTAGCTATTTAACTTTGATTTAGTTCAAATGACTGGAAAGGAAATCAGAATTTGACATTTAGCACTGGATTCTTTCTGTGACATGGGATATTTATGGGAAAATGGATGTTTAAAACCTTTACTTTAGAAACGGAAATAAAAAAGCAATTAGGTAAGAGGCCGAAATATTTAGTTTTTGAAAATGAGAATCAAAGCACGCTGCAATAGATATAACCAAACCCTAACACAGTCTCCTCTTACCCGAGCTGAAATAAGATGAGGCTGTTTGCATTAGAATTTAGCACATTAAGTGGAAAGGGTTTGATTTTAATTAACATTATCGACTGGCAATTGTTTGCCCCCCTCCATGCACCATTTATCCTCAATTACTGACGACACACAGAACTGACTGGAAGAGTCAGCAAGATGAGTGGCTTGTGGGAAGGTTTCTGCGGCTCTGTTACCCAGATTTCCAGTCAACAGGTAGGCATTGTGGAAGTCCTTCATTCCCAGCCCGACGATGTGGATGAACTCTTCAATGACCTGCATGAGCTCCACAGACCCCGGGTAAATCTGGGGAAAAAGAAACATAGGGCACAAAGGAGAGAAATGTTACTCTTACCTGCAAATGCATATCAAACACAATTACAAATCTGAGGGATTTTAGATGGATTTGAAATTCATATTCATATTTAATTACAAGAAACTAAAGAAAACTTTTGGTGTCAAATTGGAAGGTTTAAAAGGTTATAGCTAAAAGATGAATAAAATGATACAACGAATGACAGACAAAGAAAAAACTGTATGAATGATAGAACAAACTTGAACAAACATTAATTAAACAACAGAACAGAATGATAGAACAAACTATGGATGACTGAATGGATGGAAGATGATAGATAGATAGATAGATAGATAGATAGATAGATAGATAGATAGATAGATAGATAGATAGATAGATAGATAGATAGATAGATAGATAGATAGATAGATAGATAGATAGATAGATAGATAGATAGATAGATAGGTGGATGGATGGATGGATGGATGGATGGATGGATGGATGAGCCTAGTAAAGGCACTTCGACCGACTCTTTCGAAAGGAGACTATAAAGAGTTTTTAAAGGGCACTTCCTCTGTATCTCATACTGAGTCCTTCACAAAGACAACCTCATGCAGCAGAGTGATTGTGCAGGGCTCAGAGCCTCTCTAGTGGACCAGCCATCAGTGTCAGAGCAAATGTCCTCGCGATTCCACAGCCTCAGCCTGTCAAAGCACCTGCTCTCTTGCAGTCAATAGCATCACTATTCAGCTAACCTTCAGGTAACTGAACTTGGCTATTTACATCTGCCATCAGATTTTTATAATTTGTTAATGATTTTAGCATGAGCCAACAATATTCAGTGAAATTTTTACAGCATTTAACCTTTGTTAGTAAAATGTAATGTAATGTATGTAAAATGTTAGCTTACAATGCATGAAATAATGCACATATTTTAATGCAATTACTATACTTTAATATAACTTTTAATATTTTTAAAAATGTATTACTAAATGGTGATAAGATTAAAAGTATGAAATATGGTATTAAATGAATCCTTACTGCAAGGTTGTATTGTAACCTTGTTGTATATTGATCTTTGTCAGTGTTGTTAACAAACTAAAATTATTTAAATATTTTTATTAATTAAAATAGTAATCTTAAAATAGTAAAATAAAATAAATTAGAAATGTTGCCTAGGCATCTAAATGAGATAAATTGTTTAAGCTGAAGTACTAAAATTACTAAACGTGAAAAAAAGCAAAAACTAATAATAATAATAAAATAAAACAAACAATTACTAAAAAATTATGAATTTGAAAATATAAAATATAAAAGCTAATTAGATATGTAAAAGAAAAAACACTATAATACATTATAAATAATAATAAAATAACACTGCTTGATTTTGATATAGTAGTTTAATCAAGACTTTCACATGCCAAGTTGTCTTAACTCTTTTACTCAGCAGATTTACAGTATGGATTTACATGCCATATGACAATGTGCTTCCTATTTCTCTCATCTCATTAGCATCTGAACCCCCTTTCCTCGTGACAACAAACAGAGCACAGAAAAACATTGCCGCCAATCTGAAAAAGTAAAAAATACTGATAAATAAATACAAACATGGGTACAGAAAAAGAGCACTGAGTGACATTTCATAATTAGCACCCTTAGTGAGGTGCAGAAACAGGGCGATGGAGTCACATATCTAATAATCCTCTTGGCAGGAGTCAGGCTCTGCATTCGCATGGGGGCCGATCTTGGGCCAAGCCAATCAGACAGGCTGCAGACAGGGAGAGAGATGCTGAGGGCACGCAGGCAGATCAGCCCATCCTCCCTCGGTCAGACTGCTGGGGGACAGCAGAGAGCATCCCTCTCCATGGCAACAGCGCTGGGCTGCTGAAGTGTGCAGGGAAGACAGCAATGCGGGAAATGGCCGAGGTTGACGGCCATTAGATGAACCAGCACTGTTTCTGCACTGAGTAACATGCAAATACAGTAAATTTTGTGCTGTCATATATATTCTCTACTGTCATATTTATATTTCTTGCCCTTTTGTACTCTTCTGCTATTTATATTTCAGCCATAAGTATATCTAACTAGTATATGCTAACAGGTACTGTATGAACGTAGCACATTTGCACCAAAATACCAAGGCAACTGTCTTTGCTAACAGAAACACACCAAAATAATATTACCAATATATCTATATTTATATATATATATAAATTTTGTGTTAAAATTTTTGAATTATATTAAATGTATAGTTATGGCTTTTATAATATAATATATAATTATTTTTATCAATTATTTTTATTTTGTTTATTTATATAACTAACTAAATTGTAACTCTGTACTTTACAGATTAGGATCCATTATACTCTACTTTTAAACGCAACTTCCTAAATAAATAAAATATTTTTTTTCCAGAAAGAAAATGATAACTATAATACATTATGTTTTTATTTTATTTTATTTTTTATTTAATATACGGTATAATATATTACAAAAGCTATTATTATCATATATTTAACTAACTTCTATTGTTAAATTTTTATTTGTATTTTATATAATATAATATAATATAATATAATATAATATAATATAATATAATATAATATAATATAATATAATATAATATAATATAATATAATGTAGTATTACTCCTTTGCTATGGATGGATGAGAAAAAAAAATAAAACAATGCAAATTTTACAAAATATATCATTAAAACGTGTATAAATCACTCGTTTTTCTAAAGAAACACTGAACATTACTGACACCAGCAGGTAAAGTTACAGGGGAAGTCTGTGTCTCTCTCGCCTCCCCTGAACCCAATGAGGTTTAAAAGACCCCCTAAAACTTCAAGCAATTTTCAGGGCCGGACTATCGAATTGAAAATTTGAAGGGGGACCTATAAAAGTAGAAATTACATTTAAATGCATATTCATATATAACCACATTATATATATATATATATATATATATATATATATATATATATATATATATATATATATATATATATATATAATATGACATAACATTTTTATATATTCTTTTAATATGAATTTATTATTATCCTATGGATTAGGATATGAAATAAAATGTATCCCACTACTATCTAAAAGCAAATAACAGCATCAGTTAAAGTAACTAATGAAGCTGACTCTAAAGAAGAAGACAAGGCAGACAGAGAAGACCAAATCCTGGGTGATCTTAAAACGTCAGGGCTTTCTAAGGTCAATCATTTGACAGAGCTGGTGAAAACCGTCTCAGATGTCCTTTAATGAATTTGAGGAGCTTGAAGATCCAATCTGTGATAAAGCAGAGGAGGAATGTGAATGGAAACGGGAATCCCCTCTGTTCTGAGGACAGATTTAACCAAGCAAAACTCTTCTGGCGAAACAAGCAACCGGCTATGTGACCTGATCTCCAAACACACTCCTGACTGAAAAACATACTACTTTCCTTTAAAAGCCTTGTGACACTTCTCTACTGTAAATTCTTGTAAAGGGCTAATTCGGTTGACGCACAGCACCCCAATTCGCTCAAGGACACGTTTTACCAGAAATCGGGTGATAAACATTAGACGAAGGAGCTCCAAAGCAGCTTACGTTTGACAGACAGTAACATTACCACCGTCTGCTTAAGAGGCATTACCAGTTCAGGCTTAAAGGAAAGAAAGAAACATTTAAGACACGCAATTTGGTTCAATGCAATAATAATGCAGTTGGAGAGTTTCTGCAGAACATTCAGCCTGTTCAAGTCCAAATCCCTCAGGCTGCTTTTAGACTGTCTCTCTGAGAGAAGTGAGAGTGAGAGAAGACTGCTGATGGAGGGAGGGCATGAGAGCTGGACATATGCTGCCAATGCTGCTGCCACCAAGTGGCTGCAGTGGATATTGCAAACGTCCTTCCACCAATAAACACAGCAGGGAAGGTCAGTATTTGGCAGAGAAGGTTTGATTTGACACAGCCCTACCTGTGGAGACAGGCACCTCTTTGACCTGACAATTACCTAAAGCATCTGCACCGGTGATGGCAATCGATTTGCCGAGGGCTCATCACACAATATACAGCCTCAGAGTGACACACAACACCAGATACTCTCTGCGATGTGACTATAATAAAGCAATCTCGACCCCAAAGATTCAAAAAGCACCCGTTCACAATGTTCAGACCCACCTGTTGCGCGTCTTCCCATTTCTCTCTGTTCTCCTCTTCCAGGAGATTGCTGATGATCTGAAAAAAATTCTGTAAAGAGAAGAAATTGCACTTAGTAAAACGCGGCTGTCACAGGAACAGGCTGGTAACATCTTATTTCAGTCAATATGCTTTGAAAGTTATATAATACACAGTTGTGGTCAAAAGGTTACATATACTTTGCAGTATTTGAAAAAAAAAAATCTGAAAAATAAGAGGGATAATACAAAATTCATGTTATGTTTTATTTAGTACTGACCTGAAAAAGATTGTATTATATTATTATTATTTTTTATTTATTTATTTATTTATTTATTTATTTATTTGCAAAAAAATATGTTTTGAGCTCCAAAAAAAAAAAAAAAAGAAACAGCTCTGGCTCATCCAAATAACAGTATTAAGAATCAGTTGTATGTAAACCTCTGAACTGGGTAATTTTTATGAATTCAACTATTAATTTCTCAACTGGACTATATGTAAACATCTTTTATGTGAAATATCTTATTCAAGTCAGTACTAAATCCAAAAAAATAGCATGTATTTCGATCCCTCTTATTTTGGTAAAATAATTATCATTTTTCTGATACTGATAAAGTGTACACTTTTGACCACAACTGTATAATGTATACAGTTTGAAAAGAATACATTTCAAGAGAAATCTGTTTTAAAACTTTTTTTGTGTGTGTGTGCTTTTTAAAGTTAAGAATATATTAAATTGCAACCCTTTTCATTAAAAAAAAAAAACTTAATATTGAATTTGAAAAGTGAAATAAAATTATAAAAGAACATAATAGATCATTTTGATTTATTCCTTTAAAGAATATAATGCATTATATTAAACATGGATGTGGTTGTTGACCATGTGTTTTAAAGAACTGTGCTTTTAAAGGAATATAAATGTATTAAAACTGCATGATAACTAAGGCTTTAATTAATCATGACAACATTGAAAACAAATTCTGAGATGTGTTATAAGCTGTTATGAATGACTGAATTCATTCAGAATAACTTTATAATACATTTGAGAAAATGTTATGTTTATAAATCACTGCACAGCACCCACAGAACTGTCAAGGAGTACGTACCATAACGGATGGGTAATGTTTAATGAATTTGCATAATAAAACACAATTTGTGACCTTAATTTTTATATTATGAAGCATTATAAAAGCAATAATGTACTTGAGGTTGTGGTATTGTGAGAATTTTGCAGTGACTGTATTCATAAAAATAGCATGGTCTATACTGCTTAAGTATATTAAATTGACTTAAAATTTGAATTTTACCTAGTCCTGGAAAAAGCTAACTAGAAATGTGCATATCTGGATTGTCTGAGGAAAAAAAAACTACTCAGTGTTCCCTGAAAAGGCAATGATGAAGAATCTCCCCTACATTTCAAAAGTCTAAACAAACAGTGTCTCTGGGAATTACACCGAGGATCACAGCACTGATTTACAGTGAGATGATGGGAAACGTCCAGCGGTCTCGGCTCTAAAACGCACCTGGGATTTCCTGCTGCTTTCAATTCAGGGATTGGTTGATCACTCAAATGTGCACAGAATTAAAGGGGAAGAACAGAGAATTTGAAAGAGCTTGGGAGAGCTGTCTTCTACAAGACTGGAAAGAGAGCTGATGTTTGCTGCGGTGACTGGGCTGAATGAGATATCCAGCTGGACATGTGCCTGTCTTTTTTTGTTTGCTGCTCTGTGCCATGGAAGGCAGGAGAGAGGCAGTGTCTTGGCTCCGGCACGCTTGTTTTTCTACTTGAATGCTTATGCTCCCTCTTGTGGTAATGTGTCCACTTAAACACAGCATTAATACGTTCCAAAACACACAACCCACCCCGGCACACATGCGTGGGGAGGAGAGGCCACACCAGTTCACATCAGGGCCTAGATAAATCCTCCTACACCAACCCGACACACACACACATACACGCACAAAATCACATTACACTCCATATTATGTAAACATACTCAGATTCTCACAAACAGGTCATGAGAAAAATCGGTTTGTTTCGGCATTGGGAAGGTTATGACAAGGCTTTGAGATGGAATGATACAGACTTAGTTACTATCTCCTATCAGCAGCTGGCACACGGTGTTACAATCCCATAAGCTCTCTGTGAGGGGCAACAGCACCAAAATATGTATCAGTCATGGTCCCAAGTAGTGACATTGCCATTTTGAAGGTGCTGTAAGTGATTAAGCGCCATTTCGCTAACTTCACCCAAATGGCTGGAATGTCTGGAGAGACCTGTCAGTACTCCCATTCATCTCAACGGCAGTTCCTTGACTTGCATGTCACCCTCTAGAAACACGTGACTGGCATGCTGCTTTCTTTGCTCACAGGCATTCAGTTCTGGAGATATGCATTTAAGAGCCATGTGACGAATCATTCTGGTGGAAAATAATGTCATGACAGCTCTAATAAGCTGATGGCTCCATAAGACTGCATACAGTCCCAAGTCCTTCACTAGCGTCTATGCTGAGTTGTGATGTCAAAGACAGCAAAGACAGAAAAATATAGTTGCTCTAAATGCTTGCAATATCCAATTTCAATTTTTCTTGAAAATCATATAATTAAATATTCCCAATTAATTTTACCATTCAAACATTTGGGGTCTGTAATGATTTTGAAAGAAGTCTCTTATGCTCAACAAGGCTGAATTTAATTGATCAAAAATACAATAAAAACAGAAATAATATGAAATAATTTATTTGATGCCAAAGCTGAATTTTCTAGTATCCAGTCATCAGTGTCACATTTGACTTCAGAAATCATTATAATATTCCTATTTGCGGTGAAAGAAACATTTCTTACTATTACCACAGTTAAAACTAATTGTGTTAGAAACCATAATACATACTTTGGGCAATATAAAGTTCAAAAACTGCATTTTGAAAAAAAAATATATATATATATATATATATATATATATATATTTACATTCTAACAATATTTTGTAACATTATAAAAGTATTTTGATTGATTTAAAGCACTCTTGGTGTATACAAGTATTCGTATCTATGTGTGAAAATTACTGACTCCAAAATTTTGAATGGTAGAGTATTTGCTGTTAGTAAAAAAAATATATATATATATATCTGATGTCTTGTAGTGCAGGAATGTTCTGTGTGCTATCACTTTCAACCTGCATTACTGACATTCAAGACCTAAGATAAATTGAACACAATTTAAAACATTTACAAGATGGATATAATCATTGAGGTTAGCAAGAAATGTAATTATTTTCTCTTTTACCTGAACGTCATCAGAAGAGGGTTCATAGCTGGCCCTTTTGAAGGTTTCTGTGACGTTTCGAAGAATCTCCACTGAAGAGAGAAGGTCACCTGCATAGAAATTGCGTCTTTGGGTGAGGTCCAGGAGGACCTTCGTAACCTGTGACATGCCATCTCCTGCCAGATTCCTCTGACCTTTAGCAAGGTGCCCCTGGACCTAAAGACAGACACAGGGAAAGAGACTGGGTTCTGTGTGCACTTCAAAGAATGCAACACTAACACAAAGTTATAATATAAAGAACTACCATTAGTTTTTAAAGGTGAAGTGTGTAATTCCTCAAAGCATTATTAAACGTAACTTCTATTATTCCTCAAACACTATCCTGTCTGATATTAGTCGTATGAGCAGATAAACCCGCCACAGAGTAGTGCCTTCAACACCTTTCAAAAACATAAAAATATCGTACCAACCTCAAACTACTTGAGCAGTAGTGTTTTGCCCTAAATTTTAAGCAGAAATAAGAGCATCAAAAATGACACTTCACCTTTAAGCAATAGAAGGATGAAAAAGCATGCATAAGTCACGCAGGCATGATGTAATACACACTGACTCGAGAAAGAGGCTAAAGAGCGTAGACAGAAGAATGTGTGTGTGTGTGGGTCAGGTTTTGCCTGCACTGTGAAGAACAAAAGCCCCCATCAGGATAGTAAACCCTGATTGCAGACCTCTTAATAAAAAACAATAAATAATGCCTTAATTAAATTTTTTAACGGCAAAAAGGTGTGAGAGCTAGAGGATAGAAAATATCATTACCTCAGTATAAAGCCAATACGAGACAATGGAAAGTCCCCACCATACTTTTGCATGTGTGTGTTGGTGTGTACCTACTTAACCATATTTTGGGGACAAATTTGAACCCAAAAATTAACAAAACCTGACAACATCGCAAGACACCTCCATTTGGGGATGTCCTCATTAGTAAAACTGGTATAAAAATAAAGTAAATAAAGTAGGGTTAGGGGTAGGGGTGGGTTTAGGTTAAAAAGAGTATAACTATCTGTATTTAAAAACAATAGAAGTCTATGAAATGTCCTCATTTAGATAGCTACGTAAATGTGCATGTGTGTGTGTGTGTGTGTGTGTTTGTGTGTGTGTGAGACACACCCAAAAGCTTGGAAATAACCCAACTTATTGCATTTGAGAAAGAATCAAATAAGAGGAAGATGAAAACAAGAACGAAAATCATTCATTCATGTCGAGCAGGTGCGTTCCCAGAAAAAGCTCCGGTGAAGCTGGAACTACCATCTCCAAGATCTTACAGGAAATTAGAGCGAGTCCTCCATTAGAGCGGGGTCTCAAAAACTGCAATACAAGCGGTTTAATTTGCCTTTCCGATGATAGCAGTTTATCTTGCAGACCTGTGTGGTGGTCTGCGTTGCCGGGTGGGAAGGGAATGGGCGGAAATAGTTTGGGTGATCGTGACGACTGCGGGGGTAATTTATGGCACGTCACAAACAGAAGCAGAGCACGGGAAGCTGACTTTGCACCTACTGATTGCTGCAAGTATCTGTATTCATTTGCAATGCATCGAGCGTAGCTGGGCTGCTCCCAATAGGCCACCCCGCGGTGATCCAGTGAGCAGCGTCGACTAGTGGTGCCTGCAAAGAAGGAGGAGGGAGAAAAGAGAGATACAGAGAGGAGGTTTATATTTGTTCTTGTAAGTCTTTTTTCCTTTTTCATTCCACCTGTCAGCCCACACATCTTTCAGGGAGAGGATGAAAGCAAAAGCCTTCATCATCACCTAGATGTGGCGGTTGCCAGATCACATGTGCCTCACATGTGCCACTGCCGTATATGCATACGAACAAACCAAACTGTAATTATGCGCTTTAAACAACTGGTTATAATTCCCGCTCACAGAATTACAATGTTAACTGAAGCCAGCTGTCATGCACCAATTTGACTTTTTTGTATGACGAATGCGAACCGAACCCTGCAACCTGAGATACTTACAAGTCTGCCGCCCACATTTGAGAGCGAATAAACAAATGCACAAAATTCCTCGCCTCCGATTCGTCAGAGCGTGTCCTACAAGTATCGTCTCCCATTAAAGACGTTTCCTTGCCTTTAGAACAACCTCATCACACCCGCCCGCACCCCTCTACCACATACGTCTTATCAGCTCTCGTTCTAACACGGTTCCACCGCCTGCAACCCAGCCAGCAGCGAAACACACTCAGCCCACCTGAGACACAGCTGCAGCCAGCCGTCTGCCCTCAAGCTGAGGCATCCAAGCAGGGACATCCAACCCACAGATCACAGAAAACTCCCACAGAGCCGGATCAAAGCGGACGCACTCAGAACTCAGCATTAAAATACATGCTGCCACAGAGGGGCCTGACCAGATTGAATCTCACACACACATGTAAAGATCACACAAACCTCGTCCAATCACCTTTGCGCACAAAATAGGAAAAGGCAAACGTGAAAAGATCTCATCCTGTACATTTTATCGTCAATCATTCTTCTACATCCAAACGTTTGATTCTTGTCGCTTTCATTCGTTTTTGTTGGAGTTTAATTGAATTCCCGCCTCATAATGAATGAAGTTTCTCCAGCATTTCATGCTGCTGCCGTCAGATCCCACTCCAGTGCTTTTGCACGACCCAAAATTTCAATGTGAGTTATATGGAAAACAAACAAGTAAATGTAAATTTAACTAATTCCACCCACGGGTTGACACACTTTGTCTTTTATGTATAAATGAAATAATTAAATGTTATCAAACCAAAATAAAACATTTTATAAATTCAAAAGTACATTCGGGCCTATGGTGGCAGTCCACCCACATAATGAAATGTATCCACAAAAGACATTAATCCATCTATGCACGCATTTGCAGTCAGCCTCTGCTCGCCTAGTTCTAGTTATGCTGGACTGTTCGCTGTTATCTCTGAGTCTGTGCTGCCCGCATTTTTTATATTACTTCCAGCATCTGCCATTTCAAGGACACTGTAGCGGCGATGCAGAGCATCTTCACAACAGGAGACAGCAGGAGGTTACAGGATCTCAACAGAGAACAGTACAGCACCTTCTGCCAATTTCAGACCACAATCAGTAAGGCTCACACCTCAGACCAGTCCAAGGAGAGAGGGAGAGAGCGCGAAAGAAAAGGGACACCTTTAGAGTGTCAAAGTAGAATATACCCGATGGATTTTATTGCTTTATGTCTCCTCTGCAGCTTCGCAAAGATGTTGACAAAACGCTGGAGGGTTCAATGGTATGCAAATGACAAAAATCTCTAGGTACACACAGCATACGCCATTTAAAGGCAGTCACAGCAGTGCTGAATATACTAGTGAGAAACATTTGTCATAGTAGCCTTCTGAATTTATGAATAAATTCAACATCATTGAAATAAATGTGCTGCAAAAGAAAAGCTGATAAAAAAAACATAAGCTGTGTTCTTTTTCGGTGACGCAGTTCTATTGCTTCTTTGTGTCTTTTTGTTAGGCTGAGTGCTCTTCAACGGCTGACTGTGGTGGCTTTTCTTACCCGTGGCATTGGGAGGACACCTGTTGAAGGCCAGTTCCCCAGAGGGAGTTCTTCTCCACAGCATGGACACAGCATAATCCTCAGGGCATATTTCATAAGGAGCTATAGTTCAGGAATAAAAACACACATTTGTAATTTTTGCAGACCGTTATTATTATTAAAAGGATATTAGAAAGATGACAAAAAAAAAGGATGCTGATGGAGAATGGGGGAAATGGATCAGAATATAATCAATTGTACTGTAGTTGCCCAGATATAATTGCCACACCATTTTTGGTCATATGAATGCTGCAATATAATAAAAGGAAATACTAATGCATTTCTAATGCACATATACAATTAAAATTTTTAATGTTAATATAGTGCAAGGTTATGTTAATTTCACATTGCCTATTTATGAATTAATAATAATACAAAATCTTAAAATATTATATTATATTATATTATATTATATTATATTATATTATATTATATTATATTATATTATATTATATTATATTATATTATATTATATTATATTATATTATATTACTGGATTACTGATAATGATACTGGATTGTTTTTAACATACAAATTATATTGTAAACTGAAAATCATACATCTCTGGAAATCCTTACTTAAAAATGTTTTTCAAGACAGTCATGTTCCATCTATTTGACCGCAACGCTAATTTCAAGCATTTGAGATTACGGGAATGGTTAATTCAGTCAACATTATGAGATTCTATAACTGTCCTTGTGACAAACCTATGCATGTATGAAAATGCATGTAGATGCATGAACATAAAGCTTTGTTTCCATGGAAATTGCTTCTAATAGATGAGAATAGCATGACATCATTTATGTGACATTAAATATCCATTACTGGTGAAAATTGTGTTGACCATTCCTCGCTGGAAAATACAATTATGGTATATGTTCATTATTTCTCAAACAAATAATGATTTAGTGCAAAAAAACACTGGACATGGATTTCTGAACGGAAAAGATAATTATCCCTGCATCCGTCTCTCATTCACCCCTCTCTGCCCATTCTGACATAATTGACTCTTAGGGCTCAATTATTCGCAGGTTACCTGGGCAACGCTGCTCGCTGCATCTGCGGACCTCCTCCCCGCTGCCATCGCATGGCTGCCCCGTGACCGCCAGCCCCTGGCATATGCGCACCCTCCGCTGCCAACCACCGTCACAGGACTTAGAACACCCACTCCACGGAGCCCAAGTGTTCCACTGTCCGTTAGCTGAAAGACAGATACAGGCGTTGAACAAAATAGTGTGAACACCTACTGTAGAAAACGGGCAATATTTATTTGTTGAAGTGCTTTACCACCATTTACCTTTAATACAGCTTCCAACCTTCTTAGAATAGATTAATACAACTTTTAAATAGTCTCCAGTAGAATTTCATTTATCAGAACAAATGCCAATTACTTCAGAATTGTTAGAGGACTGGGAATCAGCTTCTTTCTCTTTTCTCCAAAACTGACCACAATAATGGAATAATAATTAAGTCAGGTATTGAGATGGCCAGGGTAGATGTTGAAATTCATCTAGGTGCTCCAGCTCCAGAGATTTTATGATCATGACACTATCATTTTCATACTTCAGAACTGGTGTCTGTGATTAGAGTTTTAGTGACTGCGGCTCTTTCATGGATGTTGGCTTTGTAAAGTTTTCTATGGTCAGTTTTTGTGCAAACAGGGTCGTCAGGGTGAATATTGAAGTTTGCTTTCAATTTGCTGCAGTAGTTCTGTGCCTTTTGGACACAATCCTTCTAAATGTCCAATGGTTTCAATCATTCACCTTCACCCAATTATTTATGCCAATTATTATTCTTTGCTGAACATAGCTTGACATGCTTTTTGTACACAGTCAAAAATGAAAAGACGTTAAAGTTTTTCTTAAAACTTTAAACATTTGGGCTGTTAAGGTTAGAGATGCTCCTGCTAAACAGGCTAGACACAGCTAGATACTGTACATTATAAAGAATACATATGGAAAGAGTACAGTCACAGCATTCCCTTTAATGGCAACCTACACAAATTATATTAACCTCTATAATAATGGATGTTCATATTATTTTGTCCAATCCCTTTACATAGATGTGTGGATCATCTCATTCTGTTCATCGTTTCTTTCATTCCATCTCTTTCAAGCTTGACAATGACATCTTTATGTGGATGATTGTGCACTCTTAAAAAGTTATTTGAGCCATCTTCTGTGAAAGCTAAAGATTTACGAGAA
This sequence comes from Carassius gibelio, assembly GCF_023724105.1. Taxonomy (NCBI): domain Eukaryota; kingdom Metazoa; phylum Chordata; class Actinopteri; order Cypriniformes; family Cyprinidae; genus Carassius; species Carassius gibelio. The sequence goes on from NC_068383.1 coordinate 6,996,888, forward strand.
ATATAGCGTGGAACATTATAAAACACACTCGTTTGCAGATGAGTGTTTGGAGCATTAAAAACCATCCAGTTTCTTGTCATGTTGACATGCTCTAGAGGCCAGAGATGCAATAAAACTAGACTTTTGGCAGAATTCGCTCTTGATTTAATTAATAAAATCATTACCACGATACTTGCAATGATCTGATATTTGTCTCTGCTTTACGAGCGTGAGGGTGCCCTGCAACTGGGATAATAATTTTCCTCACTTTGCCAGTCTGAAACACATTTTATGGTAAAGTTTTAAAAGGCTTCAGAAAATGTTATGGGCTTCTAATGAACGGGGTTAAATATTGTTTCTTGCCATTGCAAAGGAAAAAAGACAGATGTTACCCTCAGCTGTGCTATAAATCATGCGTGAGAAAGGACATGTTCACCTGTAAACTAGCATTTACCTGTGCTGAATGTACACTAGTGTTCAAGGACACATTTACATTAACATTTAGACTATGTGGAGGCTGCTGGAATGTTATTCTGAAATCAATAAATATGGTCAAATCATATAAAAGCACTGAGAGAAGTATTTGACCTCTATGGAGCTTCATAAAATATCTTTTAATCAAGCGACCTCAATATAAGTGTCAAATGGTCCAGTTAAAAAAAAGCTTAAATATCTGAACTCGTATAAGCATTCAAGGAAATATTCTACCACTCATGGCAAAAATGTCTCATCCTCAGTCTATGTAAAGCTTCTCTTAAATGACCTTCATCTATCCAGTAAGCAGATTTGCATTTGCATTTGTTTGTCAAAATCTATGACAACTGAAATAAATATGAATCATTTTGACCCTTTTTGATAGTTCTGAAATGTCACAATGTGTGATTCAAAAATTATATTTTTATAAAATAAATCATAAATAAAGTAAAAGCAAAAATATATAACGTTATTTTTTGTAGTTTGGACTTTTTATCTCACATTTTCATCTCATATATCACAACTTCATGGTTAAATATTTGCAAGAAAAACATTAAAAAAAAATAATACGGCTAACTAATACAATAAAACACAATGAAAACATGATAACATCATTAAAAAAAAACATGATTTAAAAAAATGTGAAAACAACAACAACAACAAAAAAAATCAGTTTTAGCAAATAAACTCTTCATATAGACATTTCAGATGTGAACTCTGGAAAATAAATAGTTAATGTAACATTAATTTTTTACCAATCCGATGCTCTGTGGTATAGGCACATGATAAACAAAACTTCTTCCATTTTAACTTTGATGCTACAATATAGCATGTCTCACCATGTAAGCAGCTTCTCACTGAGACTCTCTGTTATCATGAACCATGTAGAGCAAGAGTCTTACAGCTTACAAGCATCATGCTGAGGGGCCCCAGTGTGTTTAAAAAAATACCTGCCAGGCATACTGAGTATGCGTTCTCAAGCAAGACCCACTGCTAGGGTCTATCAACACAGACTTGAGCTAATGCTTGACATACAGTATATAGAAGAGGCGCCTTTACCATTGATATGATATCATACTGTAGTTACCCTAGGATCAAAGAAATCAAAGTTTTATGGTAATTTTTCCAAATCTGATGCTATATTATAAAATATTACATTAATATAAAAAATATTTTTTTGAAAGTACAGACATATTTTTTAGCAAATACACACTTTTTTTTTTCTGTCCTTTATGCATTGGCATATTCTATTCATATTTTGAGAGAAAAAAAACATGGCCACAGTACATACATTGTTTCGTGACGTGTATAAAAAATGAACCAATGGCTTGGCAGAACTACACGAGTCTATGGTGACAAAGAATGGGCACGGCATCTGGGTATATAAGCGGGCATCCGCCACAGGATTCTCAGGTTACTTCGACTGAAGCAAACCTATTCGCTTTACTGATGCTAGAAGCTGAGCAGTCTTCAGCGATAGTGACTGAATGTTGGTAGACTGTAGTGGCTCAAAAGCACAGTGGGAAGTTCCCATAAAGGTATGGTTAGGGGAAGAGGCGGATTCAACCTCCTGATGCTGTTTCTGCCCACCGATTGGCCCGCAGCTGCTACCAACAGTTGAGTCAGGAGAACCTTGTGATTTTGTTCACTGATTCACCTGATAACCTGTGGGATTAGGGCAATCGGGGGAATTGCATAAAGAAGGAGTTTGGGCCAATAGTGGGCCAACACGTACTTGGTCTTTGAGTAAAAAATTAGGCAGTGAGAGCTGTTTCCTGAGGCGAAGAGGTCTACCTCTGCCTTGCTGAAGATCTCTCAGATCCTCTGAATCCTCTGCGGATGGGGCGTCCATTCCTCTGAGGGGTCATTTTTCATTGATAACATGTCTGCTTATTGATTACATTTGTTCCTTATATGCGCCGCTTTCAACAAGCGCAGGTTGAGTTGAGCCCATTCCAGGAGGTGCTGTACCAGAATGAAAAGATGTTTCAAGGAGAGGCCTCCTTGGTGATTTATGTAGGACACCACTGACATGTGGTGTCCTTTTAGGACACATTTCCAGGCAGTTTACGTGGAAGCTTTTCTCTGTCTTCGACCAGTGGCCAAAAGTCGGTTTGCCTTCGCACAGTGCTCCCCAACCTGTGCTGGAGGAATCTGTCATGACAACTGTCCTTCTGCAAACCAATTGCATGGTAACACCCTGTTCCATCCAGCGAGAGCTCTTACAGGGGACCAGGGCTGTTATACGATTTCTGTGCCTCCGTGAAGCGCTCTGTGAATCCTTCGACTGCCGGTCCGAAGAGATCCTTGGGAGACATTGGGAGACATTGGAGCATTAAGGAAGAGGATTTTAGGCTGGCCATCAATCTACCAATCGCCTGAGCTTTGTTGTTTGTGGTGCACAGAACCAAGTCAGTTTGCGCTCCTCAGCTCCCGGAGGATCGCGGGGTATAGGCCAGATTCATTTGAGGATGTGAGGATCTTGTCCTGAAAGACCAGGAGGACCACCATTAAATGAAGCGCCGAAGCCACTTGTCTAGCTGAAATGTAGGTGCATCCAGTGAGATCTGAAGTGGTCCACAGCTTGGATGGGTGAGTGGCATTTGTTCTCCAGCCAATAGCCATGGGCAGGCAGAGATGCACGGCCATAGACTCATCCAAGTGAGGCAGCTTATCGTACCTCTTCTCTTCAGTGTCGTCAATAGAAGTGAGGGCCGATGAAACATGGAGGTGGGCGGAGTAGGGAGCGTGCCACGATCTGGTGAGTTCGTCATGGATCTTCTGGAAGAATGGAGGGAAACGCTGACTAGGGGCCTGGCGGCACCCCAGCAGGTTCCATTCATCCAGATGACTGCAAGAGGGCTCCTCTGGGAGAGACCACCCCAACCTAGCTCTTTGAACCCGCTTTTGAGACGATACAGTTAAGTTCATCATCCATCCTGTCTTAAACGGCGATGGGCAAGGACAATGGCAAGGGGGTAGGGTCGGTCATCGAGCCCAACAGCTACGCCGCATCCAAGGCTGTTAATGACAAGCTTTTATCAAGCAACTTTTGCTCACTTCCCCTAAATGAGACCAGGTCGTTCGCACACTGGCAGAGGGATGCTGATCAGACCCTCTCTGGGGGGAGGGCAAGGCACATGGGATCTGAGCCGATGTGAGCTCACTCACAGCCAGACACTCGAGTCCTCTCCCCCGAAAACAGGAGGGTGCGAGGAGTGGAGTCGCTCTCTGAAAAGAAAGTGATCTGTGAGCGAAGAGAGGTGGGACTGAAGTTCTCACAGTGAGAACATTCAGTTCCCGAAAGCACAGCTTCCATGTAGGATCTCCCCAAGCAGGAAACTCAATCATTGTGGCCGTCATCGGAGTGCAGGGTATACTCAGTAATGACCCGCCATTTGCAACAATGCCAGTTTGATCTTTTAGTAAGCTCTTTTAGAATTGCCAGATGGCGGCAGGGGAAAAGGACCAGACCTGCTGCGTCCCTGAAGCAGCGGGAAAGCAGGTCAGCCATGTTGAGAGGTCCCAATTCCAGCTGCAAAGGTGTGTCAATGGCGAGCAGGCTTCGAATCAGCATTGAGCATAGTTGTCGCTAAAGGAGAAGAAATCTGAGAATCCTGTGGGGAACGCCCACTTATATAGCCAAATGCCTTGCCCATTCTGACCGGCTTTGGGGGCTTTGTCACCATAGGCTCGTGCAGCTCCACTGCCAAGCCATTGGTTTGATTTTTATTTGCAGTTTCACTGCATGATTGAAAAAAGGCTTCAGTTCAGGTGAAAAAAAGCTTTTTCCCATAGCGTCTTAGCAGACGCAGTACAAGTGTAGTATCGAAGGGGACCAGGTTAATGCTAACTTACCATATAGCCTACAAAAATATGTATTCACTGCAGTGCTCTATAATAAACATGTTTATCAGATTCATGGGGTTATTAAAACTGTCCTACTGCTAAAAGGTATTTATTTTTCTCCTCTTTGGATTTTCAAGAGAGAAAATCCCTTAAAAAATACTGAAAGAAAAATATACACCTTGATTTTGTTTTGAGTTAATGAGATTTAGAAGGATCCTGAGTCGTACCTGTGCATTCAGGGTTGGAGCATTCTCTGCTCTCCGCCCAGTGTCCTCTGCACTCAGATCCCCCATGAGCAGCCGCTGAGCACTGCCTCTTTCGCTGTTGTGTTCCGTTGGCACAGGTCACCGAGCAATCACTCCATGCACTCCACTCCTGCCACTGCCCATCCACTGACAATTTTGAGAAAAGTAAGTAAGCTGGGTTTGGAAAATTTAGGTTTAGCATCTTCTGATTAAGTTGACTTTACCTGCCATATTGTGCAAATATAAGGTGAAGTGTGTAATTACTGTGCCACTAGTGGTACCAAATTGAACTGCAACCGTTTGTCTGGTCCTACTTAGAATAACACCTACTCACATAACAGAGCATGTTGCTTGCAACAGGTCATGGGTTTGATTCCCAGAGAATGCATTAAGTAATAAAATGCATACCTTTTTAGTGCAAAAGGGTGTGGGTAAAAGCTTTTCACATATGCATAAATGTAAATGTTTAGAAACATTAGTGGTGTTTTAATATTTCATTTGCAGAAGAACAATTACTTTTCTATGCAATGGTGCGTGTGATTTTGGACATAAGTAAACTAGCACCCACTTAGAACACCTTAACAACCTCATTGCAACATGCTAACAATAAAAAAATAACACCTAATCAATCACATAGCAATGCTCAGGAAACTACCCACAACAATCTTGCACCAGGTTGGTACCTTCAGCCCCTGCAAGAACCCTTCATATTTTTTTCTATAGATATGTAATAATCAAGTTTTATCTGTAATTCTGTTTGGAACAGAAATTACACATTTCACCCTTCAGGTTAACTTTCTCATATATGGAACATTTCCTTCTTTGTAATTTCTGCTAGCATTGAAAAATCCACAATGATTTGAATATGAGTGCTTCAATTAGAATACAATCAGGATTAGGACAGATATGATATATGAAACAGAGAGAGAGAGAAAGAGAAAGAGAAAAAAAGATATACATTTGGAATTACGACTACTGCCATTAGCCCCAAGGAAAGAGGTAATAATACTGCCTAAGTGAGGCTCACTAACTAGCCGGTGAATATATTGGGCTAGTGGTTCGTTCCACTTACAATCCAGAAGAAATCTGTTGAAAACAGTGGAGGCTTTTTATCACACCTGAGCTCTGAGGTCAACTTTAAAAGCCTCAGACCAAAATATGCACGCCAGAATCTGGCAACAGCACAAGCTCTGGGTGAGTTCGTGCTAAAAAACACAACACAGAGGTGTTAAGTGGGGCTAATTGCATCTTTTTTTGCCGAATGGGATAAGACTTTTAAAGCATGAGACCAACAATAACCAAGATTAGACAGTCTGTTACAGTACTTACCCATCTATAGTTTATAGTAACTCTAAGTGGCTATCATTCACAGGCAATTGTGCTTATGCAATTTTTAGTTTAGCTCTATAATAGGTTGAGTTTGAAACTGTGTTTCTCTCAGCCTTGTGGGTTTTATTGCACGCCACACATGGCTGCTTTCAACATGCCAAGAAGCCTTGTGAACACATCCATTCCCTCTCTGTCCCACGTAATAAACTATTCCGTAATTGATCATGTAATGTTCCACCGCTGGCAGCTGCTGCTTACTCCCCAGAGCTACCTCCATGTGATATGAGCTTTGATTCTTTATAGATGGGATCAAACATTGAGGGGCTTCCATGTCAGGCTTAATTTCACCAAATCATTCTCGGAGGATGGTGGCTCATAACCACATCCAAATTAGTGGAGTGGTCTTCAATTTACAACAAAATTGATTACAGTTAGAGAATGGCTAGAAAAGCAAAAGGCTCAGGGGAACATGGAGGCATCAGATTCGGAAAAAAGAGAGAATGACTCAGTAGAGACGAGAGACGAGATGAGAAAAGAACAGAGGACAAAAGGAAAGACAAGAAGAGAAAAGCACAGGAATAGCAGATGGGATAAGACAAGAAGAATGGAAAATAATAGAAGAAAACAATACAGAATTGAACAGTAGGTTAGAGACAAGAGGAGAAAAGGAAACAAGAGAACAGATAAGGTGAAGCAAGATGAGACAGGATGAGGCGAGATGAGAATGAGGATGGGAGAAAGCATTGCATCTGAAGCACACAGACCTGGGCAGAGGGCAATGTTGCAGAGTTTGCTCTGGGTCTCGGGTCCCTCACACGCTCTTCCTCCGTGCTGGGGTGGAGCGCACGCCCTAGTGCGGGTGCGATGACCCCGCCCACAGGTGAAAGAGCAGAGGCTCCATGGAGACCACTCTTCCCACACACCGTGCACTGCCAAAAGAGGATAAGAGTTAAGACACATACACACTGCTCATGGCATGCACACACCCCCACACGCATCCTCATTCAAATGCAGCAGTGAAACACCTCCAGCATTGACTCAGTGAGCCTGTTTATCAACAGCTGTTACACAGCCGCAATGAATCCAAACAACTGTATCATTTCCCCTTTTCTTTACAATTTACCTTTACCAATCCCATACCACTCCACCCCCATCCCTAGCACCACGGCTGATGACATTCTTTTGTTTTAGTGTGATGAAAAACGTGCCGTGAGGGCTGCCGCAGCCGCGCTGAATTCGTCTCAGCTCTCTTAGCTTACTTATCAAAGTCCCAGGTGTGTGTTCTGCACGCACACTTACTGGGGCTAAATCCAGTCATCAGTGTCAAGACTGCTGGGCACCGTTTCCCCTCCAAACATCAAATCCCCCTCTCTAATGCTCTTACTGTATAATGAAAACTCCAATCCCACTCAAAGAGCATTAATTAAAAACCAACTCTCGTTAAAGCACTCATGGAAAGCCAGACTTTACAAAAACCAGCTCAATGACAGCCATTAACAGGAAGCTTTTTTATTTACTTTTGGACTCTCATCTATAAAGATAAAAGGCGATGTCACCAAACAAATGCCATTCTTTTGACTTGTAATTAAAAGTATACAGATGGACTAGTGGTTTGTAAACCAAAAATTGGTTTTAATGGAATAGCAAAATAAAGGATTTTTTTTTTTTTTTTTTAAAAGTCTACAAAGTCTGTACATCCAGTTTTACAGTACTTTTGTGCTAATGTATTTGAAGTTAGCTACAATACCAAAGAAATTAATACTTATATTCAGCAAAGATGCTTAATATTTTTGATTTCAAATTTGATTATCATAAGATGTCACTTGAGAACCAAATCAGAATCCTATAATGATTTCTGAAGGATCATGTGACACTAAAGACTGGAGTAATGGCTGCTGGAAATTCGGCTTAACCATAAGAAAAATGTATTACATGCTAATATATAAATAATAGAAAACAATGATTTTTAATTGTAATAATATTGTACAATAATTCTGATTTTACTGTATTTTCTATCTATTATTGACTGGTAGTATAAGATACAACATAGTCAGCCATCATAGTCAAATTTTTTGACGTCCCCTCATCAATGAAAACCAAGGAAAAAACTATCCAAGACAACCAATTATCCTATTTATTTTACTCTATCAAAATTATTTCCTTTGAGGACATTGCTGCTAATTTTATGGACTGTGTTTGATAAATACTTTGAAAAAAAAAAAACTGATTTGTTCTCAAAAGATGTCTAGAGGGGAATGTGGATTCACTGGGATGAGTTGCATTTTTATTTTGAATTTCTCTATATATGCAGCTGGCTACATGAACTAATCTATAAAACACATACCCTAGTGTGAAAGCCTTGTGTACTAGTACATAACCTATTCCCCTAATGCTTTTATTTTGCTGCAAATCACAGTAAAATGATGTAAATAAGTTTAACTTTTGAGGTTGCCCTCAAAAGAAAAGCAATGTTGTGCTCAATTAGGCTGCTGTCCAAGCTAGACCAGAAGGGGAATAAATAGTTTTATTTGATCATTCAAGAGACATGGTGGTCTTATTTCCAAACCCTTAAACTCTGGTCTAGCCTTATGTCATTTATATGTGCCTCCAAGCCATTTCCAACAACCAAACTGGATATATATATAAACAGTATATGTCTAAATATATATGTCTTTGACCATGATATATGTCTATATCGTGGTCAAAGATTGCTGTTTATCAACTAAATTATTAAAACTACCTATGGTTTCACTATGAATAATCATTTATTTATTTTATTTGCTGTGTAAACCACATTGATTTAGCCATATAAAAAGTCTTAAAGAGCTGAATTGCCACTTTTAGAGCTAATGGTGTAAACAAAACAAGTCTCTTTTCATGCCCTTTTACTTCAATGCTTGTGAGGTAACGTCTAAACAGCATTAATTTACCAATACCAATAGTCCTAAAAGAGCTGAACTGCATTTTCAAAGCTCATGATGGGGGGACAACAAGCCTCTTTTCACGCCCTTTACTCGAAATAAAAATCCAGTTAGCCCGTGACAGCAAGTTCAATGGTGCTAAAGTATCGTTGAACTCAACTCCATTAAGATGGCACCTCAGAAAATGATTAATTAAAGGTCGATACCTCCAGTAATTAAAGATTTTAAAAAGAGAAGGTAATCCAGGTCGCTTTTCTGGCCACAAGGGGATATATTAGTCTTTTTCACCTTTCTTCTACATTTTACATCTGCATGCACCAATAAACACTCTCTCGCTTCGTATTAGAGCAAGGTTTGTGTTGGAATTATATAAAAAGCTCCGCTAAGTCACACATTGTGAAGAGGGACATGAAAAGAGTGGCAAAAGAAAGAGAAAATTGATGAAGCAACATAAACCAAACAAATGACAAGATGAATGACTAAATACACAAGTGGAAAAATCAGAGCAGACACAGATAAATAATAATTCTGAAAATTATAATAATACATTGCACATAAAAAATCTAACATGAAGCAATAACAGCAAACAAGTGGAAAACGACAGCAAATTTCTGCCCTGAATGATGAAAGATACAGATTCTGAAGGACAGTCCAGTGTCTGTGACTAACACTACCTGGGCAGGGGGCAGTGTTATTGCACACCCTGGATTCTCTTAAAGGGCCGCTGCAGTGTGATCCGTATGGTGAGACACATGTTCTTGTTCGCACCTGCGACCCTTGACCGCATGTAACTGAGCAAGAGCTCCACTGGGACCACTCCTCAGCACCAGGGTCACCTGTAGGAGAAGGGTGACACCAGTTAAAAGCAGTAACATGGTCATGTGACACCCCGAGGGGGTGGAGCCAGTAGGAGCAGGAAGGGCCTCACTAAGTTACATACTAAGAAGCCAGAGTAAATCTTAAAGGCTCCAAGAGCAATTGGGATGAGCTCAAAAGGAGCATCAGGCCTTATTTGATATGATCCTGCCTGAATGACTTTCAATGTCCAAGAGCAGAGACACCCAGTCCTTCTCATAGAGATCTACTTTTCTGCAGAGTTCAACTCAAACACACATATTCATTTAAATCCTTGATTAGCTTAGTTTAGATGTGTTTGGTTTTCCAAGACTGGAAAAATGCCAACATCCTTTCTACTAAGTTTAATTTAATCAGAAATGGTCTGGTCTTAAAGGAACCGTTCACTCAAAAATGAGTCTTCATTTACCCACAGTCATGTCATTTACTTCTATTTGAAATAATTTTTCAGCCGCTTTTGTCCATTAAATGAAATTTAGTGCATTTCAGAATAACACTTGACATTACTGATTTGCACTGTATGGACAAAATATACATAAATAATGGGCATGTTTCAAAATATCTTCTTTTTTGTTCCACAGAAAAAGGTCATTCCGGTCTGTAATGACATGAGTGTAATAACTGATGAGTTATTAATTTTTGAGTGAACTGTACCTACTTATTTCTTACTATCCTCTGTGTGCAGTTGCTTAAAGAAATAAACATTTTTTCCTGACAGAGCATTACAAAAGTTTAGTTTATAAATATAATTTATAACTTATAATGACATTTAAAACTGAATAACTTGTGATTCCATTTCAGCTGAGAAAAAAGCATTAAATATTCATTAGGTTATTTCTAAGCCCACTTGAATTTGATCTAAATCATTATATATGACATTATGGTGCGGTTTCACACCAGTTTACTTAGGAAGTACCTTCATACGGACATGTTGTCTGTTAAATCATTGACTGACTGGGAAGCAAAATCTGCCTTTGGTTTCAGACACAGTTAAACTCTGCAGGAAGGAAGATTTCTAGAGGCACAAATGTGCAAACTTGTCCTGGTGGATGGCCCATACATAATAACGGCATTAAACATAATACAATCTACAAATATATTGAAAGATTTAGATCAAAACCTGATTGGCATTTATACATTGATACATCTATGCATATTCAAAACAGGATCATATCCATTTGAATATGTGGCTACAAAATACATATCATAATTGAAGCTTTTATTATATTAGCATCCTAAAAGTACTAAGGTTTAAATTCATATTTATATTTTAAAATCATACATGCAACCAATTAGATGAAATAAACTGAAAGGAAAAAGGCAAACAAACTAATAGATGAAATATATAAAATATGGTAAACTATGCAGAATGCATGCAACATGGCTTCTAAAAGTTAGAGAATGATCTTTGATGGGAGTTAGTTTTCTACTAACTAAAGCTGCACAGAAGAACAGACCTCTGGCCCGCTGTCTAGACTGCGCTTCACTCTTTTAGATCTCAGATCTTCTGGATTTATGCTAAAGCTTCTTGACTCTTTGAAGCGAAATCAATTAGAATTGAAGATTGTAGAGAAAAAAGGGGATGGTTTGCATGTCCCCCAGCATATTCAGCAGATCACTGCAATTTTCGGCAGAGCTAGTCACATTTGAGAATCACTTGATGTAAGAACTTTTTTTTTGTAAAATCCAAACAATCAAAGCTGTTAGAAATACCCGTTGATTATGGTTCTGAGCTGGAAAGATTATGATTTACCAACTGTAATGTCAATTCAATCATTGGCATTGTTTGCTGGCATTAGAATACAGGATTACTGAATAAAGTTCATATAATTGTTGGTTTGAAAGCATAGGCTGCTTTCTGGCAAACACATTTTTGAGATTAGCTTTGTGTTTTATATCTGTTCACTAAATTTTACACTCTGGATCGCCTGTAATTCCCAATGAGCAATTGCATGGCCAGACCAAGCACTAATAAAAGACATTTGATTTCCAGAGAATTTGACATGTACGAAAACTGTCTCCCTAAAAGCACTTTACCAATATCCACAATATAACAATCCAATTGCCATGTGATGCTGAATAAAGGGATAGTATGAGAAGGAATATATTTAACTTAAACATTTAATAATTGATATCATTAAGTTTTATTCATTTTTATTATTTTTAAGTCAAATCTTGTTAAAACAGTTCAGTTAAAGCCTTATGAGCATTAAATAATGTAGGCTTGTATGCTCAAAATGTATGCACATTTTTGTTTGCTTGTACACTGAAGACTGGTTTGTTTGTTCTAACATCTTGAGAAACTACTGGCAATGACCTTGGGTACATATGGACAATTTCCTCTGCCATTCTCAGAGATTAGATTAGATCGAAAGGTGGATCAACTCTGGATGAAGTGGTACAACAAATCAGACAATCTGAAATGAGAAACTAAATGCAGGATGAATGACATTCTGTACCGATTTTCATTTATAAATGGAAATAAATAAACACATAAATGACTGATTGGAATGGAAACAAGGTTGTTAAGGTTTAGTATGTACAATGATTTGCAACTTAAATGATATTAAGTGCTACACAAATGTCACAAATATACAAAAGGTGCAAAACTTAAAACAAAATAAGATGGCTGCTTAACGTCCCTCCCCATAATAGCTACAGATCATCTAGAGTACATGCAGGAAACAAATGAAATCAAAAAAGAAAAACAGGGAAATTAAAGCAAAGGAAAATAAAAGGAAAAAATCTTAGTTTCTACAGGCCTTGTTTTTTTTTTGGCACTTTAAAAGGTAATATATAAGGGTTATTTCACCTCTAAACAGCTGGATAACCACAAATGTTTAGTGTTAAATGTTTACCATTTAATTGTCACTTAATTAATCTCTGTTTTAACAAGTCTGGCCTATATTTATTGCTTTTAGTGGTTTAAAAAAAGCCTTCAAATCCATCAAAACAAATAGAAACCAGAAGTCCAATTGAGCATGGTATCAATTTGGAGAAATGGCCAATTTTGTCATTTTTTCCTCTGTATTTACTAAGTGGAAGAGGGACAAAAAAATAAATATGGTAAATAAACATTGCCACTTAAAGGTGCAGTACAGAAGATAGCATGCAAGTGACTTAAGATGAAAATTAAGTTTAGTTTACATTGGAAAAGAAAGAAGCATAACTATTGTATTACCAGTTTGTGCCATAAATTTAGCAGATTCATCTCGCTCCTGTAGGCCCTTTGTGTCATGTACTGATCTTGGCCGCTGACTTTTTACTGTATGTTCTCCGATCATTCCATATTCTAGGGACAGAATAGAGGTTCATGAAAACTAGACTTTGATACAAAATCTTCAGAAAGAGAGAGAGAAAAGGGAAAAAGAGCTTAGCACAGGTGGCTCGCAGTACATGGTTTTAAGACAAAATAAAAGGATATCACACATGGACAACTTTACTTTACTTGTCACTCTTGTACTTTAGCTTTAGCCTTTCTAGGAAAGCAAACAACAGTGCACAGAACGGTTTATCAGTGGTGAGCTGGGAGTATTAATTGAGCTTAGAAGCACAGCTATGACACATAGAAACACATGCAAAATCAACTTACATTAGCTTTTTAACAAGACGTTGAATTAACCTCCACCCCTCCCCTCCCAAAAAAAAAGAAAGAAAGGATAAAAAAAGAGAAAAGAAAATGTGAAAGCCGTTGGAAAGCCACAGAGGAAGGAAGGGGGGTGTGGCGAGGGAAGGGGTGTCATGGACATGCTAGATTGATCCACAGTGCCTGTAACAGATCCAGGCTTTTGGAATAATTAGTTAGTTAAGACCCAGAATTAGTAAAGGAATTATGTGCTGTTATATCTATCAGAATATCAAAAGATGAATTATCTCGCAATTGTATGCTAAGCTGTGTATCACTCATTTTGGATTAATTACACTCTTTTCAGCACAACAATATGGCTAATTTCTCTTTGTTCTTATCAGAATCAATTAATTCATTTGAACTGTTTTGTCAGAAAACAAACAAATGTCCCCATCCGAAAAGCCTCACTGGGAGCGTAACCGTTACCCTTTTAGAATCTCCCTTCTATTTTTACTTGTCTCGATCCATGTATAAAACATTTCTTTTTATCTTTAGGGGGTTGCAGTCTTGTTTTCAGTGCATGCTTTATAGATGGAGTTGAAACAGATCAAAAGCAGTAAGACACAGCCATGCTTCCATTGCTAATTGGGAATTACTTCACTGATGTGAGAGGTAAAAGAAGGCACGATGTCCTTTACCTCAAGTTTAACACCCTAAAAACAGAAACCTTGATGTTACAACAGCGAGAAGTAAAGGTTTGAGGTGAAAGGCTGTGTTTAAAAGCTACACTGAGTATAATGCAGAAGACTTCAGGCCTCCAAGAGCCATTCGGTCATTCACATGTTTATGGCTCTGTCCTTGACCCAGGTGGGCCCAGAGCATTTCCCCACTCCCTTTCTGCTTTCTCCAGTACAACTTAAAATAAATAAATAAATAAATAAAAAATGAAAACAAATTCAAAGCACTGCCTCGCCCATGCCCACAGAACAGAACATACTGTATAAATTATAGCAATGTCACTCTGCAACATAAGTCACAAAAACATTAGTGTGGGTGCAAGGGGCTGTCCTCAAGCAACACATTTTTATTTCCCTGACACAATGCCACACTGGAACTGCATTTGAAGATGTTACAAGTGGGAATGTGTGTATGGGTTATAAATAAGGTATGTTCTACATTTTGCTGCTTTAGAGAAATATGCAGAGATCCAAAAGAGTTAACAAACCAATGTTGGTGGATTTTGAGCTCATTGGCCAGAAGTGACCGTTTAAGTTAATAAACCTTAAAAATAAGGTTTAATTGACATTAATTGATGGACTGGATGTTTTAATCAGCTGTAAGTACTTATTCTGACAACACCATTCACTGCAGAAGATCCGTTTTGATGAAGAAACAAACTCATCTTAGATATGTTTTAGCAAGTTTTCAGCAAATGTCTTTTGTGGGGTGGGCTCTTCCTTTACTATCTCACCTAAGTAGTATCTCACCTAAGATAATGAACATGCTATCATAATTTAATCATGTTGTTCCAAACCCACAACTTTTTCTTCTTCCGTGGAACAGAAAAAGTTACAATTTGAAGAATGCCGGCATTGTAGCATGTGCTGTCTAGCTCTAAAATGGAATAAATGCATCATAAAAGTAGTCCATACATCTCCTGTGCTATATATTCCAGGTCTTCTGAAGTTTTCGATAGCTTTGTGTGAAGAAATGACTTATATTTGAGTAATTTCTAACTGAAAATCATAACCTATGCTAGCTCTCAAATGAAATATGACACCTTCAGACACAGGGACAAGAAATTTAGATGTCACTGGGAGCAGCAAGGGGAGCTCATGAGTAAAAGAGAAGATAATTTCTTAAACGGAACTTTAATATGAGAACAACGCGACAGTTTCTCAGTTAATATTTTGTCTAGTAGAAATTAGTCAATAGACAAAAACATAAGCATACAAATGAATCGATTAAAAATACACCATACCATAAGTGCAATACAATGTTACTAAATGTTTCGACCAGATTCATAGTTAGACACTGACGAATTAAGAGATTTGAGGAATACTTTTTGATTTCTTCAGGTGGCTGCAGACAAAAATTGTCTACATATTTCACAGCAGACATAACTATAATTTAAAAAATATAAAAGACAATTGAAAATAGCTCTTTAGGGAATAGCTCATGTAAAAAAAATCTGTCATTATTCTCTCACCCTCATCTCATTTGAAACCAGTATGTCTTTCGTTCTTCTGTGGAACATAAAATGAAAATCAATGGTTTCCAATACTATTATGGACCATTCAAAATATCGTCTTTTGCATTTCACAAAAGAATGTAACACAGGTTTGGAACAACATGAGTGTGGTTAAATCATGATTTTTCGAGAGAACTGTCCCTTTAACACCAGGCTTGTACCTCGGATAACTGAAGCTGTAATCTTCATTTTCTCAGCTGAAAATACCAGTGGTCATCAGTATATATTGTGGGATTGCTGGTGCTCTCATTATGTCAGCTAATTAGTTCATTAACTTCCACTGCTCTCCAGCTAGAGTAGTATCGACACAGCACAAACCAGAAAAAAAAAAAAAAGACAGGCTAGTTTATTCTGGTCTTTCCAGCAAGGGATGACAAAATATATTTTGTCAGAGAAAGAGAGGGGGAGAAAATAAAGTTATACAAGTAAAAATAAGTAAACATAATTTAAAAAGGGATTCAATAGTGTAGATTCATGGTATTTTGCTTTCCATCAGCAAACAGTTATAAGTCAGTGAAATGTCAAGTAAAAGATGCTAATAGTCATTCATATATAACAAATATAACTTATGTGGATCATTAGCATTATTTTAACTGAGCTTGTTAGTTAATGTTAACACTTTTCTGCAAAATTTTAAATCACATGCACAAATAAATAAAGGCCTACATTAATCATTAGGAGTGAGAACTATGTTGCTTCAGTTTTCACAGATTACAAGATTTACAATAGACTTTTCTAGACCAGCTTAAGGGTCATGTGCCTTCATGCATTGTCTGTGAGTACTAACAAACATTTAAAGATCAGAAAGGTTCAAAATACGCAGGGGTTCAACAGGGCCGGGGACATCCATGGCTCAGGATGGTAACTCATTAGTGAACATTGGACACAGTTGGAACAGCAGCTACGCTAAGCTCCAGTCTGGATCCAAAACACCTGAGAAGAGGTTATGCCAACCCCTCAGAGGACCTCAGATGATGCTAACCCTGAAACAACATACAGAACCAACAAATATTGCTATGAGTGCATCATATAATGATTGCTGTTAATAAATGTTCTTCGTCTGGTTGACTACGTCTTGTATTATTTTTTTCAGAAAATTCCTGTCATATGCACATAAACTGTCAGTCACCACTGATAAGCTACTTCTAATATTGTAGAAACTTAATTGTCTGTTAAGTTGCTTTGGAATGATTTGCATCGTAAAAAGCGCTATACAAATAAACTTGAATTGAATTGAATTGAGTTTTTGGAACTGTTGACAAAATATATCTGCACGTGTTTTTAAGTCTTGCCAGTTTAAGCATTCATGGTTTTTAAACCATTCAAGTGCAATAAGCAGCAAAAGAGTACGCATTTCAGAACTCACGCACTTTCTGAGAGACGGTTTACTGTAAGCATGCACCCAAAACGCGCACACATAAAGCTGCTTCTCAGACAGCGCGCAAGTACAGAATTGAGTTCTTTTTCACAAGCTTATTGTGTAAATGTTCTGACACATATAAATGTGTCTCGGAGAGTATTCACATAAAAACAGTGAGTTATAGCTTCAAAGAACGTAAACAACTGAAAAATGTAAATACATGTGTAACAGTGCATTAGAGCCGTGCATATACACATTAATCATACTGTCCTCAACAGTATATTAGATCCTGTTTCATTTTTAATGTTAATTAAACAACAAAAGACAGACAATCACTCACTCCTCTTTACTGACATTTGCAACTTTAATTGGAAGGTTTCATATGTATTTGTTTACAGCGAAGACATTTGATTACTTTATTCAAATTCTGTAGTATTTATGTGTCTGAATATTTCCACTTGACCTATCTGAAAACTTAACTTAAGGCACTGATTTTACTGTCATCAGATGTAGCTTTGTACACTGTCAGTATCTAGAATGATTTTGAGCATTTTAGTGTTCATAGCAGAGGGCTCCCTTAACTTGATATGTTTTATAGTTTGTCATTTGATATAACATTTTGTAGGCTTTGCATACACATGTGTATCCCTTGAAAGCCTGAAATCACAGACCACCCCCCACCACCACCACCACCACACACACACACACACACACACACAAAACAAGTTCCAATTTAACCCCTGGTAATATGTGTCCATTTGGAAATCAAGTTGGAACTGATCTGCAACCTTTTTTTACAGTAAGCACAGCTGAGGTCAGGGGTTGAAATAACGGATCTCAAACCACAAACATTACCTTAACAAAGAGCTCATCAAACACATCCCCAACATCACTGAACAAGAGGTGCTGCTGAAAGCTGTAATCAAGGCAGCTGTGAGGTTTAAAGTGTGAAGAATGATGTGAAGAATACGGAGCTCTTTAGTCAGTGTGACCACACATGAGACCTTTGCTCTGAGAGAGTCCATCTCTCAGAGCGCTAGAAAGAAACAGAACTGTTCACTACAAATAAGGGTGTTTCAAATATTCTGGCATGTTTGGCTCGAATAGCTCCTATATCAAATGAAAACCCGCCTTCTGAAATACAAATTGTGCTGTGATTGGTTAGCTGTGCCAGTGCATGGTGTGATTTGCAGAACTCTGCGCTAGGTCGGGAAATATCTTGCCCCATACCATAGTCGCCTGCCAGCTTCAGTGTAAATATTGCTTCAATAGCAAATCAATTTAAGTTCAACCAGATCTCATCCAATTCGTCTGTATTTGCTATGTCACAAATCCCGAAAAATATGCATGATAGTCCAAACGAGTCGTCTGTTGTAGTTTTTAAAAAATGATTTCTGTTAAATAAAATAACTCCTTGTTAGGTGGATTTTGAACTTTGTAACTTTGCAGATATTTTTTATGCTCAAACAGCAACATTA
This sequence comes from Carassius gibelio, assembly GCF_023724105.1. Lineage (NCBI taxonomy): Eukaryota > Metazoa > Chordata > Actinopteri > Cypriniformes > Cyprinidae > Carassius > Carassius gibelio. The sequence continues at coordinate 7,015,197 of NC_068383.1, forward strand.
CAGCCTAACTAAAGTTGAAAAAGTGAAAAAGCATTAAAGAACCCCTTTAATTGAGGAAACAAATATTATGTCTTATCGCAAAACGAACATAAATCAAACACAACAGAACTATAGGCCTATAATGTTTTTTTGTGAGCAAATTTAAACTTTAGAAATAACACTTTAATAAATTTAAAACACTACACCACATAGGACAAACAGACATGCCAGGTACTTACTGACCTGATGCAGACACATACTGTATAGCTGAAGCTGACTGACATTGTCTTAGTCTGGAGAGAGATAACATAATGTAAAGTAACGTGAAAATAAGTGGGGGAGACACAAAACTGCTCAAATGGCTCTCAATTAGAGTGTGCTGCAGTTCTACTTTTGACCACAGATTTACATTGTAAAATCAGTGGGGCGCTGTTGAGTTCGGGAGGACACCGGCCTGACCACCATCTAGTATCATCTTATGTACCTGCTGAAGCTTTAAATAAATTTTTATATATCCTGTGGACTTTATCACGTTATGAAATACGAAAACTATTTGTTGCAGAATGCTGAACACATTTACAGTTTATTGTTTATTCAGTTTATATATAGTGATCTTTGTTTTAGGATCTGTCCCACCTGCCCTTACAGACGAGCTGCGCCTGGGTGTCATACAGTAGAAGTATTTTGACATCCTTGACCTCCCACAAAGTCTTATTTTTATTATTATTATTAAATGGCCAAATCCTTTTTTTTTCTTGTTTGTTGTTGTTTTTTACACTTTTTGAATGATTTGTCAAAATCACAGCTTCACTACAAATAAAAAAAAAATCTGTTCACAAGTGATATTTACTTCCTTTGTTGTTTTCACACCTCACATTTCACATATTTCATCTCAAGATGTTCTTTACTGACACTGCTGTCTCCTTGGTAACAAAGTATAACTTTTGAAAAGACTAACTTAAAAAAAAAATGGTACATCATTGTTGAAATGTGAAAGGACGGGCATATTTGGATAAATACTGCAAGCATTTTCACAACAGTGTTTGTTTGCTTGTTTTAGTTTTGCTTCTGTAGATTATTCTTATAAATCATAATTTTAAGTCTTTAATAATTATTATTTTTTTAGGCATAAATGCAACTTTATATTTAAATTATTATTATTATTTTTTTTTTTTTACGAAATATTACAAATCTGTGCACTGGTTTATGTGGTTTATGAGGACACAAACTTGTATAATGACATGGGTATGACATAGGTATTACAATGTGAAGGTCATTTATGAGGGCATTTTTATTATTATTATTTTAAAATCTAAAAATGCAGAAAATGTTTCTCTAAGAAGTAGGTAAAATACAGTAAGTACAGTATAAAAACCATTACGCCTATGGAAAGTCTTCGTAAAGCAAAACTTTAATGTGACCTTCATATAAATCTAATAGTTATAATAAAATCAACACCGTGAGATATAAAAATATCCAGTAGTTGAAGAAACATACAGTCATTACACCCGTAGCAGAGTAATTATTTACATGGCTCTTTATTTATTTTTATGCTGGTTTGGTGTTACCCGTGTGCTGCTTTTGCCTTGATATACAGAAGTGCAAAGCTCTTGAGGTCTTGAACTAAGACGAGAAAACATCATGTGAGATGATGCAGGGCCACATTTAAAAAAAAGAAACAGTTCTTGCTTGATTAATGGTTTAAGAAAACTCAGCTGCAGCTACCACTGTCCCTTTGTTCCATCTGAGGTTCAGTACGGGGTGCTGTCAGAACAAACCCAGTGGCCCACAGCAGCTGTGGTGATCAAACATGAACCAGAAGCACGGAGCTCAGTCCAAATGTTCAGCTTCTGATGCTGGAACAGCAAGAATTTTGTGCAGTCTTCCAAAGTAACTACTCATGATAGATGGCATCCATGCTATCTTTATTAAGTCCAAAGCAGACAGCTATCTATGTGCTGGCCCACTATCCATGCTAGATGGGAATGGATAGCTCTGCTCTTTACTCTGACAATGACTTGAAAAATAGGGGACATGCCATCTAAAGGGATTCACCCCGAGTGATTCAGACTGCAGCTCGCTTTTTTTGCCGTTGGCTAAAGAGCAGCTAAATTATATTTAGGTTTGTTCTGACAAAAAAAAAAAAAAAAAAAAAAAAAACAGATGCTGTTCTATCCAAACACCCAGAATGAGATGAAGTAGATGAGGGGTGAGAGAAAAGCGAGCAGGACCCCCGATGGAAAAACAAAGAGAAAAGAACATGAAAAAGAGACATGCATAAAGGCCTCAAGATCCATTCCCAGTGTCATACATGAAGGAGAAACATGCATATTCAAAGCACAGGAAGCCTTTTAAATTATGATGATGTTGAAGTCCTGCATAAAATGAGGGAAGTGATAAATGTTCACACAAGATAAT